>NC_079317.1:9065833-9368863 GCF_029931775.1 Euleptes europaea
AGGAGATCTCCAAGCCCAATTTGGAGATTGGGAGCCCCGGTATAGACAAGCTGGAACGTGTCCAGAGGAGGGCAACAAAGATGGTGAGGGGTCTGGAGGCCAAGTCCTGTGAGGAAAGGTTGAAGGAGCTGGGGATGTTTAGCCTGGAGAGGAGAAGACTGAGAGGTGATATGATAAGCATCTTCAAGTACTTCTGGGCATGGAGTGGGGAAGGGGAGGTAGTTGTGAGTTTCCTGCATTGTGCAGAGAGTTGGACTAGTTGACCCTGGTGGACCCTTCCAACTCTATGATTCTATGTATAATATCCCTTTGCTGAATTTAACATAGATGCTAGTTCAGGGGGAGAGGCACCAGATCAAAATTTCCAATAATTACTTCGAAACCAAGAATTACTTCGAAAGATGAACTTGGAATGTCCGTTCTCAGGAACTCGACCGAAGACCAGTTTTAGAAATAGGCTGTTGATGTTTTAGCAAAAAAACAAAGAAGCAGTCAATCATTGGAGGAACAAGCTTGACCACACATCTCGAGGATGAGGAAACACTCCTGCTCTGTAAACTATATATATATTTGACAGAATAAAATCTTTCATATAATTAATTGAAATAAGTACAACAACAAACACTCTGACCCCCCCCCAAACCATACTGGGGGGGGCAAACCTTTCCCAGCTGTGCCAAAATCAAGCTGCATTCCAGAGGAAAATTTGGAGGTTGCCTCAAGTGAAGAAGAAGAAGAGTTGGTTTTTATATGCCGACTTTCTCTGTCAATTAAGGAAGAATCAAACCGGCTTACAATCACCTTCCCTTCTCCTCCCCACAACAGACACCCTGTGAGGTAGATGGGGCTGAGAGAGTGTGACTAGCCCAAGGGCACCCAGCTTGCTTCATGTGGAGGAGTGGGGAATCGAATCCAGTTCTTAAGACAGAACATTGCAATCCTGTGCAGAGTTACTCTAGTTTATTGTCATTGATTTCAATGGGGTTAGATTAGATTAGCTCCGTGTCGGATTTGTTTGCTTAATAAGACAGCAGGAAATTCATGATTGAGAAGAGATTTGAACCTGTGGCTCCTCCTATATTCAACCTGTACCCACTGCACTTGAAGCAAGGCTAGGGTTGCCACTTTCCCCCCTGGCTGCCGGCAGGTAGGGTTGCCAGCTCTGGGTTGGGAAATACCTGGAGATTTTGGGGGGGCGGAGGCTGAGGTGGGCGGGGCTTGGAGGAGGGAAGGACTTCAATGCTATAGAGTCCAATGGCCAAAGCGGCCATAAAGATCTCTTCACCGGGATAAAATGGCTGCTTTGGCCATTGGATTCTATGGCATTGAAGTCCCTCCCCTTCCCAAACCCTGCCCCTTAGGCTCTACCCCAAAAAACCTCCCGCAGGTAGCGAAGAAGGACCTGGAAACCCTATGCTTATATCCTACTTTTCATTTTTTTAAACCAAATACGGGATTGTAAAGCCATCTTGTAGAATTGTTTTCGTATATATTTAAACATTTCCCCCTATAACACAGAACTTACTTGAGGCGTTCCAAAGTGATACAGTACTTACCTTTGGGAAAGGAATGTTCTAGTCAGGAATTACTGAAGAGGTGTGATAATGCTTATGAAGGTAATGCAAGGTATCTTAAAGGTGTGAAAGTAAGTACATTCTGGATGGATAAGCATTTGAATTGGAGGAACCGGCATAGTGTATTTCCCTCTCTTCCTCTTTCTCTCAGTGCCTTAAAAATATTTTTACTAATATCAGAAATTTTATTTTTTTTATTGCATGTTATGTATTGTTATTTATTTAAACTTTATTACACCTTAAACAACAGCTCCTTTTAATATAATATCTATCTTCCATCCAACTTTCTTGAAGTATATCAACCTGGAATTTAAATACAAACAGTGCAGGATACAAGGGTGGGGAGAAAGCTCTACGGAGAAGTTTTATAAGGGATGGGATGTATTGTAATTTATCTTTACCGTTTAAAACTGTGTAACCTAAAATGAAGTTTTTAAAAAAAATGTTAAAGAAATTTTCCCTCCGTCTGTCCTTGAACCTATTTCTTAACAATTTCATTGGATGCCCCCCCACCCAGTGCTAGTATTATGGGAGAGGGAGAAAAGGCTCTCTCTATGGACTTGCTCTATCCCATGCATAATTTTATAAACCTCAGCCCCTTTAAGGGCTGTCAGTTCCAACAAGGAAAATTTCTGGAGATTTAGGGGAGGAGTTTGGGGGGGGGAGCTCAGCGGGGGATGTGATCCCATGGATTCAACCCTCCAAAGATGCCATTTCCTCCAGGGAACCTGATCTCTGTAGTCTAGAGATTCGCTCCCAGGGAGCTCCAGGCCCCACCTGGAGGATGGCACCCCGTAGCCTTCCTACGCATGCTGTTGCCAGAACGAAAAACAGAAGAGAACCCTGTTTGATCAGACCAAAAAGTCATCTAGGCCAGTGTTCTGTTTCTGACTGCGGACAGCCAGATACTTCCAGGATGCACACAAGCCAGGTATAGATGCAAAACCAAAAGCAGGCAGCTTGCATGGTCCCGAAGACCTCTGAAGTCATTTTATGTCATGCAAATGGGGGAAGGGGAAAAATGGGACCTGAATCTCCTTCCTAAAGACAAGAAGATGGGAATCTTGGGTTGCCAACCTCCAGGTGGTGGCTGGCGTTCTCCCACTATTACAACTGATTTCCAGGCGACAGAGATCAGTTCCCCTGGAGAAAATGGCTGCTTTGGCCATTGGACTCTATGGCATTGAAGTCCCTCCTCTCTCCAAACCCAGCCTTCCTCAGGCTCCGCCCCCCAAATCTCCAGGTATTTCCCAACCTGGAGCTGGCAACCCTAAGGGAGTCTGCATGAACGGTTACTGAACATTGGATGTACTCCCAGCCTCGAGTGTATCTTCACCGGACTCTGCCCTTTCTTGAGTTCAATGTTTAACAAAACAGATATCCCATAGCCAAGCACAGTGGTCAAACCTCAAGGCTTTGGCTTTTCGATCTTCATTAATGCCTGCCCAAAGGGTTTCATCATACAAAGGATATGTGAAGCATAGAATAATGTTCCAGGGGGTTGGCCAAGTTCTCCGGTGCTGTCGCGTTGATTAAAACGGGCATGAAATGAGAAATGTATCAGTGCAGGGAACAGGGTTGCCAACCTCCAGGTGGTGGCTGGAGATCTCCCGCTATTACAACTGGTTTCCGGGACACAGAGATCAGGTCCCCTGGAGAAAATGGCCATTTTTCAAGATGGACTCCATGGCATTATACCCCATTAAAGTCCCTCCCTTCCCCAAGCCCTACCCTCCATAGGCTCCACCCTCAAAATCTCCAGGTATTTCCCAACCCAGAGCTGGCAACCCTAGCAGGGAATAGAAAGAGCCCTGCTGGATCAGGCCAGTGGTCTACGGTTGCCAGGTCCCTCTCTACCACCGGCGGGAGGTTTTTGGGGCGGGGATTGAGGAGGGCAGGGATTGGGGAGGGGAAGGACTTCAGTGCCATAGAGTTAAATTGCCAAAGTGGCCATTGTCTCCAGGGGAACTGATCTCTATCGGCTGGAAATCAGTTGTAATAGCAGGAGAACTCCAGCCACCCCCTGGAGGTTGGCAACCCTACAGTGGTCCATCTAGGCCAGCATCCTGTCTCACACAGTGGCCAACCAGTTACTCTGGAGAAAGAATCCACATTGTGAGTCTACAATAGAACGGCACAGTATCTGCAAACACTTCTATAATGGAGACTTGAATACTGGGATATCTTCAGGCCTCACCTGGAGATTGGCAACCCAGTGGAGCAGTGGTATAATGTGTTCCTCATGTTTGCCTGTATCAGGATGGGGGCTGCCTTGTTCTGCACCAGGGCAGGCAAAACTTCCAAACAGTCAAGGACACTGGGTGCACTTTTCATTTATTTATTATTTCCACTTATTACCCACCCTCCCTGGCCGAAACCGGGCTCAGAGCATCTAAGAGCAGCTTAGAGATTATTCCAGTAATCAAGAAGAGTGTGGTTGTTCTAGATACCCACTGTTGTGTAGTGGTTAGAGCAAGGGTGTCAAACATAAGGCCCAGGGGCCAGTTCCAGCCCCTTGAGAGCTCTTATCCATCCTGCTGAGGAAGCCACACACACACACACACACGTCCTAATCTGGGCTGGCAGGGCATGGCTCGACCAAGGGATATTTCTGTAATATCCAGCCCTCATAACAAGTGAGTTTGACACCCCTGGGTTAGAGAATTGGATGAGGCCCAGGGAAACCCAGGTTCAAATCCCCATTAGACCATGAAGCTATGAAAGGAGGGGACGTGGCTCACTGGAAGAGCCTCTGCTTCGTATACAGAAGGTCTCTGGTTCAATCCCTGGCATCTCCAGTTAAAAGAACCAAGTGATGAGAAAGACCTCTCTAGCTGAGACCCTGGAGAGCTGCTGCCAGTCTGAGAGGGCTAATGGTCCGATTGAAGTAGGGTTGCCTGCTTCGGGTTGGGAAATACCTGGAGATTTTGGGAGCGGAGGCTGAGGAGGGCAGGGTCCAGGGAGGGACTTCAATGCCCTAGAGTCCAATGGCCAAAGCGGCCATTTTCTCCAGGGGAACTGATCTCCATCGGCTGGAGAACACTTGTAATAGCAGGAGATTTCCAGCTGGTACCTGGAGGTTGGCAGCCCTAGATTCAGGATATGGCAGCTTCGTGTGTTCAAGCTCACCGAGTGACTTTGGACCAATCTTCAGCCTAATCTACCTCTCGCTGTTGTTACGGAGATAAAATGGAGGAGGGGGAAACCATGAATACTAAACCGAGCTCCTTAGAGGAAGGAAAAGGGGGATAAAAATGTGATCGGCCGCAGAACGACGTTGAGAATTGACAGCTTCCCCAGAAGAAATGACAGAAAATCGAGGAGAATTTATAACGAGAGGGTGGCCCTGTGCAGAAAGCATTTTATGGGACTTGCTATCACGGAAACAGTAAATTTTTGAAATAGTTGCTCAGGGTTGCCCTATGGATTATGGACTCCCTTGAGGCACTTAACTGGTTAACATTCTTCAGATTAGTCTAATCCCTCCAGCTGTTCCAACTGCACATCCCTAGCAGAGAGAAAGAAAGACAAGTATGGGCCAGAGAAATCCTCTCCCCAGCCTTTTACGGTCAGTGGGAACGTTGCCACTGGCGGTTGGCAGGATGCGGGCTTCGGCCCTTTCCATGAAACATCTGTGGCGTTCAGGCAGAGCCGAGCCTCTTAAAGTAACAGCTCTGCTCTGGTGCCCCAAATATGGTTTCTGTGCAAACCAGAAACTTCTGGAAAAGCAGAATTTCCTAGTGCATCCCTGCAAACAGACTTGATAATCAAATAGAAGAAGAAGAGTTGGTTTGTATATGCCGACTTTCTCTGCCACTTAAGGGAGAATCAAACTGGCTTGCAATCACCTTCCCTTCCCCTCCCCACAACAGACACCCTGTGAGGTAGGTGGGGCTGAGAGAGCTGTGACTAGCCCAAGGTCACCCAGCTGGCTTCACGTGGAGGAGCGGGGAAACCAACCCGGTTCACCAGATTAGCCTCCGCCGCTCATGTGGAGGAGTGGGGAATCGAACCCGGCTCTCCAGATCAGCCACCAAGGGAGGCTGGAAAAACACAGTTGCACTTACCTGTATCTGTTGTTCATTGAGTGGTTCTCTGTGCATGGGAGAATAGCAAGCAAATAATACAAGGAGGCGGGAGTGAGGCTGCAAAGTTCAAACTTTATTTAAGAGCTGACATGAGACTAGCCCTTCCCATTGCTGCTTCAGCAGATGCATCAACATCTATTGTGTAATGCCTCATAAACGTTGAGACAGGCGACCAAGTGGCAGCCCTACAGATGTCCCTCAAGTCTATCGAGGAAGAAAAGGATGCAGAGGAAGCATGGGCCCTCGTGGAGTGAGCTGTCACCTGCAGAGGACATACTACGTGGGCAAGGTCATAAGCACACCTGATGGCTTTCGTAACCCACCTAGAGATAGATTGTGAGGTGGCCGCTTTGCCCCTCTTTGGCCCCGCGAAACAGACAAAGAGGTTGGGGTCAATCCTAAATTGCTGAGTGCGGTTTAAATAAACTAATAAAGCTCTTCTCACATCCAAAGTATGAAGCGTTTCTTCTCCGACATTTGAAGGATGTGGAAAAAAATCGGGTAGGGTCACCTCCTGGGAGGTGTGAAAGGTGGAGACCACTTTGGGGAGGTGTTCCAAACTGGTGCGAAGCACCACCCTGTCAGCATGGACCTGCAGGAACGGGGGGTCATAGCGTAGAGCTCGCATGTCACTTACTCTCCTTCCTGAAGTGATGGCCACTAGGAAGGCCACCTTGTAAGAAAGGTAATCTAAACCACCTGAGGGTAGGGGCTCGAAGGGCTCCTTTGTTAACTGGGAAAGAACCATAGACAGGCTCCACTGAGGGATCACCCGCTTAACAGGGGGAAAGACATTATTCAAACCTTTTAGAAACCGTTTACATAAGGGATGCGAAAAAAGGGAGTTGGCATCCACCCCTTCATGGAAGGCCGAGAGGGCTGCCAGGTGTAGCTTAATAGAAGAGTTGGCTAACCCGCTCTCCTTCAGAAAGAGTAAGTAATCCAACACCTTAGGCAAAGGGCAAGTAAAGGGATTCTAACGCCCACTTAACAAACCTGTTCCATTTGAGCCTGTATGATTTCCTGGTGGAATCCTTGCGAGAAGATAAAAGGATTTCCGCTACCCCCCGTGAATAGGAAGACACTACTGAATCAGCCAAGCTGTTAAGTGTAGGGAGGGAACATCGTGGTGGCCTATGGATATTAGGTCTGGTACAGCCGGGAGGTGAATGACTCTGCCCCTGGCCAACTTCCATAAGATTGGAAACCAGGGCCTTTTCAGCCAGTAGGGAGCTATTAGAATGACCGAGGCCCCATCTGTTATAATTTTGCTCACCACCCTGTTGAGGAGTGGAATTGGAGAGAAGGCATACATCAGGCTGCCTCGCCATCTCAGCTGGAAAGCATCCCCTAGGGACAGAGGGTACTGCACGAGAGCAGTATCGAGGGCACTGGGCGTTGAGGCCTGTGACAAAAAGGTCTAGGGTTGGCATGCCCCACCTATTGAACACTGGTCGTATGTAACGGGGATGCAAAGACCACTCGTGAAGGTCGGACGTGTCCCTGCTCAGTGCATCTGCGGTAATGTTGTCCACTCCCGCTACGTGGATGGCTGAGATAAACACGTCGTGGGCTACTGCCCAGTCCCGTAGTGCGATTGCCTCTGTGCAAAGCGCCAGGGAGCCTGTCCCGCCTTGTTTGTTCAGATAGTACATAGCTACCTGGTTGTCCGTAGCGATAAGCATGGTCTTTCCTGTCACGATGCCTGAAAAAGAGATAAGTGCGTACCTTATCGCACGCAGTTCCAACAGGTTGATGTGTAAACTAGAAGCTGACTGAGGCCACCTGCCTTGGGCAGTCAGCCCCTCACAATGAGTACCCCAACCACTCAAGGACGCATCAGTAAATAACTGAACGTCGAATGAAGGGGTGCCCAAGGGCATACCTACTAGGAGATTGGCAGCAACTGACCACCAGTTCAGGGACTGGAGGACATATCTAGGGATGGAGAGCCTCTTCCATTGAGGGTCCACATTGATCCTAAAATGACGAAGAAACCAATTTTGCAATGGATGCATGTGAAGCCTGGCCAGGGGAACGACGGCCGTGGTGGAGGCCATCAGACCTAGCAATTTTTGAATGGTCACTGTTTTCTGGTGCCTATTACGTCCAAAGGCTGTGACCAGATGTTTAATGGCCGAAATCCGTTCAGGAGGGGGAAAGAGCTTGCCCTCCCGGGAATCTAAGATGGCGCCAATGAATTTGATGCGCTGAGTAGGTGTAAGGTGGGACTTCTTAAAATTTACAGTCAATCCTAGGAAGGAGAGCAGGTCAATGACAGCGGACACTGAATCCTCCAGATCAAGTTGGGTGTGGGAAACCAACAGCCAATCATCCAAATAAGGAAAGATGGTGTGGCCCCTCGTAGAGAGATAACCCACCACCTCTGCCATGCATTTGGAAAAAACCCTGGGCACGGTGGACAGGCCAAAAGGAAGGACATTAAACTGGTAGTGAACTTGACCTCAGGAGAACCGAAGGTACCGCCTATACTTTTCATAAATGGCAATATGAAAATAGGCGTCCTTGAGGTCAAGGACCGCAAAATAACCCCTTTTGTAAGGAGTAGGTGAACTTCCGAGATGGTCACCATTCTAAAAGTTTGAGTGTGTATGTACTCATTGAGATCCTGGAGATCTAAAATAGGATGCTTACCGCCATCCTTTTTGTCCACTAAGAAATAGTGAGAGTAGAAACCCTGGTGTAAGGTATCACCCGGAAACTTGGAAATAGCCCCTTTATGGAGCATTTCAGATACCTCTGGACGAGTTCAGGGGGTGCCGAAGCACGCACAGGTAAAGGAGGGCCACATGGAGGCTGTTGATAGAACTCTAACATGTACCCTGACTTTATTATTGACAGGACCCAGTTATCATCAGTAATACACAACCATTGATTCAGAAAACCAGATAAACGGTTGAAAAAAATTGGGAGTGGAACTATAACCCCAACATGGGCGGTTAGTCATGCTGACCCTTTTTTTTCCGAAACTTGGGGAAGATTGCTGGTCCCACTTTTCCCCCCTGCCCCTGGGAGGGAACTTTCTCTGCTCTTGAGAAGAGTATTGTGCCTTAGGCTGTTGATAGTTGTATGAACCGGGCCCAAACCTAAACCCTCTCTGATAGTATGGGTTCCGCCTAGGTTGGTACTTAGGTTTAGTCAAGGATGTGGAGGGTGTCTGAGTAACCCCCAAGGACTTGGCCATGGCCCTGTCTTTCTTGAATTTATGAAGGAATTCGTCCGTGGACGAATGAAACAGGCCTAATTCGTCAAAATTCATGTCTTCCAGACGTGACTTCGCATCGAATGGAAGATTAGAAGAGCGAAGCCACGAATGGCGCCGCAGTGCGATACTAGAAGCAACCTTTTTACTGGCTGCGTCAGCACTATGGCGAGCTGCATAAAGTTGATGGCATCCAAGCTTATATCCCTCACTTTGCATCGCCTTACCAATTAGTTTCTGGTCCTCAGGGAGGAAATCCATTAAAGTCCCCATCCTTTCCCAGATTAACATCTGGTAGCAAGCCATTAGTGCAGAATGTGAGGCTACCCTGAGGCCCAGGGAGCCGGCAGAATAGAACCGTTGCCCCTTGTCAAGAGGGGCTGAGTGAGGACCAGGTTTTCCCTTATTGGGGAGGGTTTCTGCTATCAGCGAGTTGTTGGGGGGATGGTGGTACAGAAAGGAGGAAGACTCGTCCTCCACCCTATAAAGGTTTTCTACTTTTCGAGGAATAGGTAGGTAAGAAGCAGGCTTTCCCCAGTTCTTTAGGGCCACCTCCCTAATACCCTTCACCATAGGCACTTTTACTGGCAAGAAGGAGGAGTCTTGGAGAACATCCATTATCGGATCTGACTCCTCTTGAACCACAGGAACAGCCATTATGCCCAATGCATTGGCCAACCTGGCCAACTGCTCATTGTAGGAGTGAGTATCCTCAGTAAGGGATACCGGGTAAGGGTCTCCCACAACCTCATCAGGAGACGTGGTCAAGGCCCTCTCAGAATCCTTTTCCGAGTCGTAAGAATAGTCATCTGAAGTATAATCAGGAACCTGCCTCGGGGAAGCGACATTGCGCTTCCGCGCTGACGGTTCCCTTGGCGCCGGGGTGCTCCTCTGCGCCGGCCGTTGTCTGTGAGATGGTTCATTGTGGTGAGAAGGCCCACTGTGGCGAGGATGATACCGATGACCTCTACGGGAGATAAGAGAGTCAGAATCCGAGCAGTCAATCATCAGCACTTCTCTGTTGGTATCCAAGAAGGGCGAGCGGCTACGATGAGAGAGCCGGGACCAACGCGAATTAGATCTTCGGTGCCACGGAGATACTCGCACAGAATGAGGGACGAGCTAGACGACCGGGGCAACCTGATTCCACAGGCCGCAGCCTCGGGCTGCCCAGAGACGGGAGAATCCGATCGCGACTTCCTTCCTGAGGTGGGTCTGGGAGAAAGTGGGGCAGCGGGAACTGACGGTCGCTTTCCCCCCTTAATTGATCGGGAAATGACAGAAGTGCCAGGGCTTTGCTTGTCATAAAGCACCCCTTTCAAGCGCCTTGCCCGGTCATTGCGGGCCCTCTTCGTGAGGCGGGAGCAAGCCCGACAAGTAGAAGGGACATGAGTCACCCCTAAACATAGGACGCACCTATCATGATCGTCTTGCCTGGACATATTAGTGTCATAGGCAGAACATTTCTTGAAAGGTGCCATAATGGAATTACCAGAAGGTAGAAGAACACAGAAGCTCCAATCAGTCCTCTTCCCACGGCGGTGAAGAGAGAACTGAGGGGTGGCCGCTCCCTCCCCCCTCTGTCACGTGACCAAATGGTGGGAAGAGGGGAGCGTCCCTGTCTCTAGGCAGAGAAGCTTCGATAGTCAAAAGTCTCCGCGGCTGGCCTGCGCATGCGCAGATCCCATGTGGGACTGCACAGAGGCCACGACAATGTACTAGATGTTCCCTAGCCTCTCCAACACCCTACTCTCCCCAGGCTCCACCCCCAAATCTCCAGGAATTTCCCAACCCAGAGTTGGCAACCTACTTATGAATAAGGACCTGCGTGGAGGAAGATCTCCAGGGGCAGGCTGGAATTCCTGGGTCAGTAAGCAGCAAGCAGAAAAGTGGATAGAGATGCTGGTAAGGCAGGGGAGGAGAAGGGAGGCAAGGCTGGGATTGAGAAGCAGGCAAGGTGAATGCCCTTTGAGGCAATGTGTGTAATGTTTCATAAAGCACTCCACATCCTACTGAAATCTCTCACTATACATTCTTGGATGCACCACACCTGCCCCTTTTCATTAATGCCTGCATCAGGTCATCAAAGAACAGGCACAGGAAATACTGAGGCCCAGGCAAGCCAGTGCTCCAAACCACCGCCCTTAACCACTACACCACGCTGGGACTCTAGCAAACAAAGGAAGATCCCATTTTTATTTCTTCATTCTACTTTCATCCCCACTCTTCGGACAAGGAGCTTGGAGCAGCGTTTTGTCCTCTGTGAGGCTGGAAAATGTGATTTGTTCAAAGCCACCAAGGGAGGCTGGAACTAGATGTTCGATATACGCATTGCTGCCGCCAAACCTGGCATCCGTGTGTGTCTGTTTTGTATTTTGCTTCTTTCATGAATAAAAGGCATCTGAAGAAGAAGAGTTTTTGTTATGTATGTATATAGTTAGGCGATATGCAGGGGGAACTTAGGAGCTTGAGTCCTGAACGAAGGATCCTAAGTCCTGCGTACGCCATTGGCCCAAACTGGCACGCGCCATTGGCCCTAAGCCGGCACGCGCCATTGGTGACCCGGGGTTGTTTTCCCCCCCCATCACAGATTGGGGGTAGTGGCCGCAGGTGGCCAGGGGGGCATATAAGCAGGGCCGTTTGCACTGAGTTCTTTAGTTCTGTTCCTGTACTTCAATAAAGCGGTTGCTGTTTGAACTCTGTCTCCGACCTCGTGTGTCCTCCCCACGCAGACTTAACAGTTTTGGTTTTTATATGCTGACTTTATCCCCCTACATCCCCAGAGACCCCTACTCCGTGCCCAGAAGATGGGAGAAAAAACCAATTGCTGAAGGACAAACTCCTACCACCCAAGACACAGTTATCAGATCGACATAAACAAACCTGTGGAGTAATCACCTATGGTATAGTGTTTCCCAGATGCTTGACATTATATCACCCTTATGAACTTATTAGGTATTTAATGGACACCCCACCACATAAGAAGAAGAGTTGGTTTTTATATGCCGACTTTCTCTACCACTTTAGGAAGAATCAAACCAGCTTACAATCACCTTCCCTTCCCCTCCCCACAACAGACACCCTGTGAGGTAGTGGGGCTGAGAGAGTTTGGAGAGAACGGTGACTAGCCCAAGTTCACCCAGCTGCCTTCATGTGGAGGAGTGGGAAACCAACCCAGTTCACCAGATTGGAGTCCACCACTCTTAACCACTACACCATGCTGGCTGAAGTCGTTTTAAGTGAGAACTTTCATTAGGAAACATTTCCAGTGCCTTTTTTCTGCTTCCCTCCCCACCCCGCGATTCCACCTCTCTTTTTCTGTTGAATTCCCCCTAGTGCAAAGCAACTGATTGAAAGGTGAAATGTAACCATTTTCTCCTTCCTCTGCTGTAACATCTGGAACAGAGGGAAAGGGAGGAACTACACACGTAGCTGAAGTTTTTAAGCTGCAGTTATGCGTAGCTCTGTAACCTGACGTAGGTTAAACCTGTGTGCAGATATTTCCACTGTATGGGCTTCTGCATTTCATATTGTCGGCTGTCAGGACATCAGGATACATGTGGACTGAATTAGATCATTTGAATGGGGGAACTCTACACAGGGCTACCGTTTTGGGCGGCAGCTGCGTATATATCATAGGAATACATCCACACATTGCTGGACATCATACTACCATTATGCTTAGGGTTGCCAGGTCCCTTTTTGCTACTGGTGGGAGATTTTTGGGCAGAGTCTGAGGAGGGTGGGGTTTGGGGAGGGGAGGGACTTCAGTGCCATAGAGTCCAATTGCCAAAGCGGCCATTTTCTCCAGGTAAACTGATCTCTATCGGCCGGAGATCTCCAGTAGTAACTGGAGGTTGGCAACCGTAATTATGCTACAGCAATCATTTGCAACTGGATAATGTCTAGTTCCATCCTGGGCTGGGTTGCCAACCTCCAGTTGGGGCCTGGAGATCTCCCAGAATTACAACTGATCTCCAAACTACAGAGATCAGTTCCCCTGGAGAAAATGGCTGCTTTGAAGGGCAGACTCTATGGTGTTATACCCAGCTGAGGTCTTTCCACAGGCTCCCACCCCCAATCTCCAAGAGTTTCCCAACCTGGACTCAGCAACTCTAGGCTGAGTCTGAGTTCCACCTATTCCAAACTCAATATATTTCTATTTACCTCTCCTCTGGTTTTTAGCTTCAAAAGTCCTTTTCTAAAGTTGGGGGTGGGGTAGGGGAGAATCGACGGCTTCACATAGTATAATGTGAGCCATTTAGGGCTCTTTCTTCCTTGTACAAGAATTGAAACTGTTTTCTTTTCAGCTGCTGGGCACTTTTCAATAAGACAATGGAACCCTAACTGGAAGTGAACCTCAAATGAATGAAATCTATTGTTCGTTTCATAGCAGCTGTAGAAAAAAGTTTGCATTTTGAGAACAGAGAGAAATAAAAAAGTAACCATGACTGAAAACATTTTGGGTGATTTTTGATCTGAGGTGGGGGGTCGGGTGTCTAAGGAAAGAGTCTTTCCCCCCTCTTGCCTAATTGTTTTCTGCTTTCCTACTTTCAAAATACCCTAGTCATGTACTATGTATATCTTTTCCTGAACGAGCATTCGTTGGGTAAAAATGTCCACGTTCAGTAAGAGTAAAGTCTCAACTGGTCGAGCTAAAACCATGTAAATAGTTTCCTCCCTTTTCCTGACAGGGGCTTTGTGCCTTTATCAGTAGAAAGGTGGGTGGAAATTTAATAGGTGGAGAGTTCTGCATCACTGCACCAAATTGGGGAGGGGGAGGAAAGGGAGAGGGGTCGTAGCAGGTAGCAGTCGCCCTCTAGACAAATCTACTTTGCATCATAGAATCATAGAGTTGGAAGGGACCACCAGGGTCATCTAGTCCAACCCCCTGCACAATGCAGGAAATTCACAACTACCTCCCCCCACACCTTCAGTGACCCCTACTCCATGCCCAGAAGATGGCCAAGATGCCCTCCCTCTCATCATCTGCCTAAGTTCATAGAATCAGCATTGCTGACAGATGGCCATCTAGCCTCTGCTTAAAAACCTCCAGGGAAGGAGAGTTTACCACCTCCCGAGAAAGCCTGTTTCACTGTTCTACTGTATAGTGCCATAGAGTTCACCTCGTGGCCATTTTCTCTAGGGGAACTGATGTCTGTCACCTGGGGATCATTTGTAATAGCCGGAGATCTCCAGCCACCACCTGGAGGCTGGCAACCCTAGGTATAATACCATAGAGTCCTCCAAAACAGCCATTTACTCCAAGATAACTGATCTCTGTAGTCTATAGAGCAGTTGTAATTCTGGGAGATCTCCAGGCCCCACCTGGAGGTTGGCAACCTCAGATAAAGATGGGAAAGAAACAACACCTTAGCATTATCGCAGGAAAGTGTGGAATCTGGCATTGCTGATGAAAAATGCTTAAATGGCTGCTTCTTAGGGTTGCCAGGTCCCGCTTCGCCACCGGCGGGAGGTTTTGGGGGCAGAGCCTGAGGAGGGCAGGGTTTGGGGAGGGGAGGGACTTCAATGCCATAGAGTCCAATTGCCAAAGCAGCCATTTTTCTCCAGGTGAACTGATCTCGATCAGCTGGAGATCAGTTGTAATATTCGGAGATCTCCAGCCACCACCTGGAGGCTGGCAACCCTACTGCTTCTCCCACGCTCCAGACCTTCCTGTAAAGAAAGTGACATTTGCGTCTAATTTGTTTTTGTTTTTTTAAGGTTTATTTTTATAATTAAGGGGATACAGAAGGGAAAAGAAGGGAAGGGTAAGAACTGTTTGATGTACAAAAACAATATAGCTGATTCAATGGAAAAATAAACTTAGTCGAATACAATACCATATAACAAGCATGAATATTAATCAAGTAAAATAAAATATGTCTGAATATGTAATTGTAAAAATATATAAAAATCAATCAGATTATCTACCTATTACATAATAGAAGTATATTAAGTTGGTTTGAAACTGGCTCACTTCTGATTTGGATTCTCATATCACTGTATTGATACAAGACATTATTAACGGTTAAAACCTGACCTCTTGACACAACTTTCCTAAATCAGGGCTGCCTGCTTATTAAAAGAAAACGGGACCTTAATGGATATGCGATGGTTACAATTTTAGGCCTCAGCGGCACTAAAGCTGATTATATCTGGCACACAGTGGAGAATTACTTTCCTCTTTGAAACACAGCGGGAACTGCCTGTCAGACAGATGTCCAGCGCTTTTGAAAAAATAATTTAGTATTAATTCACACACACACTGCCACAAGAATGTGCAAGTCTGAGGGTAGAACAGGGTCACCTCAACACAGACGAGAAGCAGCCAGAAATTAAATAGCATTGTGGCGAGTGCGTGGGTGAAACCAAGATGCCTTTGAGATTTCGACGTTCTCATTAACACGATCGCGGGCAGCGTTACGGACTGTGGGTGTGTACCCCTTTCTCCTGAGACAGCCATTTATTTTCCTGTCGGCTCGAAAAGAATGCACAGCTCCCTTTCGAAAGGCGTGCCTGAGATTTCACGATGGTAGCGCAGATAAAAGAACAGCAAGCGAGACGTTTCAGGTTTGGCGGGTCACCGCGCCGACAAGTTGGAAGCCCGGTTGTCGCCGAACAGCTGCGAAGCAGGAAGGGAGAGACATTTGCCCGGGAAGAAGTTGCGGGTAGAGTGTTTAACCTACCAATCTCTGCTCTCCTCAAAGCTCCAAATATACATCTGGAAACCAAGAGGAAAAGTTGGCAGGAGGTGATTATGGTAATGGGAAATGCAACCAGCAAGCCCTTAGGGTTGCCAGCCTCCAGGTGGGGCGTGGAACAGATGAAGCTGCCTTATTCTGAATCAGACCCTTGGTCCATCAAAGTCAGTCTCCTCAGACCAGAAGTGGCTCTCCAGGGTCTCAGGCAGAGCTGATTTCAACAAGCTGAACCTGTAGGGTTGCCAACCAGCTTTCCCACTGTTAAAAAAGGGAGGTTGGGTTTCCTTTTGGCCAAAAGGAAAGGAGGCGGGCGGTGCCGCACAGAGTCGCGTGTGCGTGTTGGGATGGCGCGAGCCAGCGTTCCTCGCCCCGACAGCCAGCTGGGAAGCAGACGGGGCCCCACAGAGCCAGCTGGGCGTGTGCGCGTCGGGAAGTGGATAGTAGACTGATTGCATGTTCACACTTCAAAGCTCCGTGTGAGGAAAAAGTCTCATTTCAATAATTTGCGGTTTAAGCCGATCCATGCAGGGCAGAATTCTGAATAGACCCTACTCAGACAGGATCTGCCCTTGCTCTTCTGGCTCTATTGACTCATTAGCCCATGCCCTTTTGAAATGCCGCTTTTACGAGGAACTTCGATCGCACTATATTTCCCCCCTTTTAATATACAAATCCAATGCCTCTGTGACTGACATAATGCCTTTTTTACTAAGCGATAGGGACCCCAAGGCTACATTGTCAGTGGCAAGATTTGTTTCAGTCCTTATATCCCTCCAACACTAGATATATGCTGCTCAAGATCAATTGATCAAGGAGCTTCTCAGGGATAAAAGGAAAAAGGTTTAAGCGGATCCTCTAAACGCGGAGAAATTCTGCTGTGAAGACATCTCCGAAATCCTTCGGTTGAGATGAAGTGCGAACGTGCAAGGAAACCCTGCATAAATCGGAGCGGCAAACGTGCAGTGCGGACATGGCCCAGTTCCCCTGGCGGAAATGGCTGCTTGGAGGAAAGGGTGGACTGTGGCATTATACTCCACTGAAGCCCTTCCCCTCCTCAAACCCTGCCTTCCCCGGGCTCTGCCCCCAAATCTCCAGGAATTTCCCACCCTTGACTTGACAACCCTAACTGGGAAAGTTGTATGTGGTTGAATATCAAGCACAGCCCTCAGTTACCCTAATTAGTATTTTCTGAATTCTTTATGTTTTTTAATCAATTATGTGCTAATAAGTTTTTTTGACAGGGGCGTTTGGAGGTTTGAGGCCCACGTTCAAATCTTGACTCACCCAGGAAGTGAGTATGAGAAGCTCTGAGAAAAATGCCACCTCTAAGCCTGGTTTATGTCGCAGCCTGATTTATATGTATTTATTATAATATTTATACCCCACCCTTTCCTCTTGGCTCTAGGTGGCTTATTGTGAAGGTAAATGGTATTATTGTGTAGGTAACTGGGATTAAAATGAGAACAACTTGAAATGCACGGTGTACTGGTTAAGAGCGGCTGACTCTAATCTGGAGAACCGAGTTCAGTTCCCCACTCCTCCACATGAAGCCTGCTGGGTGACCTTGGGCTAGTCACAGTTCTCTCAGAACTCTCTCAGCCCACGTGGAGGCAGGTAATGGCAAAACACCTCTGAATGTCTCTGGCCTTGAAAACCCTAAGGGGTTGCCATAAATCACTTGTCGGCACTTTTCACCATGTGAGGGCCAGTGTAGTGAAGTGGTTAAGAGTGGCAGAGTCAGCTACTCCTGGAGAACCAGGTTCGATTCCCCACTCCTCCACATGAAGCTTCCTGGGTGACCTTGGGCCAGTCACAGTTATCTCCAAACTCTCTCAGCCCCACCTACCTCACAAGGTGCCTGTTGTGGGAAGGGAAGGCATTTGTAAGCCGCTTTGAGGTACAGAAAAGCAGGGTATAAAAAGCAACTCTTCAATTCTTCTTTTTGAGGCTCAGTCGTTACTTAGTTGGGCATAGAAATATTTAGAAAAAGAGACCCATCAAAGATCATGATCATGTGGTCGTGTCCTACAACTGCCCTGACCTGGATGACCCAGGCTAGATCTCAGATGCTAAGCAGGGTCAGCCTTGGTTAGTACTTGGATGGGAGACCACCAAGGAAGTCCAGGTTTGCTACGCAGAGGCAGGCAATGGCAAACTACCTCTGTTCGACTCTTGCCTGGAAAACCCAGTGGGGTTGCCATAAGTTTGCTGCAACTCGATAGCACTTCCACTACCCTACAACTCCATTCTGCTGATGACGGAGGGTTTCTCTGGTAGAGGGTGCTGCCTGCTGCCGTAAGGAATCTCTTCCCCCCGAGGAAAGTTCCTTATTCTACCAGGTAGTTCCTTTCACTGGAGGGAATTTTCGCCTACAGAACGTAAGTTTGGGTAAATATGAGCCTGTGGCTTTAATCGGATTTCCATCCCAGTTTGCTATGTGGATAAGCCAGATTCGCCTGTTGAAAATCCATCCAAATACCATTCGTTTTGTCCCTGCTGATCAGTGACAATTTTATAATATTTTTTGAGTTGTCATTACCCTGCTGACATCACTTTCCTTTTCACTCGTGTAAAAACTATAATGATTGTTTTTGGACTTGTCCCTTTGATAAATTAGGACAGGAACTGATTGTTAATTCCTTTTCTTTGTTATTATTACAATTTATTGTTGTAATTTTCCTGTGCCGGGTAACCTTTTGTCTTATATTTGGTATTGATCTGTGTTTCAAAGCTATGATGAAGTGTGGGCAGAAATGAAATGGAAAGTGTGAATAATAATAATACTTTAATACAAGCTTTGAGAGTAGGCTATTCTCGGAGGTCACAAAAAACATTTGTGCCAAGGGACTCTTATTTACGATTAATTATCGTAAATTTCACATAATAACTTATGCATATTGATGTACTGGCCACACTTGCAGTGGTTCAAATGTTCAGAAGAAGCAAGGGGTGTATGGTCCTCATGAGATGACAAGACTTTGGAGAGCAAGTGGGAAATTGTACAATTAAAACCTTCTTCAAGGCCAGATATTACACACACACAGAAAACTAGCATATCATAAAGAAAAAGGGTTGGTTTTTATATGTCGACTTTCTCTAAAACTTAAGGGAGAATCAAACCGGCTTACAATCGCCTTCCCTTCCCCTCCCCACAACAGACACCTGTTGTGAGGTAGGTGGGGCTGAGAGAGCTGTAACAGCTGTAACTCGCCCAAGGTCACCCAGCTGGCTTTGTGTGTAGGAGTGGGGAAACCAACCCGGTTCACCAGATCAGCCTCCGCCACTCATGTGTAGGAGTGGGGAATCAAACCCGGTTCTCCAGATCAGACTTCACTGCTCCAAACCACCGCTCTTAACCACTACACCACATACCATGAGCTTTTCTGGAAGACTCAAATTGGCTCTTAGGTTGCAACTATGTTTTCTAAGGAACATAGGGCCACTACTGAAAATGATAGTCCTGAATTTCCATTGTCCCTTTCAGGAATGCCTACTTCATCTTACCCGGTGTCCTAACATAATAAAGATGTCTGTTTTCCTAGACATGACTCTTATCACTGGCTGCCAAAGATGGAGGCGGGGAATTTCACATTGCCATGACATTGGAGCATGAGAGACACGGAGGGTAGGGTTTTCAGCTCTGGGTTGGGAAATACCAGGATATTTTGGGGGTAGAGCCAGAGGAGGGAGGGGTTTGGGGAGGGGACGGACTTCAGTGGAATATAATGCCATAGAGTCCACCTTCCAAAGTGGCCATTTTCTCCAGGTGAACTGATCCAGCGTGGTGTAGTGGTTAAGAGTGGTGGTTTGGAGCGGTGGACTCTAATCTGGAGAACCAGGTTTGATTCCTCACTCCTCCACATGAGTGGCGAATGCTAATCTGGTGAACTGGGTTGGTTTCCCCACTCCTGCACATGAAGCCAGCTGGGTGACCTTGGGCTAGTCACATTCTCTTAGAGGTCTCTCAGCCCCACCTAAAGTCGGCATATAAAAACCAAAACTTCTTCTTCTTCTCTGTCATCTGGAGATCAGTTGTAATCCCAGGAGATCTCCAGCTACTACCCAGAACTTCTGCCCCAGTCATGCCTCAGTGTTCTAGCTGCATATGGTCCTCTGAATAAAGTAGGAGTAAGTTGGAATGGAATGAAAAGACCATAGGAGGTGGGGGTAAGAAAGAACCAAGAAAATATCCGGAAATGGGTTTGAATTAGCAAGGCCAGCATATCGGGTAGCATTTTTTATCAAACCCCATGAGCTGAGGAGAGAAGTTGGTAGTCACTGTGTGCCAACTCCAGGCTGGAAAATTCCTGGGGATATGGGTGTGGTGTCTAGGGAAGGTTTAGTTTGTGGAGGGAAGGGACCTCATTGGGTTATAATACCATAGTGTCCACCTCCAAAGCCGCCATTTTCTCCCGGGGAACTGATCTATGTAGTCTAGAGGTTGGCAACCCTATGTTCAGATTATTATTTTCCCATTAGAATTCCAAGGCAATATATCTCTGCTTCAACATTATCAAAATCTTTGAGGCTGCCGCACCTTTCTGCAGATTCTTAGAATAAAAACAGATGGTTTGGAACAAGCAAATCCACAATGAATAATTGAAAGGAACAAAGGGGATGGGGAAAGGGACATTACTAATTTCTTGCGAGGGAACATGAACCAGCCTCACACCCACGTGGCTCTTTATAAAATCACCCGACGTTCCTGCTACATTCCAAGCTCTTCACCCATAATTGTCAATCCAATTTAGGGAGGGACAAGAAAAAGACGTGATGAGGGAGAGGCAGCCGTCATGATCGTAGCAATAAAGCCGTGGTTGCCCACGCTTCCTTCAAACACGGTGACTGAAAAGGCCCTTCAGACTCCTGCCGAGATTTCAAGGAGCATCCAGACGGGCTCGGCCTCCTCTGATGATAATTGTAGCGTATTTATGGAAATGGAATAAGTCTCCAATTTTGCCACCGTCAGCTGCCACCGTCTTTCTGGTGAATAACAGTATATTTTTAATGCATCTTTTTTTAAAAAACCCATTAACTTGTGCCATTATAGTTCTAGTGCTTCCATCACTCTCATTCACAAAACTCTTTGATTCCAGGTTTAGTGGAAATGCTGGTGGGGGGGGGGGGAGAGACTTCTTTCACTTTCTCCCCCCCACCCTTTCTCAAAATACCAGCAAAAAGGCATGTGTGTGTGCCATCAAGTCGCAGCTAGGGTTGCCAACCTCCATGTGGTGGCAGGAGATCTCCTGCTATTACATCTGATCTCCAGCCGATAGAGAGCAATTCAACTGCAGAAAATGGCCACTTTGGCAATTGGACTCTATGGCATTGAAGTCCATCCTCTCTCCAACCCCTTCCCTCCTCAGGCTCCGCCCCAAAAATCTCCAGGTATTTCCCAACCCGGAGCTGGCAACCCTAGTCGCACCTGACATGGCAACCCAGTACGGTTTTCATGGCAAGAGACTAACAGAGGTGGTTTGCCGTTGCCTTCCTCTGCATAACGACCCTGGTATTCCTTGGTGGTCTCTCATCCAAGTACTAGCCAGGACCGACCCTGCTTAGCTTCTGAAGTCGGATGAGGCTAGTCTGGGCCATCCAGGTCAGGGCGCAAGAAGACATAGAGTCTGAAAAGAAGATGGTTTATATTCATTTGCTGCTCCCCTTTTAAAACATAGCCTGTGTGCTGTTGATTTTTGCAACCTCTAAGAACACCCTTTTTTTGCCCCATGCACGCTTTTCTGAAATTGGGGGCAGGAGTAGGTTTGCCAACCTCCAGGTACTAGCTGGAGATCTCCTGCTATTACAACTGATCTCCAGCCAACAGAGATCAGTTCACCAGGAGAAAATGGCCACTTTGGCAATTGGACTCTATGGCATTGAAGTCCCTCCCCTCCTCAAACCCTGCCCTCCTCAGGTGCTGCCCCAAAAACCTCTTGATGGTGGCGACCTGGCACCCCTAGGCAGGAGTTTGGGGAGGTTTGGGGACAGGGACAATGGGGGGCATGAAGTCCTGTGCGCTTCTACGTCACTTCCGGGGAAAATCCGAAAGTGACATAGGGTAGCTCTAGGAATTGCCAGAAACTCTATGGTACCGGTATTCCGGCTGGGTACTCATTTTTCCGACCTCGGAAGGACGGAAGGCTGAGTCACCCTTGAGCCGGCTACCTGAAACCGACTTCTGTCAGGATCGAATTCAGGTCGTGAGCAGAGCTTGGACTGCAGTACTGCAGCCTACCACTCTGCGCCACGGGGCTCTTATTTGTATGTTAGTTGTATACGAAGGGCATAAACCTGTCATTAAAAGAAGCAAAGGAATCATCAACTGCAACAAAATAGAGGTGGGCCAAAAACGTCAAGAATGACAGTTCACAGAATCAAAAAGCAACACTAGGGCCATTTATGCTTGGTAATTAGCAGCTTTCCAGGCTGAAGTGCCCTACATATTTTTTTTAGTTTTTCACACTGAACCGTCATTCAGGAAGTGACTGCGAAACCGGCGCATACCTGCTTCGCATTTCTGAAGAGCCCCTTTAAAGTGACCTTTTGTGCTTGCTCCACCCCTGCCTTGAAGAATCCCCTCAAGGAAGCTTGCAAAATCACAGCCGCGCGTTAGCAATGCAAATGGCAGTTCCAAATGAAAGGAACGAAAGAGCAGGTGAGTGTGGAGGGGTGGAATTTCTCCTTTTGCGTTGGGACTGTGAATAGGCATTTTAAAGGTGGCATTTAAAAAAGCTTTGAGCAAGCATCAAAATTGACCCTGCATAAATGGCCAAGTGGTCACATCAGTTCCTCCTGCTGGCCAACTGCGACGGCTCCGAAAAGGGAATGAGATGGTGGGCTGGCCGCTTAAGTCCCGAGTTATGAATGGCCTCTGATGTCATTAGTAAGACCGTGAATTCTGTACATCCCATTATCGCTCCTCTGAGTCATTCGGTCTCCGTGGCTTTGAGCTGTTTACATAAAGGAAGCAGTAAAAATAATTGCACCATCAACAGCGGCGGTGATGGACAGCCTGCCTGCCATTTCCAAATCCCCAAAGTTCTCTACCCCATATGAATCTCCTGACTTGCATTGCTGGAGAGATAGGCAGCGTGCCAAAAATGCAAAGGGGGAATCTTGCTTCCTTCAAAATTGCAGGGCCTGTCCCCCCTTATCTTTGACTTCTGACCTTCTGTTCCAAATGTTGTAGGGGTTGATCTCTAGCATTTTTTCCATCCTGCCTCAGCTGCGCCCCAGCAAGGGGTTGTCTTCTGGCATAAGATGATATCTGGGATTGCGGTTTAAGAACATCTGGGGTCATGCATGAGCTTGTAGGAATGGGCCCTAGATGGAGGTCCTTGTATAGATGTTGACACAGCATCCAGTCCAGAGGGGAGAGTCAGTGAGTCTGCCTGTGAAGCCAAAAAGGATAAGCAGATTCCAAGAATACACATAGAGGACCTAGGAGGACTTCTAGGTGTAGCGTGGTGTAGTGGTTAAGAGTGGTGGTTTGGAGCGGCAGACTCTAATCTGGAGAACCAGGTTCGATTCCCCACTCCTACACATGAAGCCAGCTGGGTGACCTTGGACTAGTCACAGCTCTCTTAGAGCTCTCTCAGTCCCACCTACCTCACAGGGTTTCTGTTGTGGGGAGGAGAAGGGAAGGTGATTGTAAGCCAGTTTGATTTTTCCTTAAGTGGTAGACAAAGTTGGCATATCAAAACTAACTCTTCTTCAGAGTTCTGTAATACTAGTCTTAATATGTTGCTTATTAGATGTCTCTTCATATTGAGTGTAACAGTTGACATTGTGTAATCTGCTTTGGCTTCTACCTGGATGGGCCAAACTAGCCCAGTCGTGTCAGATCTCTGAAGCTAAGCAAGGTCAGCCCTGGTTAGAATTTGCATGGGAGACCACCAAGGAAGTCCAGGGACACTACGCAGAAACAGGGAATGGCAAATCACCCCTGAATGTCTCTTCCCTTGAAAACCCTACAGGGAAACCATAAATCAGCTGACACTTGATGGCACGTTCCACCACCAATCTGCTTTGAGTCTCAGTGAGAAAGGCTAACTAGTTAAATTGTGGAACTCCCTGCCCCAGGAGGTGGTGATGGCTGCCAACTTGGAAGGCTTTAAGAGGGGAGTGGACATATTCATGGAGGAGAGAGCTATCCATGGCTACTTATCACATTGAATACTAGTCATGATGCGCGCCTATTATCTCCAGGATCAGAGGAGCATGCCTATTAGGTGCTTTGAAACACAGGCAGGGCAATGCTGCTGCAACCGTCTTGCTTGTGGGCTTCCTGGAGGCACCTGGTTGGCCACTGTGTGAACAGACTGCTGGACTTGATGGACCTTGGTCTGATCCAGTAGGGCTTTTCTTATGTTCTGATGTTCTTAACTGGAAAATGTATTACATAAATAAATAATATTCCCCTCTTCTGTCTCCCTCTTCTCTCAGCCATTGGGTATACTTTCCTTCCCTCCCTCAGGCTCTATTTCTTCAACTGGCTCCACTCTTTCACCCATTCAGACCCTCGGAGGAAGCAGAAATCCAATCCTGTATCCCACTTCCTCTTCTTTCCTCCTGGCTTGCTTAGGGTTGCCAACCTTCAGTTAGCTGGAGATCTCCTGCGATTACAACTGATCTCCAGCTGATAGAGATCCGTTCGCCTGGAGAAAATGGCCGCTTGGGCAATTGGACTCTATGGCACTGAAGTCCCCTCCCCAAACCCCGCCCTCCTCAAACTCCTACCGGTTTCGGAGAGGGACCTGGCAACCGTAGACCACTGGCCTGATCCAGCAGGGCTCTGGAGATCAGTTGTAATAGCAGGAGATCTCCAGCTAGTACCTGGAGGTTGGCAACCTTCAGACAAATGAATATGAAAAACATTCTTTGAAACTGGAAAAGCTGACCGAATATCACTCAGGAGAGGAACTAACTGTATTGTTCAGGAGCCATTTGTGTCCAGCGGCAAATTTACTAGTGTTATTTAGTAGCAAATAACACAAGACATCAATGAGGTTATCGCAACCTCTCTTAAACAGAATCTTTCATTGGTTCTTGTAGGTTATCCGGGCTGTGTAACCGTGGTCTTGGAATTTTCTTTCATATTCATAATATGAAAGAATCTTTCATATTTTTTTTCCAGCCATCCCACAGAAGAACAAAATGGCAAAATGGGAATGAAAATAGCTGAATGAAATTGCTGGGGCGGGGTGGGGAAACTAAGAAACACTGACAGTAAGTGAACATGTTCCCTGCCAGGATGACAGCCGTGGAAACTAACGACAACTGGCACAGACTATAAATCCAGGCCCAGAGCTTGTTTAACACACTTTAACCTCTGAGAGATATAAATGAAGCAGAGACCAATCAGAGGTTAAAGGAACCTGAAAGATTAATAGAGTTCCTGGTAGGAATATAATGTTAGATTTACTTCTCCTTTACCCCAGGATATTGAGACAATGGGCAAAAACGCATGGTCGCTTTATCCTCCTTTAATCCCTGTTTCAGCCAGGATCGAACGCATGCGTTTCGCCTAATGTGCGTTAGATCCTGGCTAAAACAGGGATTAAAGGAGGATAAAGCGACCATGCCCTATAAAACAGTATCTAAGTCTGCAGATACTGTAAGGGCTGGATGTACCAGGAACTGAGCTCCAAGCAGATCCTGAACTGGTGACTTATGGGATAACAGGCTATCAGTTTGCAAGATCTGAGCAAGGCTGTTAAGGAAAGGATGTTTTGGAGGACGCCGATTCATAGGGTTGCCATAAGTTGGAATCTACTTGACGGCACTTAAACACTCACATAGGGTTGCCAGGTCCCTCTTCACCACTGGCGGGAGGTTTTGAGGCAGAGCCTGAGAAGGGTGGGGTTTGGGGACTTCACTGCCATAGAGTCCAATTGCCAAAGCGGCCATTGTTCTCCAGGTGAACTGATCTCTATCAGCTGGAGATCAGTTGTAATAGCAGGAGATCTCCAGCTAGTACCTGGAGGTTGGCAACCCGACTGTAGCCAAAGGAGGTAACTGCAGAGGAAATTGACGTACTGTATTTATAGTTCACCTTTCTCATTTGTACAAGGACTAAGATTACAAAATCTGATAGCTACACTAGCCAAGGAAGCTTACCTGGGCCGATAGGCCAGAGTAGGTCAGCTGACAATTCCTGACCCTATTTGACGTACGGAGCTTTGATTCTCGAAAGCTTATACCCCAAAAATCTTGTTGGTCGGTAAAGTGCTACTAGACCCAGATCTAGTTGTTCTTCCTAGGGCTGCCAGCTCCGGGTTGGGAAATACCTGGAGATTTTGGAGGTGGAGCCTGAGGAAGGTGGGGTTTGGGGAGGGACGAGAGTTCAGTGGGGTATAATGCCATAGAGTCCACCTTACAAAATGGCCATTTTCTCCAGACTGGCAGCAGCTCTCCAGGTAGAGGTCTTTCCATCACCCATTGCCTGGCCCTTTTTTTAAACAGGAGGTGCTGGGGATTGAACCTGGGACCTTCTGCATACAGAGCAGATGCTCTACCACTGAGCCATGGCCCCTCCCCATAGGTGGTATGGTATAGCCCAATCTCATCAGATCTCGGAAACTAAGCAGGGTCAGTACTTGGATGGGAGACCCCCAAGGATGACTATGCAGAGGAAGGCACTGGCAAACTACCTCTGCTTCTCACTCACCTTGAAAGCCCTTTGCAGGGGTCGCCATAAGTCGCTAGCAACTTGAAAGCCCTTACGTACAGTGCTTATGTGTAGCCTTTAAAATGTAAATATGTCAAACACATTTTGTATGGATATATTCACTAGTCAAAACGGGGAGGGGAGAAAACCCGCCCTAAAGACAAAGCTGGTACCCAAAGGTTGGGTGGAAAATAACTCAATTATACTATGAAATATAGTTATTATAAAGCACTCATGCAGACACTAAAAACAAATGAACTCTGTGCCTGTGATGTCAGATTGTTATTAAAATATGTTTTAAATTGTAAAGGCACACAGACGTGGAATGCAGTCTGAATAATTCTTTCTGGACTGGGCTGACCTTACACACAAGGTGTGCATAACAGTGTCACAGAGTTCGTTTGGAATGCAAATACTTACCTGGGCTGTTACAAAATTGTTTTATCTGTTGATTAATGAATATGTGTGCATAAGATGCTTCATTAGACCACTGATGAAGTCCTGAGGGCTGAAACACGTTTGGTATGTGGTTTTAGACTATAAACCTTGTTATCTGTTGCCATATATTTTATTATCTGCACGAGCGCTTTATAACAAATATATTTCATAGCATAATTGAGTTCTTTTCCATTCAGCTCTTGGGTACCCTACATTCACTAGCCAGCCGTGAAAAGGTCAGTCCTTAATGTGGCTCCTCTTGAACATATAAAATGCTAACCCAGATCTGCCACTACGTAATACGTGGTATGGCTCCCTGGAATCTATAGAATATAAGCCTATAGTTGCATCGATTTCAATTGGACTTGTGTGCATTGAGTTGCCTCTGCTGAACATGAGCTATTGCAAGACTGCACAGTTATATACTTCTGAAACCACTGGAAATCATTGGACTTATGTATGTATGTATGTATGTATTTATTTATTTATTTATTAGTCTTATATCCCGCCTTTCTCCCAGCCAAAGCCAGCTCAGGGCAGCTCAGATAAAACAGCATAAAAACATAGTAAAAAACACACAAAAATACCCCAATTAAAACCAAACAATCTCTGAATTAAAAGCAGGTGGCTTTTAACGGCTGGAAGAAGAAGAGTTGGTTTTTATATGCCGACTTTCTCTACCACTTAAGGGAGACTCAAACCAGCTTACAATCACCTTCCCTTCCCTACAACAGACACCCTGTGAGATAGGTGGGGTTGAGAGAACGTGTCTTGCCCAAGGTCACCCAGCTGGCTTCATGTGTAGGAGTGGGGAAACAAATCCAGTTCACCAGATCAGCATCCGCCGCTCATGTGGAGGAGTGGGGAATCAAACCCAGTTCTCCAGATCAGACTCCACCGCTCCAAACCACTGCAGGGCCCGGCTCAGCTCTTTCCCAGCCAAGGAGCTGAGCCAAACACCAAAGCACCAAAGATCTCAATTGAAGAAACGTAGGGTGTTAGGATCTAAGAATCCAACCTGTGTTTCTCATAGTATATTGCATTCCAAAAACTCTCTTGTGCTATAGTTTCAGCATACATTCAAGAAGAAATGGCCCACATTATAGAAGGCATCGACAGCTGTCCTTCTGAAGAATACTATCTGTTCCTGCCTGAGGGACACTCTCTGGGGAGGGGCTGTGGCTCAGCGGTAGAGCCTCTGCTCGGCATGCAGAAGGCCCCTGGTTCAATCCCTGGCCTCTCCAGTTAAAAGGATCAGGTGGGCAGGTGATCTGAAAGACCTCAGCCTGAACCCTTAGAGAGTCGCTGCCAATCTGAGTAGACAATACTGACCTCAATGGACCAATTGGTCTGATTCCATGTAAGGCAGCTTCATATGTACACAGGTATCCTCCGTCCTGGCTTCTAACCTAAAGGCAAAAGGAATATCTGGTGTGACAGAGGTTCGCCTTGATTGGCAGTGTGGGGCTCTGGATCATCTTGTTCCACCGGTTTCTATTCAGATATGGTACTTTATGGAAACTGGATTGCAGAGAAGCCCTTCCGTTGCGTCCTCCAGTTCTGCCCTGACAAATCTGTCTACAGCATGGGGCAGGATGGGAGTGGTTCTTCCGTGAGACTTCCTGCCCAAGGTTCCCAGGTCTTTTTCTCCAACTTCCTCTCTACTGGAACTGAAATCTCCATTATTCATGAATCATGATACCTGCCCAGCTTCTCCAAATGGCCCTTTGGTCTCACTCATCGCTGATGAGGGCTCTGACCATCCCTCAAAGAATTGCTTTGATACAGCCCCGTGAATGCAGAAGACGATTGCTTTGATCGCCACGTCTGATGGTCTATCAAAATATGCCATTAATTTTCCTGCAGGGGTTCATCCGCACAACCTTCTCTTATCTTCTATATGTTTCACCTGAAGAGGAGAAGACTGAGAGGGGATATGATAACCATCTTCAAGTACTTGAAGGGCTGTCAGGTAGAGGATGGTGCCGAGTCGTTTTCTGTTGCCCCAGAAGGTCAGACCAGAACCAACGGGTTGAAATTAAATCAAAAGAGTTTCTGTCTAGACCTTAGGAAGAATTTTCTAACAGTTAGAGCAGTTCTCAGTGGAACAGGCTTCCTCGGGAGGTGGTGAGCTCTCCTTCCCTGGAGGTTTTCAAGAAGAGGTTAGATGGCCATCTGTCAGTAATGCTGATTCTATGACCTTAAGCAGATGATGAGAGGGAGGGCATCTTGGCCATCTTCTAGGCATGGAGTATGGGTCACTGGGGGTGTATGGGGGAGGTAGTTGTGAATTTCCTGCATTGTGCAGGGGGGTTGACTAGATGACCCTGGAGGTCCCTTCCAAGTCTATGATTCTTTGATTCTTCTCTTGATAGGTTAATAAAGAAACACATTGCGCTCCAGCCATTCCAAGGTGAGGAGGAGGAAGATGAAGAAGGGTGCTGACTCAAGCCCAATGCAACTCATCGTAAAGAGCAATTTGTACCACGCACAGTGACAGGCTGGGAGCATTGGAGTATGGGGAGAGGACACAGACTTAAATTTCCAAGTTGGCAGCCATTCATTTTACATTTGGTATGGGGAAGGGACCCACCTCTGCTAAACACCTATCTCACATTATGCAAAAATCCTTGGCCCAGATCCACATCATTAGTGTGTTAGAATGTTGTAATGTTTTAATTTTTGTAATTAAATGTTTATGTTTGTTTAATCATGTTGGTAGCCAACTTGAGTCCAGCCTGGCTGGGGGAGGGCAGGGTACGAGTAAAAGTTGTCTTATTCTCTTCCTCCTCCTCCATGGGATTTTTTACACATACACCCCTCTTAGGGTTGCCAGTCTCCAATGGGCCCTGGAGATCTCCTGGAATTACAACTGAATCCCAGAGATCAACTCTCCTGGAAAAAATGTCTGCTTTGGAAAGCGGGCTCTAAGGCATTATCCTGTTGAGGTCTCTGCCCTCCCCAGGCTCCACCTCCAAAATCTCCAGGAATTTCTCAACCCAGAGTTGGCAACGCTACTTGACACTCCCATCCCAGATGATGAATTGTTTTTCAAAATTTCTTTCAGTTTCAAGGAGATTGGACATATAGGTTTTGGGGAAGAGATTTTTTTTTCAAAATAGACACTAGTGATATTTAACCCCTGGTACAATCCTTTGGCTCTGTCTCGGATTGGGTTCCACAAGCATGATTATTTATTATATTTTGTTTTGTTTGTTCCACAAGTTTTGTTTGTTCCACAAGTATGATTATTTATTATATTTTGTTTGCCAGCCATGGTAATTTTGAGGACCCCAACATTTCAACTCAAGCTTTCGGTTTTCTGCTCCAGAATGCTGAATTTCTCTTCCAGAGTTTGAGATGTACTACCAGTAAATGGAAGGGAAGGCTCAATGGTAGAGCATCTGCTTGGCATGCAGAAGGTCACAGGTTCAATCCCCGGCATCTCCAATTAAAGGGAATAGTGAGGAGGTGCTCTCAATAAAGGAAGCCACAGCCTTCAATTTGCAAGATCTGAACAAGGCTGTTAATGATAGGACATTTTGGAGGACTTTCATTCATAGGGTCGCCATGAGTCGGAAGCGACTTGACGGCACTTAACACACACACAAGTAGGTGCTGTGAAAGACCCCCTGCCGGTCTGAGTAGACAATACTGACTTGGATGGACCAAGTGTCTGATTCAGGATAAGGCAGCTTCATGTGTTCATGTGTTCAAGGTGGCATGGTATAGCCCTATGACGCACCCCCCCCCTTCCAACCACTTCAATATCCCACTCACTCAGCCCGGCCGTATATGCTGAGGGGAAAAGGCGTTGGCCTGAGTATATTTGTGAGGAGAATTATTTTCCTTCTTCTCCTCCAGTCCCACACCCGTATTTACCTCAGTGAGAAATAAGAGACAAGAGGCTTTTCAACTTAAACAGAGTAACCAGGGAAGTTTATTAAAGAGAACTTACAGAGATTGTAGTCAAAAAGGGCAAGAGTCCAGTAGCACCTTAAAGACTTAACAAAAATATTTTCTGGTAGGGTATGAGCTTTCGTGAGCCACAGCTCACTTCTTCAGAAAGCTCATACCCTACCAGAAAATATTTTTGTTAGTCTTTAAGGTGCTACTGGACTCTTGCCCTTTTTGACTACTGCAAACAGACTAACACGGCTCCCCGCTGGGAATTACAGAGATTGGTTTTTAAGAAAAGGCAGAAATATTTTGGAGGGAAAACTCAGAGTTAGATTGATACGAGCAAGATTACTTCAGAGATATAGCTTAGATGTTTCCTTCACACACAAGTTCCTTCAGTTCTCAAGCTTAGTTCTATCTCTCAGAACTATTATACAAATTCAGCTTCCAGCTTTAGTTCTATCCCTTAGAACTACTATCAGCTTTCAAAACGGCCATACAGCTTCAGACTCTCAAAACTCGGTCCCCAGCCTAGCTCTCTCCAACTACCCCACCTGTGGCTGTAATCCTCCACACCTTCCTGCTACTGGAATAGCTCTACCTCAGAGACTCATTCCCCTTGTGACTTGAGAATGGGCCCTCTCCAACCCAGTTCTCACTCCTGTCACTCCCACAGGTTGCGTGTGTCAATAGCTTTGGCTTTCATTAGCAAAAGTATATACAGTTTGGTTCTTGTAGGTTATCCGGGCGGTGTGGCCGTGGTCTTGGTATTTTCTTTCCTGGCGTTTCGCCCGCAGCTGTGGCCGGCATCTTCGGAGGAGGAACGCTGAAGGACAGTGTCTCTCAGTGTCAAGTGTGTAGGAAGAGTAATACATAGTCAGAAAGGGGTTGGGTTTGAGCTGAATCATTGTCCTGCAAAAAGTATCAAAGGTAATGTGCTAATCACTGTCCTGTAAGTATCAAGATAATGTGCTAATGAGGGTGTGGTATGTTAGCTCATTAGCACATTATTTTTGATACTTACAGGACAATGATTAGCACATTACCTTTGATACTTTTTGCAGGACAATGATTCAGCTCAAAATCCCCCCTTTCTGACTATATATTACTCTTCCTACACACTTGACACTGAGAGACACTGTCCTTCAGTGTTACTACTCTGAAGATGCCTGCCACAGCTGCTGGCGAAACGTCAGGAAAGAAAATACCAAGACCACAGTCACACAGCCCGGATAACCTACAAGAACCAATGAACTCTGACCGTGAAAGCCTTCGACAATATATACAATTTATTTGTAGATGGAAGAGAGTGAGGGGGAAGTCCTTTTTTTTATATAAATTTTTTAATTGCATTTTTCATAATGAAAACATACAAAGAATACATGAAAGAAAACAAAAAAAACATAATGCAAAGTAAAAAAAAGAAAAAATACATATACAGAGCACTGATTAACTACTGTTACATTGTTCATAATAAAAGGGGGAAGTACTTTTAAGCTTAAATTACTATTATTTTTTGTTTTTTTATTACTTTTATTACGCTTTTAGCAAATAAATGTTGATCTATATGTTTATATATTAAATGAAGAAAATAATTTAAAAAATTAAAAAAAAATTGCTTTGGCTTTCACTGAACCCCTCAGGTTCACAGAGTATAGTCTGGCTTCCGCTCGGTCTTGCTACCAAGCTCTGAATCTCCCACAGCCCTCTCTGGCTGGTCTCAAGCTTCCACTACTTTCTCAGCCTCCTCTCAGGCTGGTTCCACGCTTCGAATCCTGTCACAGCCCTCCTGTCAGGCTGGGTCCCAAACTTCGAATGCTTTCTGTCCCTCAGAGCATCCGCTCTCTGGCTCTGCCCACTCCTGCTCTGACAGCTATTGTTGCAGATCAACCCCTTATCCATCACAAGCCCCATCTTGCCAGATCTAGGAAGCTGAGCAAGGTTGGTACTTGAATGGTAGACCACCAAGAAAGACTCTGCAATGGAAGACAATGGCAAACCACCTCTGCTTCTCGCTTGCATTGAATGACCCTTGCTGGGGTCGCCATAAGACAGTTGCGACTTGATGGCACATATGTACGTAAATAGCAGTAAATAACTGAAAAGGTTCCATTAGCTGGAGACGTCTCACTCTGCTGCCCTTAAAGATCAGTGGGCCCAACTTGTGACCTGCTGCATAAGATAAGCAATAGTATGAGGTGAGTTTAGACCCTTACACTCATCAATAGGGTTGCCAACGCCCAGGTACTAGCTGGAGACCTCCTGCTATTACAACTGATCTCCAGGTGACTAGCCCAAGGTCACCCAGCAGACTTTATGTGGAGGAATGGGGAAATCAACCCAGTTCACCAGATTAGAGTCTGCCGCTCATGCGGAGGAGTGGGGAATCAAACCCGGTTCTCCAGATTAGAGTCCACCGCTCCTAACCACACCACACTGGCGCCTCCTGCCTATCTTCCCCTTCAAACCCCATCTTTTTTGCCCCATATTTCACTGAACGCTCGGCCTATGTTTAGACATTTCATTTTATTTACTTCACTTTTGTCCCTGCCTTTTCTCCCCAATGGGGAACCAAAGCGCCTCGCATCGTTCTCTTCTCCATTTGACCCTCACAACAACCCTATGAGGTAGGTTAGGCTGAGAGTGCATGACTGGCCCAAGTTTCCTTGAAGAGTGAGGACTGGAACCTGGGTCTCCCAGATTCTAGCTCAACACTTTCACCACTACACCACAGGCTGTCATAATTATAAACTGGTTTATTTAAACTGTGGTCTGCACAACAAATTCTGGTTAGTCTACCAGTCATAAGTAGCAAATCCAAAACTGTTTTCTTCTTGGCTCCTATCCATCTCCCTTCAGAAGGACATCCCCCCCCCCTGTATTGTAGTGTCTGTGGACCAATGGAAGAGTGGGCTGGGGCATGTCAAGAAACTGTAGTTTGTGAATTCAGATATCACAACAAGCCATAATTTGTACAAATGTTGGTTAACAACCCAGCTACAAGTCCTAGTTTGAGATCTCCGTTTGGAGGCAAACAACCAACCCTGGTTTGCATTCAGACATCGCAACTAACTGAAGCTTGATCAAACCGCTGTGTATAAACCACAGTTTATTGTCTGAAAGCAGACTTGGTCTTCCTTACTAACTGCAACTCAGTTATGCTGCCTGATGCAGAGTGACTCAGAATTACGCACCAAGTTTTTAATAATGATCAGACCAATAAAGAACTGGCACAAATGTCGTTGGGAGGAACCTACTGCTGCAAATTGAGATTAAGGAAATTTGCAACAACCGGGCAATATTTCATCTCCTTGAACAAATGGTGATGTCACCTGCTCTGTGCGCCGAACGCACTGCACTTCGATTGCATTCCTGCTATATATTTATTGTCTTCTAAAAACTTTGTTGCGGGACTCTGATCTAAGAACTCTGGGGCTTGTTTGCACGGGAGGACAGGGCGGCCAGTTTCTTTAGACTTGTCGTCCATGAGATGCTAATCTGAGAGAAGTTATCGGCAATTAGGAGGAGAGGATTGTGAGAGCAAGCAGCGGATTCCTCGTGCATTATTAAAAATGCCGTTAAGGCTACAACAGCTGACAGGCGTTGTCTCCCCTGGCATGAGAAACTGCAAAGGCCCTGTTAATTCTAGTGAGTGACTCTGTTATTCTCTCCAATTAGCCTAGTGAACTGTGCACCATGGTTTGATCTGTCCCCCGAATGGCACATTCTTTATCCCTTCCTGACCCAGACCAGAGGAGAGCGGGTGAAGGGGGAACGGCTTCCTTTTATAAACCTGGCTGCCAGCAAAACAATTAAAGGAGACATTCTTTTAAAAAATAGTTGGGTTTTATACCTCAATTTCTCTACCTTTAGAAGTCTCAAAGTGGCTTACAATTGCCCTCCATTCCTCTCCCCCATAAGGTTGCCAGCTCTGGGTTGGGAATTACTGGGAGATTTTGGGGGTAGAGCCTGAGGAGGGCGAGGTTTGAAGAGGGGAGGGACTTCAGTGCCATAGAGTCCAATGGCCAAAGCGGCCATTTTCTCCAGGGGAACTGATCTCTATCACCTTGAGATCACTTGTAATAGCGGGATATCTCCAGCCACCACCTGGAGGTTACCAAATAAATAAAACACCTGGGGTTAACACTGAAAAAAAATTAACATAGAAGGGCTAAATCACAACATAGCCAAGTACCAATTACATCTCTTCATATATTAAACGCACATCTTTGATATTGTGTAATACATATGACAATTGTGCACACAAATTAACTGTAGCAAATATGCATAAGCCGATTGTAATGAAGTCCAAATAAAGGGGAAACCGTAGCTCCAGAGCCTCGATGAAGCTCCAGCAATGGGAATACGGTCCTCTCGAATAGCTCCGTTTCGATGTCCTTCTTCAATTCCACAGTTCTGTAGGTCCCCTCAATATTCTCATCTCATACTTTTACATCAAAAGCTTTCAGTCCAGCGTTTCACAAGTTCCTTAATGGATACCGGTACGTAGCGGCAGATACGGCTCTCACCATCTAAAAAGATGTGTGTTTAATATATGAAGAGATGTAATTGGTACTTGGCTATGTTGTGATTCAGCCCTTCTATGCTGATTTCTTTTCAGTGTTGACCACCTGAAGGTTGGCAACCCTATCTCCCCGCAACAGACACCTTTCGAGGTAGGTGAGGATGAGAGAGTTCGGGGAAAACTGCGACTGGCTCAAGGTCGCCCAGCAGGCTTCATGTGGAGTGGGGAATCAAACCCGGTTCTCCAGATTAGAGTCCACCTGCCCTTAACCACCACACCATTGTGCATCTAGGGCTGCCGAGTGCCAGGTGGCAGGCAATCCTCTGTTGCCATACGCAAGCGCCCATCACCGATCAGTTCAGCAGTAGGAGGGAAGGGGGGGGCACAGTGTCGCCGACACTGTGACATCACTTCCAGGTGAAAACCTGCAAGTAATATTGCAAATGCACCCATGCACAATGTTCAAGGAATTCCAGCGATCTCTATGTTCTTTGCCATAGAGATTAGTGAAATTCCTGATGCCGTTTTCCAGGGCTCCACCCCAGAAATCTCCTGGGGGGTATCCAGTGGCAGGTTGGTAATCCGATGTGCTCTGTGATTCATCTAGCTGCTCATGGCGATTTGGAAGGTTGCTTCACTGCATTTCTTCATAACAGTATATCTGGATTTTCGGTAGCTCTGTTTTCCCCCATCCCTGCTGTGCTGCTTCTCTGCTTGGCAGGTGATGGTTTAAACAGACAGTGCAACCAGCCAGAAGCCATATAGATGATAAATGTATTCCGTGTTCATCTAAGTAGCCGTTAGCTACATTCATGGCTGCCGGTCGGCTTGGGTGAGTGGCATCTTTGAGCACGCACGACCAGTCGCAAACCTGTCCGGGAACCCTTTTGAGCGGTTGGATGCTGAAACCAAACAGACCTGGTGATCGGCTCCTATCAGATCGCCGCAGTTGGATATACAGTTGGCTGTAGAACACGCTCAGCATGAAATCTGTGACACCCTGACTGTTTTTGAGGGCTCTAAATTGGGCACCGCCCTGACCTAGATCGCCCAGGCTAGCCCAATCTCATCAGATCTCGGAAGCTAAGCAGGGTCAGCCCTGGTTAGTACTTGGATGGGAGACCACCGAGGAAGCCCAAGGCAAACCATCTCTGTTTGTCTCTTGCCTCGAAAACTCTATGGAATCGCCGTAGGTCGGCTGCGACTTCACGGCACTTTCCACCACCAAATTGTGTGCGGGCTCTTCCCATTTCCAGTGCAGGTGTGCTGCTGTTAATAAATTTGGGCCTGTGAGCTGACTGACAATTTTGAGATGACTCCTGACGCCAAGGCAATGTGTTAAACTTTTGTTTATTGTAACACATGTAAGAGTAATGGACACCTTTTGACTGAGGAAGGCTTATGTGCAAACGGAAGACGTGATATCCGGAAATTCTGTCTCCTAAATTGGACATTTACTTACCTGTGATCCAAAGCTGAAATCACAGGATCGTATACCTGTAGGCAAAAGAGAATAAGAAAGTTTCTTAGGGCTTTTGCATGGTAATTAGCAGCGCGTTCCAGACTGAATTGCCCAGCATATTTTTTTAAATTTTGCACGCAAAACCGTCATTCCTGAAGTGACTGCGAAGCCGGTGCATACCTGCTTCGCATTACTAAAGAGCCCACTTAACGTGACCTTTGGTGTTTGCCAAGAAGAATCGCCCTCAAGAACCAATGCAAAACAACAGAGGCATGTTAGCTATGCACATGCTAATGGCTATGCAAACAAGAACAAAGGAGCAGGCAAGAGGGGGGAGTGGAATTTCTCCTTTGCGTCTGGACCGTGAAAAGGCATTTTTAAAGTCACATTTTTAAAAAGAGCTTTGTGCGAGCATCAAAATTGACCATGCAAAAATGGCCTAGAAGAAGCAAGAATCCCTCTAAGCGGTGGACTCCATTCTCTGCTGCCATTTGTGGCTTTTGGACACACGTAGATGTTTTTTGCCCAATTAGGTTTGCTTTTGTTATTGTTATGTCATTATAGTCACGTTTCCAGTAACCTTGTTTGAGTTGGTTATTATTATATTTATTTGAGACTGGAGATTATTACATTTATTAGAGATTAGCCAACGTGCTGTTGTGTTTTGTAGAGGTTCTCATATTACAGCATAGGTCTATTTTGTCAGTAGTGACAATTTGGAGGGGGGTGGGCATTGGCCTGCTAACCTGAGGTCCAGATGAAAAGCTTCCTGAGAAGTAGAAGAGTTGATTTTTATACGTTGACTTTCTCTACCTTTTAAGGATAATCAAACCGTTTTACAATCTCCTTCCCTTCCCCTCCCCACAACAGACACCTTGTGAGGTAGGTGTGGCTGAGAGAGCTCGAAGAGAGCTGTGACTAGCCCAAGGTCACCCAGATGGCTTCATGTGGAGGAGTGGGGAAACCAACCCGGTTCCCCAGATTAGCCTCCGCCGCTCATGGGGAGGAGTGGGGAATCGAACCCGGTTCTCCAGATTAGAGTCCACCGCTCTTAACCACTACACCACGCTGGCTCTCATTATAATAATGAGGCTCCTACGGCCATGATTTGCCCACCTCTGAGCTAAGAGCTGGTGCTTCTCCTAGCAATTGCCCGCACTGCTTGTATCCGAGTATGAAACCATTGAGGTATGGTAGCATCTGGATCACAGCATTCAGGGGCTTGAGATTTATGAGCTCCAGATCAAACGTGAGTTTCAGGTCTTTTTTAAAAAAAAGTATTTTTCCAAACTTCTAAGGAAAATTTAAATAGGGGTGGGGGAATCTGGACTGCGTTCACAAGGTGGGGCAATTCTTCCCTCTCTCCCTCAACTCAGCAGACCCCCCCAGTGTTTCTTCACTAACAAAAGGTAATTCACTCAGAATTTAACACCAAGGCTTCAGTTCCACCTCAAAGCAATGTTAACAACTGGGAAAATTTGAAATAGTTACCTCAGCTCTGGTTAGGGAGGGCACTGCATTTCACAGCCCCGCTCTTTTTGACTCAAAAACCTGTTTGATTTTCATCTTTCCCTTGTGTGACTAGAACCTGTATTAGTCTTGTTCATTGTTTTCTGTTTACTCACAACGGTTCCCACCTGTGAAACGCTCCCAATGAAGTTGATAGGTAAGTGCTTTGAGAACAGACAACCAGAAGGACTTCTTTGCTCTGCAAGTCATTTCCTCCTATGAGGAAAGGTTGAAGGAGCTGGGTATGTTTAGCCTGAAGAGGAGAAGACTGAGAGGGGATATGATAACCATGTTCAAGTACTTGAAGGGCTGTCATATAGATCAGAAGATGGTGCCAAGTTGTTTTCTGTTGCCCAAGAAGGTCGGACCAGAACCAACGGGTTGAAATTAAATCAAAAGAGTTTCCGTCTAGACATTAGGAAGAACTTTCTAACAGCCAGAGCGATTCCTCAGTGGAACAGACTTCCTTGGGGAGTGGTGAGCTCTCCTTCCCTGGAGGTTTTTAAGAAGAGGTTAGATGGCCATCTGTCAGCAATGCTGATTCTGTGACCTTAGGCAGATGATGAGAGGGAGGGCATCTTGGCCATCTTCTGGTCACTAGGGGTGTGGGTGGAGGTAGTTGTGAATTTCCTGCATTGTGCAGGGGGTTGGACTTGATGGCCCTGGTGGTCCCTTCCAATATGATTCTATGAAATTGTGGAATTGCAGCCACGTGGATGTAAAGTTGGAAACAAACGTGGATGGTTTTAAAAGAGGATTTGGCAGATTCGTGAAGGAGAGGTCCACCGATGACTACAAGCTACGGTGACTATAGTAAAACTCCACAGACTCTGAATTCCAGCGCTAGGAGGCAGCATAAGGGAAAGGCCTTGGCCTCTATGGCCCATTAGCTGGCCCTCAAGGGCAACTGTTTGGGTACTATGTGGAACAAGACAGTGGACTAGATAGATCACTGGTCTGATCCAGCAAGCCTTTTCTTAATTTTCTTAATGCAAAGTAATGATACACTGCAGAATCTTGCCCTCAGGAGTGTACAATCAACATAAGAAAGACCATGCTGGATGAGACCAAGTTCCATCAAGTCCAGCAGTCTGTTCACACGGTGGCCAACCAGGTGCCTCTAGGAAGCCCACAAGCAAGACGACGGCAGCAGCACCATCCTGCCTGTGTTCCCCAGCACCTAATCTAACAGGTCCTGGAGAGAATAGGTGTGCATCATGACTTGTATCCATTTTAACTAGTAGCCATGGATAGCACTCTCCTCCATGAACATGTCCACTCCCCTCTTAAAGCCTTCCAAGTTAGCAGCCATCACCACATTTTGGGGCAGTGAGTTTTACAATTTAACTATGCGTTGTGTGAAAAAATACTTCATCTGTTTCGAATCTCTCACCCTCCAGCTTCAGCAAATGACCCTACATTCTAGTATTATGAGAGAGGGAGAAAAGCCCTATCCTCCATGAACATGTCGAACATCAAAACATTAAAACATTTTGTAAGAACATAAGAAAAGCCCTGCTGGATCAGACCAAGGCCCATCAAGTCCAGCAGTCTGTTCACACAGTGGCCAACCAGGTGCCTCTAGGAAGCCCACAAACAAGATGACTGCAGCAGGATTGTGCCTGTATTTCACAGCACCTAATATAATAGGCATGCTCCTCTGATCCTGGAGAGAATAGGCATGCATCATGACTAGTATCCCTTTTGACTAGTAGCCATGGATTGCCCTCTCCTCCATGAACATGTCCACTCCCCTCTTCAAGCCTTCCAAGTATATTATTATCCACAAATAATAAGGAAAGACTTTCCTAGTTGATCTGCTACCAAGTTGAACTTATAGTGCATTCCTAAGAAGAGTTACTCCAATCCAAGCCCATTCAATTCAATGGGCTTAGACTGGAGTAACTCTCCTTAGGAACACACTGTTAGCGATTTCATAATGATATATTTGTAGTAAGTCCTGGTTGCTGGGTTAGGGCTGATAAGAGATCAGTTCACCTGGAGAAAATGGCTGTTTTGGCAATTGGACTCTATGGCATTCAAGTCCCTCCCCTACCCAAACCCTACCTCCCTCAGGGACTGCCCCCAAAACCTCCTGCTGGTGGCGAACAGGGACCTGGCAACCCTACCCTCCAGCTCCTGGAGAATCGACCCCCACCTGCAATCCACTTTTGGATGCCTAGGGATGCCAGCCTCCAGGTGGGACCTGAGGATCCCCCATAATTACAGCTCATCTCCAGACCATAGAGATCAGTTCCCCTGGAGAAAATGGATACAGTGGAGGATGGACCCTATGGCATCCTACTCTACTGAGGTCCCTGTCATCCCCAAGCTCTCTCCCCAATTCTACGGTAGTGGAAGAAGAGGAATTGGTTTTTATATGCCAACTTTCTCTACCAAAGAGTGGCGGACTCTGATCTGGAGAACTGGGTTTGATTCCCCGCTCCTCCACATGAGCGGTGGAGGCTAATCTGGTGAACTGGGTTTGTTTCTCCACTCCTCCAGGTGAAGCCAGCTGGGTGACCTTGGGCTAGTGACAGCTCTCTCAACCCCACCTACTTCACAGGGTGTCTGTTGTGGGGAGGGGAAGGTGATTGTGAGCCAGTATGAGTCTCCCTTAAGTGGTAGAGAAAGTCGGTATATAATAACCAACTCTCCTTCTGCTGCTTCTCGTGGGGTTTTCAAGGCAAAGGACAAACAGATGATTTGCCGTTGCCTGCCTCTGTATAGCAACCCTGTGCTTCCTCTTCTTAACTTAAGGGAGAACCAAAGCGGCTTACAATCCCCTTCCCCTCCCTACAACAGAGACCCGGTGAGGCAGGCGGGGCTGAGAGAGCTGTCACTAGCTCAAGGTCACCCAGCTGGCTTCACCTGGAGGAGTGGAGAAACAAACCCAGTTCACCAGATTAGCCTCTGCTGCTCATGTGGAGGAGCGGGGAATCAAACCCGGTTCTCCAGATCAGAGTCCGCCACTCTTAAGTGGTAGAGAAAGTTGGCATAAAAAAACCAACTCCTCTTCTTCCACTACCGTAGAATTGGGGAGAGAGCTTGGGGATGACAGGGACCTCAGTAGAGTAGGATGCCATAGGGTCCATCCTCCACTGTATCCATTTTCTCCAGGGGAACGGATCTCTGTGGTCTGGAGATGAGCTGTAATTATGGGGGATCCTCAGGTCCCCCAGCCGGCTTCATGCGGAGGAGCGGGGAATCAAACCCGGCTCTCCAGATTAGAGTCCACCGCTCGTAACCACGACACCCCCCCGTCTTAATAGTTTCCCATCCCTGATCTGGCCCCCGCACCCTCCCACCCCCCGCCGGCGGCCAGGGGGGAGCCGGGGCCCACCCTCCCAGAGTGGGTGGAGGGGGGAGCGGCCCGCAGCGCCCCTCGCCCCCCGCGCCGCGCACCCCTGGCAGGGCGCACCAGCTCCAGCTTTGCAGCTTTGCGCAGCTGGTGCCGGCGGGGGCGGGGAGAGCCGCAGCGGCGCCGCCTGGGAAACGTAGTCCCGGGGGCGGGGGCGGTGGGGGGGGTCCTGGGGGCCGGCGTCCGAGGCGGGACTCCACCTCCCGGCCGGCCCCGGGGCGGGAGCGCGCCAGGCGGGGGCGCGGCCGGCCACTGAGCCAGCCGGGCGGGCAGGCAGGGCGCGCGCGAGCGAGCTCCCCTTGCGCCCCGCGCCGGCCTCGCCCCCTTCCCTCTCCCCAGGCTGGAAGGGGATGATGTCACCTGCGGGGCTGGCCGGCCAGAGCCCCCCATTGTAGGCGCCGGCAGGGGGAAGCGGCGTCCGGGCTGGCCGAGGATGCGGCGCGCCTGCGGCAGGTAAGGGGAGGCCCTCGCGCCGCGCGTCCTGCCGGCGCCGGGAGCCGGCTTACCTGGCTGGGGCGGGCCGGGGAGCCCGGCCTCCTCCCGGCGGGGGGGGGGAGGGAGGCGGGCTGCCTGCCTGCCTGCCTGCCTGCCTGCCTGCCTGCCGGGGGGAGGCTTTTGCGCCTGGAAGGGGAAAGCGGGGGTCTGGGAGGGAGAGGGGAGGGGGAGCAACTTTCTTTCGCCTCTGTGCTTTGCATTGCAAAGGTGGGGGGTTGCATTGCAAAATTGGGGGGTTGCATTGCAAAGGTGGGGGTTGCATTGCAAAATTGGGGGATTGCATGGGCCGGGGGGGGGCTTCTCCTCCGGGAACTGGGTCTTCACGAACCCTTTCCTCCCCCCCCACCCCTTTCCTCCCCCCCACCCCCTTTCCTCTCCCTCTTTCCTCCCCCACCCCCCTCTTCCTCCGCCCCCCACCCCCTGTTGCGCTTCGAGCCGGGCGAGGATGGGCGCTGCGCAAAGGAGGCGGCGGCGGCTGGGCGTTCCGGTTGCCACGGCCTGGAGGAGGTGGGTGGGTTTTCAGGGCGAAGGACCCCCCCCTTCTCCCCTGATAACCCGCTTTTCCGCGGTTCCGACGACCTCTTTCCCCCCGATTCAGCCCTGCGGGGATGCTTTCTCGCCGGCGGGTCGTGTGAACGCGGGGAGAGGAGGCGTGCGCGCCGGGCTCGGGCGGGCGGCTGGCTGGGCGGCGGTCCCGCGAGAAGCGTGTGCGTGTGGACGCGCGTCCCCCCGAGCGGGGTTCTCTTCCGGGCGTCCGGCCGCACGGCTCTTTACCCCCTGGGGGGTGGGGTCTGGCCGGGTGCTAGCCGGAGGCGTGTGGATGCTACCACCTCGTGGATCTCCGTGCTGGCCTCTCCTCTTCTCGTGAAGACACGCCAAACCGGAGAATCTCCCCAACCGGCTCCCGCAGCAGGTCTGAATGGGTTCGACATCCTGGTTCCATACTGGTTCCATCTAAACCGGGGGTCCTTAAACTGGGGTCCTTGGACCCCTCCATGGTTAGATTTCAGGAAGTCCATGAACTTGGATGGGGGGGGGGGGAACATTGTATCTTTATTGTCAATAACCCTAAAATTTATCATAGCTGCATTTCCGTATAATTGGTTTCCATTGTATTGCTTTTCACTAATCTTTAAGGCGCTACTGGACTCTTGGTCTTTTCTACTGCGTTGTATTCCTGTGTGTTTCATTTCGTGCGTTTAAATACACGGATCGGAGGAGGCGCCCCTAGGCTTCGCCTGGAGGGGTCCACACGGCACAAAAAAGGCTAAGAGCCCCTGATCTAAACCCTTGCAAACCCCTTCCCCCCAATTTCCCATTGGCTTTCGAGGCACAAACTTGCATGTCTGAACCGCAGTGCCTTCAACATGAGCTTGGGTGTCCTTCCAGAAAGGAAACGGGACTTCCATTTTTTTTATCACTCCCTCCACCCTTTCTAAATGAAGATGCAAAGATTTGGGAAGAGAAAAGGGGATTTCCCCCCCCCCCCCAGTCTGGCTAGCAACAGCCGTGGTTTTGGCTAATCCGCTCTTTCAGCCTTGCTTTCTCCAGGGGCTGGCCAGGTTTTCTCTCTGCTCCTGACGCAGAACCGGCTGTTGGTTTCCCCACCACCTGGTCACCATCATCTCTGCCTCCCCCCCTCCCTCCCCAAGGATAAAGAGAGGTGGTCTAGGCTTCCGCTCTTTCTATTTTGGTTTTATTGGGGGAACGTGTTCTGTGGTCCCCGCTGTACATTTGGGTGGTCGTTGCCGCACATGCGGTCCGGGAGATAAATCAGGGGGCACAATTGCGCGCGTGACGTGGGGAGAAAACCAAATGATCTCCGCCGAGGTGAGGGAGGGATCTTCTTTTGTGTGCGGTGTGTGTTTTAATTTGCTCCTGGTGTGCAGTGCCTGTGTGGGGCATAATCTGCCTTTGCCGTAGTAATAAAATCTCGCCCGAGTTGAGGGTTTTTGAAGGAGGACGTGGCTGCAACAGGAGAAACGGGAGAGGAGGGGGCATTAAAAATCTGGTTGCTATGGTAACTCATGCTGTTGGAATCAGGGCTGGCTCCCCCCCCCCCTTAGTAGATCTGGGTTCTCTCCCTCCCTCCCCACGCACACACACCCCTTTTCCTTGGCTAGTAACTATGGGAGGGTGTGGTTGATAGTAGTATATTTTGTATTCCAGATTCTGGAAAAAGATTGTATGTGTATGTGCTTCTGAGCGCTTGTGATAGAGAATCGGAAACCTTGAGGCAGTAACCCCCCCCCTTCTTCTCTTTTTGCAAAACCTGGATAAAAGAAGAGTTGGTTTTCATATGCTGACTTTCTCTATCACTTAAGGGAGACTCAAACCGGCTTACAATCACCTTCCCCTCCCCAAAACAGACACCCTGTGAGGTAGGTGGGGTTGAGAGAGCTGTGACTAGCCCAAGGTCACCCAGCTGGCTTCATGTGGGGAGGGGGCGTGGCTCAGTGGTAGAGCATCTGCTTGGCATGCAGAAGGTCCCAGGTTCAATCCCCGGCATCTGCAGTTAAAGGGACTAGGCAAGTAGGTGATGTGAAAGACCTCTGCCTGAGACCCTGGAGAGCCGCTGCCAGTCTGAGTAGACAATACTGACTTTGATGGACCAAAGGGTCTGATTCAGTATTAGGCAGCTTTGTGTGTTCATGTGTGTAGGAGTGGCAAAACAAATCCAGTTCACCAGATTAGCCTCTGCCACTCAAGTGGAGGAGTGGGGAATCAAACCCGGTTCTCCAGATCAGACTCCACCTCTTCAAACCACCGCTCCACTGGATAATCTACTAGGCTGTCTTCCTCCTCTGCCCCCTATTTTGAAGTTCATCTGGTGCAAGGAAAAGCAAAGATGAACCTACGTTAAGATAGAATTGGAACGGGAGCCAGGAAGGAAAATATCAAGGTGGGAGGAACAGCCAGGAATCAATGCTTGGGCATGTGTCGTGAGCACACATGAAGCTGCCCTATACTGAATGAGACTCTTGTTCCATTGAAGTCAGTACTCTCTATTCCTTAGTTTCTACTCAGCTCTCCACGAACTCAGGCAGAGGTCTTTCACATAAAAACATAAGATAAGCCCTGCTGGATCAGGCCGAAGTCCATCAAGTCCAGCAGTCTGTTCACACAGTGGCCAACCAGGTGCCTCTAGGAAGCCCACAAGCAAGACGACTGCAGCAACAGCATTGTCCTGCCTGTGTTCCTTCAACAGCACCTAATATAACAGGCCTGCTTCTCTGATCCTGGAGAGAATAGGTATGCATCATGACTAGTATCTGTTTTTACTAGTAGCCATGAATACCCATCTCCTGTATGAATATGTCTACTCCCCTCTTTAAGCCTTCCAGGTTCACATCACTTATTATCTGCTCCTGAACTGGAAATGTTGGGGATTGAACCTGGGACCTTTTGCATGCCAAGCAGATGCTCTGCCCCTGAGCCATAGCCCCTCCCGGAGCAATCTGGTGGCGTTGACGGCTGTCTCCTTCCTTCTGCAACCTGGGTAGGCGGCTTCCTCTCTGACATTTGTGGGAGTGAGAAGGAAATCCTCAGCCAGCCTACCTGTTCCCTGGATATTTGTCTCCTGACAGACGTGTGTGCGGGCCTCAAGCTCACTGCTCCCATGGGATGGTTCCTTTTCCCTTCCTGTGCACTCCGTGGCAATGCTGTGGCAATTTCACCGACACCTGTTGCCAGAGGAGATTTTGCATGACTTTGTTCTCCTTGCACAAGGCTGAGCTGTACAGGTGGGGAGCTTTCTTGAAACCTGGGTGGCGGCTGGACTCACAAGACAGCAGCAGAGGCTTGTTGGGAAAGAGTGGTTCTTCTGCCCTGATGCGCAAGAACAGCCCTTGCCTGCAGGGCTTTTCTGTAGGCCTAAACTTCAGCGCCCACTGAAACAGCCTCTTACCTGCGGTCCTCAAACAGAGAAACTTCAAGGGGAGATTGCAATGTGAGATTGCTGAATTTGAGTTCATTCACAAATTCAGAAAAAAATGGACACCCCCATGGGCTGATTTGGGATACAGGATTCTTATCTTACTACAGCTGCTAATTTTCTGCCCCCAAACACTTCTACCCTGCTCTATTCAAACTGGTTACATTTTGTATTGTACCTCTGCATCCTGATTCCCTTCTTTGCCACACCCTTCCCATCTTCAGACTGGGATGTAAGGACTCAAGGATTTCCAATCCTACTTGTATCTAATGAAGGGAGCTTTGGCTCTTGAAAGCCCAAAGCCCAGAAATCTTGTTGGTTTCTAAGGTACCACAGGACTCAAATCTCGCTGTTTCAAAGGAGGATGGGGGTCATTGGTGCTTAAGGGCCAGTCTGCAGAAGATCAGCTTCTACACTTGTCTGCTCCTCCCTGAAGGTTGAGCGGAGTGCACCAAGGTGAATCGCCAGCTGGGGATATTCCCTTAATGCATTCTGGGCATGTATACTAGGGGCGAGACTGTGTCTCTGTGGCTGGTCACCTGCTTTGCCTGCAGAAGGTCCCAGGTTCAGGCCTCAGTATCAACAGGTTCAGGTAGTAGACGATGTGAAAGACCTCTGCCTGAGTCCCTAGAGATTAGCTGCCAGTCAGAGCAGGCAATGCTGACCTTGATAAACCAGGGGTCAGTCTCCATCTTAAGTTGGTTTCTTTGCTGTGGATGTTAATGAGGGACTAGGTTGGTGCTTCTCTCGGGAAAGCTGGTTGCAAGCAACCTTTCCCTCCATGTTTTAAAGCCTGGATCTCCAAACTTTTTGAGCCTGGGGGGGACTTTGAAACTCTGACGTGGTGTGGTGGGTGCGGCTACAAAATGGCTGCCGCAGGAGCTAGCCCTGCAATAGCTACCACAGCTTACCTTTCAGTTCCACCGTGAAGATCCGTGTACGATGGTAGGCAGCTTCTGCTGAAGCAATGTTTTTTTAAAAAATTACACAGCCAATCTGAAGCTTTGCTGGGCAAAAAGATCCATTTGAAACACACCCCCTTTCTAAAAACACTTGGTGGGTGCCAGAAAACGTATTTGTGGGTACCCTTGGGCACCCTGTATTAAAGGAATCCCCTAACTTGTGATTCAGCAGGCAGGTAGTGTGGAAGTTGTATCTCTGGGCGAGTGACTTACCTGCAGTAGACCTGAATGAATCAAATTTTCTTGGATCAGATTGTTGGCCAACTTTCAATAATATTGTTATCTTAGCAGTTTGAGTGGGCAGCATAGATTTATCGCTTTTACCTCCAGTAACTCCAGAAGCTCTGTTATGAAGTTGCCTTCCTTCTGTTGGAGGACGCATGCCAGGGCTGGTATCTTGTCCCACCACCCGTTGAGTTCAGTGGCAAACCGGGCATTGAACCCAGGCTTCTGAAGTCAGTTGATTATTAATTGCAGTATCACGTAGCTCCCAATCGAATTACTGTTTGGGTGATGTGTTCAGGTTGTTGAACTTGATGTTCTGGTTTTAGGCCAGTGAGGAAGGTTCAGGCTGTAGATTTTCCCCGTGCAGGAAGTCAAGTTTCCATCCTTTGTGGTGTTGAAAAGTGCCATCAAGTCGCGCTTGACTTATGATGACCCGTAGCTAAGAGACGAACAGAGGTGGTTGACCATTGCCTGTCTCCAAGTAGCAACCCTGGACTTCCTTGGTGGTTTCCCATTCAAGTACTAACCAGGGCTGACCCTGGTTAGCTTCCAAGATCTAATGACATCAGGCTAGCCTGGGCCATCCTCGATCCATCGTGTTTCAAGAATGGGTGGTGGTGGTAGGGCTTGTCAAGTATTTCTGTCAAAAGATGCAAATCAAAGCAGATGCTACAGAGCTAGGTGGATGCATGAGCTGGTTTCAGCACAGAAGAAGAAAAAGAGTTGTTTTTTATATGCTGACTTTCTCTACCACTTAAGGGAGACTCAAGCCGGCTTACAATCACCTCCCCTTCCCCTCCCTACAACCGACACCCTGTGAGGTAGGTGAGGCTGAGAGAGCTCTCAGAGAGGTGTGACTAGCCCAAGGTCACCCAGCTGGCTTCACGTGTGGGAGTGGGGAAACAAATCCAGTTCAACAGATTAGCCTCCGCTGTTCATGTGGAGGAGTGGGGAATCAAACCCGGCTCTTAACCAGTACACCACGCTGGCTCCTAGAGAACATCCTTGCTCATTAGCTGTTAGTGTGTTTGTCAGAGGGAAGGGGTGGGGGTCTGTACTTCCAGCATGGTGGTGTGGTCAAGAACCAGCGTGGTGTAATGGTTAGGAGTGGCAGATTCTAATCTGGTGAACTAGGTTTGATTCCCCACTCCTCCATATGAAGAAGCAGCGTTGGTTTTTATATGCCGACTTTTTCTACCACTTAAGGCAGAATCAAACCGGCTTACAATCGCCTTCCCTTCCCCTCCCCACAGCAGACACCCCGTGAGGTGGGTGAGGCTGAGAGAGCATGACTGGCCCAAGGTCACCCAGCTGGCTTCGTGTGGAGGAGCGGGGAAACAAATCCAGTTCACCAGATTAGCGTCCGCGGCTCATGTGGAGGAGTGGGGAATCAAACCCGGTTCTCCAGATCAGACTTCACTGCTCCAAACCACCACTCTTAACCACTACACCACACTGGCTCTCTGCCAAGGATGGAAACTTATTATGAGCAGCAGACTCTATTCTGGAGAACCGGGTTGGTTTCCGCACTCATCCACATGAAGCTAGCTGGGTAATCTTGGGCTAGTTACAGTTCTCTCAGAACTCTCTCAGCCCCACCTACCTCTCAAGGTGTCTGTTGTGGGGAGAGGAAGGGAAAGAGATTGTAAGTCACTTTGAGACTCCTTTAAAAAAAAAAATAGAGAAAACCAGCATATTAAAACCAACTCTTCTTCATCTTCTTCTGTGATTGGTGGAGAGGAGAAGGTGTGTTTGGTTGGGTGACTTCCGGACCATCTTGTTTGCTGAGTACTTACTGTGATGAAGCTCTGACATCGGCCTACAGGTCCTCTCGGGGCACACCTTGAATTTTCGGGTGGAGGACTGACCCGGAGAGATTGCGGGATTGCTGAATGGGGCATGCTGCATCATGCCCAAACTCCTCTTCACGCCCCATTCCTCATGGAGGAAAGGAGGGGGCCCCTCGAGGCATCCTTGGCTGGGCGCCAGAGAGCTGGCGGGAAGGTCCAGATTGGGTGAAGTCCATGTTGCAATTTAGCCTTAATGCTGGGAATCGGAACAGCAGGCGCTCTGGCTGGCATTGGTTGAGCACCGCTCCCCTCCGTGACGCTTGCAAGCATGTGCCAACCTCTCCTTGCTGGGATGCTGCACTGCTTTTCCCTTTCGGGAAGAACGCCGTGAGATTGCATGCGCGGGTACACAGGCTCTTTAAATCTGGAAGGAGGGGCCCTGCAGAGCTGCTGTGGTGAGGGCATCTACTACCCAAAGGTCTGGGACCCTCCTGTGTTTATGGGATGGTCTGTCAGGATTTGCTTTTGGCTTCTGTTCTTGTGGCCAAGGTGCCCATGAGAGCCAGCGTGGTGTAATGGTTAAGAGCGGTGGTTTGGAGCGGGGGAGTCTGATCTGGAGAACCGGGTTTGATTCCCCACTCCTCCACATGAGCGGCGGAGGCTAATCTGGTGAACTGAGTTTGTTTCCCCGCTCCTCCACGTGAAGCCAGCTGGGTGACCTTGGGCTAGTCACAACTCTCTTAGAGCTCTCTCAGCCCCACCTACCTCACAGGGTGCCTGTTGTGGGGAGGGAAAGGGAAGGTGATTGTTAAGCCGGTTTGATTCTTCCTTAAGTCATAGAGAAAGTCAGCATATAAAAACAAACTCTTCTTCTTCAACCATGTGGAAAACCCAGCTCTTTGTTGTCTGGAAGGCAAGGTGGGAGAAATTTTGTTTCTTCTGCCTGTTTTCCACCTGTGATTCTAGGTGCCTGTTTGCACACATAATCATGCTCTGACTTAGACCCCAGAAATTGATACTGCAGTATGTGCGAGATGTACCACTGGTATGCCTATTGGATTCTCTGTTTCTCTCTCTGTCCCTCCCTGCCTGATGCTCTGGCACAGCTTTGCTGTTTTGAGAGTTGCGTTGGTGGTGTAGTTACAGCAGGGTTCCTCAGCATGTTGCCTGTGGGCGCCGTGGTACCTGCTAACACCTTTCTTGACGCCGGCCAAATATTTTTAAAAAGGGAGCGGGGCCAGGTGGGGCTTCTGAAAGGCCATTGGATATTTGACCGGCTGTGCAGATTTTAAAAAATGTTGCTTTGGCAGCAGTGTAGACGACTGGGGAAGGCAGTGGCAAACCACATAGTCTGCCTAGTAAACATCGGGATGTGACGTCACCCTATGGGTCAGTAATGACCCGGTGCTTGCACAGGGGACTACCTTTACCTTTATATCTTGCTTTTCTCCTTGATCAAGGATCCAAAGTGGCTTTTCACCCCCTTCTCCGCTTAACCACAACAATGTGAGGGTAGGTTAGGCCCAAGGCTTCCATGATTGGGGGAGAGGGATTCGAACCTGGTCATCCCAGGTTCTCACCCCACACTCTAACCGTTACACAACACCACACAAGCTTAGTGACGCTTGGATGTACAGACTAGCTGACCAGTCCCTTATTAGAGCGCAAACAGGGTAATTATGGTGCCTCCCATCTGTTTGATAGATCTAGAATATGCAGGGTGTATCATGGTAATAATTATATTAATAACAGGCTGGTTAAAGGGATTTATACATTAGAAAACTAACAAGGATGATGTCGAACCACAATGTGATCTCTCTACCACCACCCTTTTTCATTTCATTTATTACGGTCATTTGACCAGCATTATAAAAATACAGCGATGCGTACCATAAGCGTTACCAACAAAAACAAGGGAGATTTAAGGACAAACCAGATAACGCTATTAGAATAAAATATGACCGTTAATAAAATAAATAAGTTAAAAATTACTGCTGTGATTTCCAAGCCTTACATATTAACATGCAGTATCTAGCAACATATCTCTAGATCTGGGGATTATTGCCGGCTAACAGGTAATCCAATTTGGTTTTGTCAGATTCTCCCGAGAATTTCTTTAGCAAAGGCTCAATCATTTTACTCCTAGCCTCCTTGTAAAAAGTACACCGTTAAATCATATGTTCGATCGTTCCCACCTCTTGAAGCAAGCATGGGCACTTTCTTTCTATGAAGGGGATGTTCTTAAATTTGCCTTTGAGTACCGCAGAGGGGTTCCGCACACCTGGTGTTTGCCAACGTGAAACCGCTTCTGACCCTCTGAGGTCTTCATGTTATCATAGTTCTGGACTCGGTGTGGCAGGTGTGGTTCTCTTGGCTACGAACCTTCCAGGCCTGAGATCGACAAATCCCAGGATCCAGGTAGCCATGGCGCTTAGAAATTTCACTGGTGCCCCTAGTTTTTCTCAGCATTGAATTTCCTGCGTTGTGCAGAGGGTTGGACTAGATGACCCTTGAGGTCGCTTCCAGCTCTATGTTTCTATGTGCCCAGTTTTTTTCCCAAGAAGGGAGGGGGGAGTCTTCGATGTTTGGGAATTCTAGGGTGGGATCCTGCCATTGTGCTCAGCGAAATGCTGGGGAAGTCTCTTTGGAGCTGAAGACTGTGCTTTCAGCTGAGCTGAGTGGGCTCCTGTGTGCTAGAATAACCAGTCTTGTTGACAGAAATGATACTGATGACTGCAATTGGGAGTAATTGAAACAGCTTTGCAAACAAGTCAAAAAAAATGAATGGTTTCCCCACCTCCCAGGATATATTGCACTTTTGTGGGTGGTGGAAAGTGCTCTCAACTTTTGCTGACTTGTAGGAGGTTTTCAAGGCAAGAGACATTCAGAGATAGTTTGCCAGCGTGGTGTAGTGGTTAAGAGCGGTGGTTTGGAGCGGTGGACTCTGATCTGGGGAACCGGGTTTGATTCCCCACTCCTCCACATGAGAGGTGGAGTCTAATCTGGTGAACTGGGTTGGTTTCCCCACTCCTACACACGAAGCCAGCTGGGTGACCTTGGGCTAGTCACACTCTCTCAGCCTCACCTACCTCACAGGGTGTCTGTTGTGGGGAAGGGAAGGGGATTGTAAGCCGGTTTGAGTCTTCCTTAAGTGGTAGAGAAAGTCGGCATATAAAAACCAACTCTTATTCTTCCTGTGTGCATGTTGCGTAGCAATGGAAGTGAAGTGAGGTAGGAGGAGGAATGTGGGAACTGAGGACAGCTGTTGTGGGGTGTGGATTAAATACCTAATAGGGTCAGAAGGGTGATACAACATCATAGCATCTGGGAGACACTATACCATAGATGGTTACTCGATAGGTTTGCTTATGTCGATCGGTTAACTGTCTTTGATGGAAGGAGTTTGTCCTTCAGCAATCGGTTTTTCCTCCCATCTTCTGGGCGTGGAGTGGGGGCGTCACTGGGTGTGTGTGGGGGGGAGGTAGTTTCAAATTTCCTGCATTGTGCAGGGGGTTAGACTAGATGACCCTGGTGGTCCCTTCCAGCTCTGTGATTCTAAAGACATAATTTTGTGCCTGTGTTTTGAGGGTTAGGGAGGGGCAGTGGCTCAGCCGAAGAGCACCTGCTTGGCATACAGGAGGCTGCAAGTTCAATCCCTGGCATCTCCCGTGAAAGGAACAGGTTATGTGAAAGACCTCTACCTGAGACCCTGGAGAGCTGCTGCCAGTCTGAGTAGACAATACTAACCTCGATGGGCCAATAGTATGATTCTGTATAAGGCAGTTTCATGGGTGTTCATGCAAGGGTTGTGCTGTCTTCCCAAATAGTGTCTGAGTTTGTCCTTCAGCAATCGGTATGCATAGGATCGGCCCCTGGTATGCTTTCATGTTTTTCCCCACACAATCACACTGCTTTCTCTTGCCCCATGGCTTGAGTTCCAGTTGAGTTTATAAGTCCACTCAGGCGAGTATCTGAGAGTTGAACCATAAGGAGAGGTCCAGCCCGTGGACAGTGTCTTTTTTGGTCGATAGCAAGAGTGCTGCAGCTCTTTAGGTTCTCCAAGCCGTGCCCTTAGACGCTTTGTTCTACCAGTTTGCCTGATCAAGAAAACGGCGCACGGCGGTTGCCAATGTGGCTTGTAACCGCGCCTCTGCAAGAGCAGTAAATCCATCTCTTTCTCCCTTCTGCAGAGGAAGCAGCAAAGCATTGATGGCAGCGGGTAAGTGATAGCGGGGGAATTTTCTTCCCCTTCCAGCACCAAATTAATCAGTCCTCCAAGGATTAAAATAGCTCGTCACTGCCAAGACTCATCACGGGAGTGAGAGCTAACCTCCTTCTCAGACTGGCGCTCTGCGCAAGAGAGAGAATAGCACTGTTCTGCAGAGAGGCATATACAACTTGCAGAAATTTCTAGAACTGTGTGACTTAAAGACAATGTAGGAGCCGGTCTTTCTGGGAAACAATATTTGTACATTTTCGTCTGCTCCATAAACAGCAACTCTTATGCATTGCAAGAAGAACATACACGGTGTAGTGGTTAAGAGTGGTGGTTTGGAGCGGTGGACTCTGATCTGGAGAACAGGGTTTGATTCCCCACTCCTCCACATGAGCGGCGGAGGCTAATCTGGTCAACAGGATTTGTTTCCCCACTCCTACACATGAAGCCAGCTGGGTGACCTTGGGCTAGTCACAGTTCTCTTCGAACTCTCTCAGCCTCACCTACCTCACGGGGTCTGTTGTAGGGAGGAGAAGGGAAGGTGATTGTAAGCTGGTTTGATTCTGCCTTAAGTGGTAGAGAAAGTTGGCATATAAAAACCAAGTCTTCTTCTAGACAGCTTTGCTTATATGCTGCCTGTGGTGGTGGGAAGGGCCGTCAAGTCACAGCTGACTTAAGGCAATTCCATTTGGGGGTTTTAAGGCAAGAGGCGTTCAGAGGTGGTTTGCCGTTGCCCGCCTCTGTGTAGCAACTCTGGACTTCCATGGTGGTCTCCAAACCAAATATTAACCCTGCCTACTTTCTAAAAGCATCTGGTGGGTGCCATGGCACCCATGGGCACCATGTTGGGGTCCCCGTATTAGAAAGTAAAGAAGACATTAGGATTCCTCCTGCCCCAGAAATGTGCCTATTTTCTGGCCTTCCACAAAGCATATACTTTGAGAGGTATTCCGTGCTCTCCCCTTCTCGTTTTTATCCTCACAAAAAGAAAAAGACTACAGGGTTGTTGGCTCTGCACAGATTTCTGCTTTTTGTTCTGTGCTCTTGGCTGATCAGCCTAGTCCACATTATGTCAGGCTAGCAGCAGCTCTGTATCTTCACACGAACACATGTCTTATACTGAATCAGACCCTTGGTCCATCAAAGTCAGTATTGTCTACTCAGACCGGCAGCGGCTCTCCAGGGTCTCAGGCTTAGGTCTTTCTCATCACCTACTTGCCTGGTTCCTTTAACTGGAGATGCTGGGGATTGACCCTGGGACCTTCTGCACGCTAAGCCGATGCTCTACCACTGAGCCACAGCCCCTCCCATCTTCCATGGGGCTGAGATGGAATTCCACCCCTGCTTATACAGAATCAGCCTACTGGTTCATCTGGCTCGATACACATAAAGCTGCCCTACACTCAATCAGACCACTAGTCCATCAAGGTCGGTATTGTCTACTCTGACTGGCAGCAGCTCTCCAGGGTCCCAAGCCGAAGTCTTTCATATCACCAGCTACCTGATCTTTTTAACTGGAGATACCGGGGATTGAACCTTGTTCCCTCTACATGCCAAGCAGATGCTCTACCGCTGAGCCACAACCCTTCAGGTCCCCTCTGACCGGCAGCTGCTTTCCAAGGGGAAGACCCTTCCGTGCCTGAGACAGACACCTGTTAGCTGAGATGCTTTTACCTGGAGGTGGGAGGGATCGAATTTGAGAAACCTGCTGTAGAAAGAGCCCGCTCCATCAGTCAGCTCTGTCCCATTATTATCTGACAGATATAAGACCAGCTTAAGTTTGTTCTGATGCCTTTTCTTCCACAGGTAAACATTCAGCTTCCTAGCTATGCTGGGCATCTCTCAGCTGTGAATGTAGGAGCTGCGGAAAGGTGCCGGCTGGAAATTAGGAAAAAAATGTTTACAGTAAGAGTTGTTGGACAGTGGAATCGGCTACCTAGGGAGGTGGTGGGCTCCCCCTCACTGGCAGTCTTTAAGCAGAGGCTGGACACGCACTTGTCAGGGATGCTCTAGGCTGATCCTGTGTTGAGCAGGGGGTTGGACTAGATGGCCTCTATGGACCCTTCCAACTCTGCGATTCTGTGAGTTAATGTTGGCTTTTTGAAGGTGGAACCTGGTTGCTTTGGCTTCTTGGGGTGCCACTGTAAAATGTGCAAATGCGTCCCGAGTGGTCAACCTAACCACTTGTAATATAAAACTTCACAAATTTCCATGCAGAGTGTCATAAAGAAACAAAGAAAGTGGACGAAACAAACAAAAATAATAATAACCCTGCATTCTGTTCCTACCTTGGGAAGTTCTTAACAGTAACAATTCAGTCTTATCTAGTGTAGCAAGGTTGAGAACAAATGAGAGTTTGAATAAATATACACATTCTTTAAAAAACAAAACAAAACCTTGTTACTACAGTTGCTCTTGCTTCTCTTCCCTTTGGGGAACGGAAAAGTTTTCAGAACTCCTGGACAAACATTTCACAGTCTGTTTCTCTCAGTGTTTGGTGTGTAGTGGCTGAGAGTGTCGGACTAGTACCTGGGAGACCCGGGTTCGAATCTCCACTTGTGCCGCGGAAGCCCGCTTGGTGACCTTGGTCCAGTTGCACTCTCTCAGCCCAACCTACCTCACAGGATCGTTGTGACAATAAAATGGAGGAGAGGAGAGTGATGTAAGTTGCTTTGGGTTCCCGTTGGGGAGAAAGGTGGGGTATAAATGAATTAATTAAATTAAAACTAAACAGAGAAAGATTTTGCCAGACTCTTAGGATGCTGCTTCATTTTCTATAATTTTCTGGCTTTTTTCTGAAAAATGCAAATGCATTTTATGCTAATAATAATAATGCTAATAATAATGTCTTTTATGCTAATCATAATATTTTTATGCTGATAATATCTAATAAAATAATAATGCCAGTCTTTTATCAGAACTCCGTTTGTCTGGTAATTAAAGCTGATTTAACTGGAGCGGCCCAACGCCAGCATGGTCTAGTGGTTAAGAGCGATGGACTCTAATCTGGAGAACCGGGTTTGATTCCCCACTCTTCCACATGAAGCCTGCTGGTTGACCTTGGGCTAGTCAGAGATCTGTCTAGGTGAAGGGCAGGGAGAATTCTTTTTTTGTCCGCTTTGGGTTCGCGTGGTGGTAGGTTGGGCTTTGCATTGGCAGAAGACTGGCAGCAACGTAGGGTTACCAACCTCCAGGTGGAACCTGGAGATCACCTTGTATTACTTTTGATCTCCAGGCTACTGAGATCAGTTCCATGGGAGAAAATGGCTGCTTTGGAGAGTAGGGTGGACTCTTTGCATTATACCCCTGCCCCTCCCAGAGACTCCACCCATAAATCTCCAGTAATTTCCCAACCTGGAGTTGGCATCCATAAAGCACAGGCAAAAGAAAAATCTAAGGAAGTCCCAAGTGATGTTTCTCCTCTGTGTTTCCATGGAAGGCGCTGACTCCTCTTTCCCATTTGTAGACTTTAGGGTTAAAGTATTTATTCCTTGAGAGGGGAGAGAACATGAGGATTAACTCGCAAACACTTGTAAAACAAAAATGCGGGGGCGCATGGTTTTCTCTTCCCCGCCCCCTGTTTCTCTTCTGTTTGTTGAGTGCCTAAAAGGGAGATAACAATAGGGGACAGATTCGTTCTTTGGCAACCAAGGTTGCAGTCTGAACTCCTACTCCCTTGTTAATCTAACAAGCGGTGCTCTTTCACCGGGGAGGCTCTGGCGCGGCTCCTCCCGTCTCACCTTTGCCAAGAACAGCGAACCGGAGAGCTCTGCCAAGTTTTGCGTGTGTCTTGAGAAGGTCAATGAGGAGGATGCGGCTGTCGGGTTTTCACAAAATGCCTTTTCGGTTCGATCATAAGGATAAGTACGGAAACATTTGATGCTGCAGTAACCCAGAATGCCCTGCATTTCCCTGAGAGAGGGGAAAAGCACAGATGAGGATCTTGGCGCATCCAGTTGTTGGCAGGTCTGTCCAATCCTTTGTGGTTTCTTGGGAGGACTGGGAGGTGTAGAGCAGCGGTTCCTAAACTGTGCTCCACGGAGCACTTGGTGCTCCGCGAAACATCTCCTAGCGCTCCGTGAAGAGATTGGAAAGAAAAATACCACTGTCGTTCAGTTTAGTATATAGGTGCTTGGTGAAAATTAGTGCTCCGTGACGAATTTCTCTCCTGAAAAGTGCTCCATGACTCAAAAAGCCGGTTTGATTCTTCCTTAAGTGGTGAAGAAAGTCGGCATAGAAAAACCAACTCTTCTTCTTCTTCGATTTGTTTCCTCCTCTGGGAGACTCTCTTCATTCTTGCTGCCCTCTTCTTCAACAACCATCATGCGCAAGTTGCCTCAAGCCCTCTTGGGCGAGCTGCTGAGGAAAAATGGCCTCCTTTCTTTGAAGGATGAAGGCTTCTTGACTCAGTCCGAGAGTTATATGCCTTGAAGGGAAATTGGCTTCACCTTGCTTATCCCTGGAAGGAATGCGCTGGGGAGCGCATACTGTTGCACAGCGAGCAATGCATGATGATCGACTTAGTCACGTCCTTTCTGTTTCCCTCAGTTTTAAGAGCTCACAGTTGGTCTACAATATCTTTCTTTGTTCTGTGTGAGCTGGGGAGGAAAGGAGAAGGCACTCCTGAATCAAATGGGTTGTATCAGTTGCAGGTATGTGGGAGGGTCTCTTATGTCAAGGGATGGTAAATACAAGTTCAAATTGAGATACGTACATACACACACACCAGGGTTCCCCAACGTGCTGCCCATGGCTGGTGTCCTTCCAACACCTTTTCTGGAGCCCCCACCAACCGTCTTTACAAAGGGGGCCCAAGTGAAGATTGTTGAGTTTTTGATGTCTGTGGTATAACGCAGACAATGGCTTTATATGAAGTACTTTATGTAAAGAATCATTTTTTCCCTTTCAATAAGTGGGTTAGATACCTGCAAAATGAAGGCAGATATTGTCAGAAGGGGGTTTATTAACTGACTGGAAAAATATACTTATTTCGTATATGAGGATTGTTGAATTTTTGATGTCTATTGTATAACACAGACAATGGCTTTATATGAAGTACTTTATGTAAAGAATAATTTTTTCCCTTTCAATAAGTGGGTTAGATGTCTGCATAATGAAGGCAGATACTGTCAGAAGGGGGTTTATTAACTAACTGGAAAAATATACTTATTTCGTATATGAGTATTGTTGAGTTTTTGATGCCTATGGTATTACACAGACAATGGCTTTATGTGAAGTTTATGTAAAGAATCATTTTTTTTACTTTCCGTAAATGGGTTAGATGTCTGCAAAATGAAGGCAGGTACTGTCAGAGGAGGGTTTATTAGCTAACTCGATAAATATACTTGTGTATGTGCACGAAAGTATTTTTTAAACAATAAGTTAATTTTAAAAGGTATGCTGTTAAAGAGAGCTTCTGCATGAAATGTTTTTTCAAAAATAATTTTTATTTTCAAAACAACATAGAACAAAACAGACAAAACAAGCAACATACCGTATGCACATTATACATAAACACAACTAAGTACCTATTACAAAATACCCATCGACTACTTTTTGGAGTGGGTATAAATTGTACCAAGCCTATTTACTTATTTGTAAATCTAGGGTAGAACAAGTCTTTTAAAGGAAGAGAGAGACCTAAGCATATTCTCCTGCCTACCACTATATACACAAGTAACAATATTTAATTGCTATTATTTAATTCTGGTAAATATACTATATTTTCTATACATATGTCCTTAATTAGGAGCCCCGTGGCGCAGAGTGTTAAGCTGCAGTACTGCAGTCAAAAGCTCTGCTCACTGCCTGAGTTCGATCCCGACGGAAGTCGGTTTCAGGTAGTCTGCTCAAGGTCGACTCAGCCTTCCATCCTTCCGAGGTCAGTAAAACGAGTACCCAGCTTGCTGGAGGGTAAAGGGAAGACGACTGGGGAAGGCACTGGCAAACCACCCCGCAAACAAAGTCTGCCTTGGAAACGTTGGGATGTGACGTCACCCCATGGGTCAGGAATGACCCGGTGCTTGTACAGGTGACCTTTACCTTTTTTTATGTCCTTAATAGATAGCAGTACATAATTCTAGTAGATATGCTATATTCAATATACATATGTTCTTAGTAGATAACAATACGTAATTGTTATTCTACAGATCTAATGTTAAACATTTCAACCTATCAATATTGTACAATAAAAATAATGTAAAGTCATGTAATACAAATAGTAGATAAGTCTAAATATATCTAATCTAAAATAGCAAGGAAACCTATTCTTGTAAATCCAACTTCTGTGTGAAGTTGAAGGCCTACTATCTAGGGTTGCCGACCTCCAGGTGGTACCTAGAGATCTCCTGCTATTACAACTGATCTCCAAGCAACAGAGGTCAGTCCGGCTGGTGAAAATAGCCACTTTGGAAGGTGGACTCTATGGCATTATATAGTTGGATAGTTACTGGGGGTGTGGGACAACAGTGATCTTCATTCCAGCTCAGTGATGACACTTCCCCCAACCCAGAAGCACTGGCATTTCACCGAAGTGATTCTCCAGCACTTGCCCCCAAACTCTATGGAGTTACTAGAAGTTTGCCCACCATTAGTGGGTGCCTGGTAGGCCTATCTACTACTTTTTTACAGGCCTGATGCCTACAACGTTGGATTCTGGCCCATTTTGACCGTTTTAATTATTAGAGGCGAGGAATGTGAGCTGTTCTGTTCTCCGCTTCCTCCGTGGGATGCTTTCCCTCCAGGTCTGGTGGTACGTGCTTGCCAGTTCCTTCAGAAATGTATGTTTAGGAGCACAATCCTGAATCTTCAGTCTGTTTGTTTAAAGAACGCTAAGCCAAGATGCCTGGAACACGTACGGCTTTCCCCTTACAGCATTAACAGCCCTGTTAGGATTCTGCTCTTGGCCTGTGAAAAGCTTGAAGTCTCGGCACCGTCTTGAAGGAAAGGCGTAAATGCCTGCCCAACACAAAAGGTCACGGGGACATATTTGCCAGACGCTAACACATTATCTGGTAGCTTGCTCAAGGCTGTGAATAGATACTATCAGTTAATAGCTTAAGCCAGGAGTGGTCCGTGAGCACGCTGCAGGCTAACGCCGCCGAGGGCCTCGTTTTTGTATTCCTCGGGTTCTTATTGGGTTCCAGAGAACGAGGCCAATTAAGTTTCTAGTCCTCTTTGCTTTATAGATTTAAGCATGACAATGCAACAGCCCAAAAGTATATCTGAAAAAGCTACCCGCTTACACCTTAAGGTTTTCAATTTCTGCAGCCTGGGTTTATCTCCACATCTCTTTTCCAAGTATGTGTGTGTATATATTTTTTATATATATATATATATATATTATTTATTTATTTATTTATTTATTGGGGGGGGAGTAATTGGCCAATGTCTTTTAAAATTTTATTACAGTATCTGTGGGGCCACAGTGGATGCTGTAAAGGTTAGCCCCCTCGGTTGAAATGGTTATATAGATACTTAAAGAAAAATCTTGTGATGCCTTAAAGGTAAAGGTAGTCCCCTGTGCAAGCACCGGGCCATTACTGACCAAATGGGGTGACGTCCCATCCCGACGTTTACTAGGCGGACTACGTTTACAGGGTGGTTTGCCATTGCCTTCCCCAGTCGCCTACACTTTACCCCTTGGGTCCTCGTTTAACCGACCTCGGAAGGGCGGAAGGCTGAGTCAACCTTGAGCCGGCTACCTGATTAAGGGTGATCGTGCCTCCCTTGAAGGAAGGCGGATATGCAGATGTGGACTGTTCTATTTTGAGGTTCTCCTAAACAATGTTGAGGGTGGTTTTGAGCTTCATAAATCCCTGTAGACTTTGGAAAGAGCTTGTTTATGCAATATCCTCTTTCAACTGTGAAGCTTGTGGTGATTTTCCAAAAAGTTTTGCTTGGGGGATTTGCATGCCAGGTGTCCCGAAATGCCAGTGTTTGCGTTTGCAGATCAAACAAGCTCTCTTCGCTGTGAGGCGGCCTGTAATCCTGTGTATACAGTCCTCAAGCCAAATGTTTTAGTGGTTTTTCTGATGGCCAAATTTGCTTCTGGGAGAGCTGGGCCTTTGAAACAGCAGTTACCTTTAGAAAGGTTGGCCTGGGTTGTGTTTGCACAGGTACGTGCTTTCATAGGGAACAAGTGACATGAAGAGGAGGCCCAGACTAATTTGGGCGGGGCCATGTTTTATCCCCAAGGACCTTTTCTGTATTTCCAGTAGAAATATTGGAAATTTCTGTAGTGTTTAAAGAAAATAAACAGACTTTCAGAAGAAGGTGTTAGTGCCCTGATCTGGATGGCCCAGGCTAGCTCGATGTCGTCAGATTTTGGAAGCTAAACAGGATCGGCCCTGGTTAATACCTGGATGGGAGACCCCCAAGGAAGACCAGGGTTGCTACACAGAGGCCAGCAATGGCAAACCACCTCTGTTCATCTCTTGCCTTTAAAACCCTACGGGGTTGCCATGACAGCTGCAACTTGACAGCGCTTCCCACCACCACATTAGTCACTCAGTGTGTCGTATGCAATTTTTTAATGTAAGACAATCATTGTGTACGTGTGTGTGTGCACGCAAAGTGTCGACTAGTCGCAGCCGTGTTATGGCAACCCAGTAGGATTTTCCAGGCAAGAGACATTCAGAGGTGGTTTGCCATTGCCTTCGTCTGCATAATGGCCCTGGCATTCCTTGGTGGTCTCCCATCCAAATACCAACCAGCGCCGACCCTGCTTATCTTCTGAGATCTGGCAAGATCAGGCTAGCCTGGGCCGTCCAGGTCAGGGCGTAGCCCTGTTGTGTGTGTGTACAGTGCCGTCAAGTCACAGCTGATTTATGACAACCTGTAGGGTTTTCAAGGCAAGAGGCATTCAGAGTTGGTTTGCCATTGCCTTCTTTTCCATAGCGATCCTAGAATTCCTTAGTGGTCTCCCTTACTTACCAGGGCATACAATACATACTCTAATGCTTAGCTTCATTAGGGTATGTATTGTAGGTAAGTATTGTAGCCATAGACTACATCACCAGCATGGTGTAGTGGTTAAGAGCAGTGGTTTGGAATGGTGGACCTTGGAGAACCAGGTTTGATTCCCTGCTCTACATGAGCAGCGGAGGCTAATCTGGTAAACTGAATTTGTTTCCCCACTCCTACACACAAAGCCAGCTGGGTGACCATGGGCAAGTCACAGCTCTCTTCGAGCTCTCTCAGCCCCACCTACCTCACAGGGTGTCTGTTGTGGGGAAGGGAAGGTGATTGTAAGCCGGTTTGAGTCTCCCTTAAGTGGTAGAGAAAGTCGGCATGTAAAAACCAACTTTTCTTTTCAAGGATGTGTTTACTGTTTTAAGTGTGATTAATTTTATCCACAATTGAAGTGTGATATTGTATATGATACTATTTGAAGAGTTCAATATTGTTTATTCACTGACTTTGGTTATAGTCCGCCTTCTGTCAGAGAACGTTTAGCCCTATATCTAAGCTATGCTGTTAGTCTTATTATGGTTGGAAGAGTTCCTGTCCAAATAATGGACTTCCTTTTGTTTACTATAAACCGCCTATGCATTCTGTATTCATTTGTTCCCTACTTCCCAGATGGCAAAAACAAAGGCGCGTGTGTAGAGTTTGGAGCCAGCCAGCTTTTCCACTGAGGAAACAGGATAGATAGGGGTTTTTTTTGATCACCAAATATGGCTGTGCTGGGAATTGTGGCACCCGAATAGACAAAGCCATGTGGGAATGGGGGCTATAGTAAGAAGAACTGGGATCAGATTCAACAACCAAAAAAGCTGGCTTATTATGCATGGTATGGAGAGAGTGGACAGGGAGAAGCTTTTCTCCCTCTCTCATAACACTAGAACCGCGGGGTCATCTGGTGAAGCTGGAGGGGGAGAGATTCAAAACAGGTAAAAGGAAGTATTTCTTCACACAACACATAGTTCAATTGTGGAACTCCCTGCCCCAGGATGTGGTGATGGCTGCCAACTTGGAAGGCTTTAAGAGGGGAGTGGACATGTTCATGGAGAGGGGTATTCAAGGCTGCTAGTAAAAATGGATGCTAGTCATGATGCATACCTCTTCTCTCCAGGATCAGAAGAGCATGCCTATTGTATTAGGTGCATTGGAACACAGGCAGGACAATGCTGCTGCAGTCGTCTTGTTTGTGGGCTTCCTGAAGGCACCTGGTTGGCCACTGTGTGAACAGACTGCTGGACTTGACGGGCCTTGGTCTGATCCAGCAGGGCTTTTCTTATGTTCTTATGCTGGATCTTAATCATTATCTTTCTCCAGATCTCTTTGCAATTTTGCTTGTAGTAAAGGAAGGTATTTATACTTTCCAAATGTTTTTCTTGTTCAGAGCGGACGTTTACAGGTGCCTAAAGGCCCTGGGTTCTAATTACAGCATCTCTGCCAGGCAGCCGGACTAATGAGCCCTGGGAGAGGTGAATGAATGGTCCGACTTCCTGTCCCTGTTGATCTGAACGTCCTGTTAGCTTTGACAGTTGGAATAACCTTCAGATTGGTAAACGTGCGTTGGCTGTGCCACACAATTTGTTCTGAACAGCGTGCAGCCGGGCGAGATGCTTGGAATCTCCTTCGCTGGGAAAAAGGGGGGCGCTGTGACTTGGGGCTCTGCGCGGATGAAGCGACATTTGTATTCTCGTGAGCGGCGTATGTGCATTGCCTGCTGAAATGTAGGGCTTTGAATTACCCCCTCGGAGAGCAGCAGGAATGCATGGCAGTTGCTCAAAGCTGTATTCTGAAAGGGGGGTCATGCACCCCAGAGTAAATTTGTATCTTCTCTCTTTACATAACGAATCTATTCCTGCCGGTCTCATAATTTATGCCATGGCTATTAACACATACAAGCAGAGTATCCACATGGGAAGCTGTGAGAATTTTATTAATTCTTTGCTTTTGCTTTTCCAATAAGCCCTTAAGGCCACCCCAGTTTCCCTTCAGTGACGAAGTGCTAAATATTGCTCCAAACTTGTAATGTCTGGCTGGCTTTTCACACTAACTGGTAAGCCCTAAACTCCCTCCCTACAGTGGTTTAGCGTCTGCCCTGCTCAGGGACTAGAACAGAGGGCTAAAGCCCTTTTGTTTCAATGTATTCTAGAGCAGTGTTTCCCAGCCTGTGGTTTGGGACCCAAAAGTGGGTCACGAAACCCCTGAAAGTGGGTCGCAGACCGGCCCTCCCTAATGGCTACCCCTCCCCTTTCCATTGCTCTTTTGTATTTTGGAAACCAAGATCTGACCCTGGAAACATTATCTTCCATGTCATACATTAGTTGATATTTTCTTCTTCACCGCATATGCATGTTGATCAAGTAAAATGCCTAAGCGAGTTTCTTAGACTCTTAGGGGAGATCAGAGGGAGTAATGGAGGAAGAGAGGCCGGAACGTCACCTCCGCATGCAAAGGCTGGGTATGTCAGAATGCCACTTGCCTGGGGTTCATAGTGGGGTCAGTTGCCAACTTGGAAGGCGTTACGAGGGGAGTGGACATGTTCATGGAGGAGAGAGGGCCTATCCATGACTACTAGTCAAAATGAATACTAGTCATGATGCATACCTGTTCTCTCCAGGATCAGAGGAGCATGTCTATTATCTTGGGTGCTGTGGAACACAGGCAGGATGCTGCTGCTGCAGTCGTCTTTGTGGGCTTCCTAGAGGCACCTGGTTGGCCACTGTGTGACCAGACTGCTGGACTTGATGGGCCTCGGTCCGGCCCAGCATGACTTTTCTTATGTTCTTATGTACTTTGTGTGATGTTTGTTGGCTTCTGCCACTGCAGAAAATGGAATAGATGCTGGAGTAGATGAATGTCAAGGTCATAGTGTGCCTAGGGTGCTCTAAAATCTTGGGCCAGTCCTGGATGAGTCCTCCTACCAAGTAAATTTGGACTTGTGGGTCACCATGCCGAAAAGGTGGGGCACCGCTGTTCTAGAGGGTTTTTTAGTTGCTGTTTGTTAAAGTGAAGGGGGCCTGAAAACACACAAACATCATAAACTGGCTGGTTGTTCTAGGAATTAATCGGTCAGTGACAGTAGATAAAAAAACTGCTCAAATCAGAAATAATTGCCTTGGCAATAAAACTGAGTAGAAGAAGAAGTTCGGAGCTAAGAAGCAGAGTATAATGTATAGCCTGTAAGACAATCTGAAGTATCGTATGCAGCCAGACGCTAAATGTTCTGGCAAAGTGCTAATTTCCTAGAAAGGCAGTGACCATTTCCAGCAATGACTAAGCAGTTGCCTGAACGTTTTAATTCATTCAGTAGCTAAAGTGAAAATGCTAACAAAACAATCTTGCCATCAATTTTAGCCATTTCTCTTAGGGAATGAATCACTCCAGTCTTGTTCCACCCACACTGGCTTCCGATTTACTTCCGGTTTCAATTCAGGGTGCTGGTATTGACCTTTAAAGCCCTGTGTGGCCTGGGACCAACATACCTTAAGGATAGGGTTGCCAACCTACAGGGACTAGCTGGTGATCTCCCGCTATTACAGCTGATCTCCAGCCGCTAGAGATCAGTTCACCTGGAGAAAATAGCCGCTTTGGCCATTGGACTCTATGGCATTGAAGTCCCTCCCCTCCCCAAACCCCTCCCTTTTCAGGCTCTGCCCCCAAAAGCTCCCGCCAGTGGCAAAGAGGGATCTGGAAACCCTACTTAAGGACTATCTTCTGCTATACAAACTGACCTGCCCACCCCACTCCAGATCTTCAGGGGCTCCGTTTCGTTGCCTCCGCCATCTGAGGCTAGACAGGCAGCGACTCAAGAAAGGGCCTTCTCGGTCATGGCACCAAAACTTTGGAAGCCCCTCCCTAGGGAGATTTAATCTCTTCCCCTCTGTCGGTGTCTTTTGCCAGCAGGCAAAGACTTTTTTGTGTGGTCTGTCATATCCCTAGAAGGCGGACCGATAACCATTATCGGGGTGTTTATGTTTTTAACTCAATCTTTTATATTTTTAACTGTATTTTAATAGTTTAAACGTTTTTATGTTGACTGCCTCATGGACCCTGATCGGGTGGAAAGGTGGGATAAAAATGTTCTGAATGTATACATTTGTCTCAAAGTTTAATACATGTTTCCCCCACACACGCGCATGCTCCCCGGACATCCCCATCTTCCTAGAAGGGATTGTTTACAATTTAGATGAAAAGGGAACTCAAAGACCGCTTAAGCTCGAACAAGGACTTCTGGGGCAGATCCAGGCCTGTTGAATGGGCTGTTCCTTGAAGGGCAGGGCTCCAACATGTTTTGCCATTGTTTAGAAGAAAATACTGCTAAGCAGAGTTAATGTGAGTTTTTTTGGCTTTTGCTGGTGTGGGAATACTGTTTTCTGAAAAGGCTCTATATGTCTTATGAACTGGATTCTGGTGGCTTGCTGTTTGCCCCCCTGTGGCGAGCATACCCCCACCCTCAGCCCTAATCCTCTGCTCTGGAGAAACTGAGAAGTAGGGGGTAATAATGGCCTTCATAGCGACCCTCTAGGAATTTCCCCTGGTTTCTATAGACTTTACCAAAGAGATTGGGGTGTGTGACTGGCCCAAGGTCATCCAGCAAGCTTCTGTGGCAGAGTGGAGATTCGAACCTGGATCTTCCAGACCCTAGTCTGAAATTAAGAAGAAAAATTGGTTTTTATATGCCAATGTTCTCTACCACTTAAGGAAGAATCAAACCGGCTTACAGTCACCTTCCCTACCTCCCCCCCTGAAACAGACACCCTTTGAAGTAGGTGTGGCTGAGAGAGCTGTGACTAGCCCAAGGTCACCCAGCTGGCTTCATGTGTAGGTGTGGGGAAACCAACCTGGTTCACCAGATTAGCCTCCGCCGCTCACGTGGAGGAGTGGGGAATCAAACCCGGTTCTCCAGATCAGAGTCCACCAGTCCAAACCACCGCTTTCTTTAATTTGGGTATAGATATAAGCTTCTAGTAGCTCCCGGGTGCAAGAAAAGGTAGGACTGTGCTAGATTTTTCCATATGTTTTATCCAAGACTTTAATAGAGAAATGTTCTTCCTAACGGGATTGCATTCTTCTGGGGCAGAACGAAGACTTTAACATGGTTCCAGTGTTTCCAGGGTGTGTGTGTCCTTGGTCCTTGCTGTGTTTCCCAGATATTCTCATTACCTTTAAGAACACAAGAGAGAAAAGGGGTTAGCTGTCCTGGAAATACTAACTTTCCAGCCACCTCCATCTGCAGGGGGCTGCTCGGAGCATATAATGAGCAGATTAACCACCGTATTTGTGGAATAACCCGCCTTTTGTTCAGGTCTGGCTAAAGTCCAATTAAGTCTGTCTTGATCTCTAAATGAGATTTTGGCCCGGTGTCTTATCCCGCTGAAGTGTTGCCGTCCACTAATAGCAAAGAGGATTACATTAACAGTGTCCTGAATACTGGCCGTGGACTGTAATAATAAAGAACTTGAACTTGAAGTGCCCTGAATGAATATTTGTGGTGATGAGGTGTGCCTTGTGTTAAGTGCCGTCAAGTCGCTTCCGACTCATGGAGACCCTATGAGTCAACGTCCTCCAAAACGTCCTATTCTTAACAGCTTGGCTCAGGTCTTGCAAACTGAGGGCTTTATTGAGTCAATCCATCTCTTGGTGGTAGTCAAAAAGGGCAAGAGTCCAGTAGCACCTTAAAGAATCATCTCTTGGTGGGTCTTCCTCTTTCCTTGCTGCCCTCAACTTTTCCTAGCATGACTGTGTTTTCCAGTGACTTTTGTTGTCTCATAATGCGACCAAAGTACGACAGCCTCAGTTTAGTCATTTTAGCTTCTAGGGTCAGTTCAGGCTTGATTTGATCTATAACCCACTGATTTGGTTTTTTGGGCGGTCCACGGTATCCGTAACACTCCTCCAACACCACATTTCAAAGGAATCTACTTTCTTCCTATCAGCTTTCTTCATTGTCCAGCTTTCACACCCATACATAGTAACAGGGAATACGATGGCATGAATTAGCTTGATCATGGTTGCCAGTGACGCATCCTTACACTTAAAGATCTTTTCTAGCTCCTTCATGGCTGCCCTTCCCAGTCTCAAGCTCCTTCTGATGAGGTAGGGCAGGGAAATGTTTTTCGTAAAAATGCGTCTGTCTTGTTTCTTCTTGAACCCATGAAGCTGGCTGCTACCGAGTCAGATTCTTGGACTATCCAAGTCAGTATTGTCTTCTCGGACTGGCAGCAGCTCTCCAGGGACTGAGGCAGAGGTCTTTCACATCACCTATGATGGTGATAGATCCCCGTGGCACAGAGTGGTAAGCTGCAGTACTGCAGTCCAAGCTCTGCTCGCGAGCTGAGTTCGATCTCGACAGAAGTCAGTTTCAGGTAGCCAGTTCAAGGTTGACTCAGCCTTCCATCCTTCCAAGGTAAGTAAAATGAATACCCGGCTTGCTGGGGGGTTAAGTTTAGATGTCTGGGGAAGGCAGTGGCAAACCACCCTGTGAACATAGTCTGCCTGGGAAACGTTGGGATGTGACCGTCACCCCATGGGTCAGTAATGACCCGGTGCTTGCACAGGGCACCGCCTTTACTTAAGATGGTGATATTTTCTTTAACTGGAGATGCCGGGGGTTGAACTTGGGACCTTCTGCAGGCAAAGCAGATGCTCTACCCCTGAGCCATGGCCCCGTCATGACAGATGCCCTGTAGGAAGATCCCAAGGAATGCGTGGTGCGGACCTCCATTCACTGTAGTTTCGAGCATCTGGTAATCAGGAGGCTATGAGCTTGGAACGTGGAGGTTAAGCATCGTGGCAAATAGCGGTTGATAGATCTGGTCCTGATGCAAAGAGGTTACTTCTAAATAACAATTTATTTAAAGCCCCGCAGTAGCATTTCTGGGAACCGTTCAAGCAGCCTGGCTTTAGAGGCAGGCTGCCGTTGTTTAAACAATGCTTTTCATTGTGCGGTGGGGGGTTTTCCCTCGAGAGGCGCAGACGACAGCCAGCGGAGATGTTCTGTTTTTATAGCGGCAATAAATTTGCCTCGCGCTTTTTCACAACTGCCGGCGCAGCCCAGGGATGAGGCGCTGGAGACGACCTGATGAGGTTTGCAGCCAAACAGAGGGTGTTGCTTGTTAAAATAAAATAAAAAGAACGAAATGGCTATTAGTGCTGGCTCCGGGCCGCGTGTGTCATTTGTCCAAGCGGCACTTCCAGGCCATAATGCATAATGGTCGCTTGTGTTTGCACATGGTGTCGGCTGTATGACTTCGAGCAGTGAGGCAGCCTGAAGATGCATTTTGAGGAGGTGTGAAGTGACAGAGAGCTTCCTGAATCGCCCTGACTCTCCCAGTCTGGTCAGAGTTTGGAAGCTAAGCAGAGTCGGCCACGGTTAGTACTTGGATGGGAGACCATCAAGGAAGGCGGGGGTCGCTGTACAGAGGCAGGCAATGGCAAACCACCTCTGCTCCTCTCTTGCCTCGAAAACCACATGGAGCAAGGATCATCGTGAATCAGTTGCGACTTGACGGCATACACAAAGTGGCAGGGAAACTTGAAGAAGGAGAAGAGTTGGGTTTTTATATGCCAACTTTCTCTACCTTTTAAGGAGACTCAAAGCAGCTTACAGTCTCCTTCCCTCCCTCTCCCCGCAACAGACACCTTGTGAGGTAGGTGGGGCTGAGAGAGCTCTGAGAGAACTGTGACTAGCCCAAGGCCACTTAGCTGGCTTCATGTGCAGGAGTGGGGAAACCAACCCGGTTCACCAGATTAGAGTCCGCCGCTCATGTGGTAAAAGGTAAAGGTCCCCTGTGCAAGCACCAGGTCATTCCTGACCCATGGGGTGACGTCACATCCCGACATTTACTAGGCAGATTATTTTTATGGGGTGGTTTGCCAGTGCCTTCCCCAGTCATCTTCCCTATACCCCCAGTACTCATTTTACCAACCTCGGAAGGATGGCAGGCAGAGTCAACCTTGAGCCGGCTACCTGAAACCAACTTCCTTTGAGATCGAACTCAGGTCGTGAGCAGAGCTTGGACTGCAGTACTGCAGCTTACCACTCTGCGCCACGGGGCTCGTGTGGAGGAGTGGGGAATCCAACCCGGTTCTCCAGATTGCAGTCCACTGCTCCAAATCACTACACCAAACTGGCTTGCTTTTTGGGGGGGGATGTCACCTGTCTCGTTTGTGCTATTCATGGGGTGAATGGTGGCATTGCAAAGCTCTGCAGGGCTCTGGAAATCCAGACCGTCCCTTCCTCCTACCTGAGTTAGTGAAATGGCACTCTTTAGATATAGTTTCCCTTTCTCGTTGAGACTCAAAGCAGATTAAGGCGTGTAGATCAGTGCAGTCCATTAGACATATGTTAACAATGCCAGAAGCTCTTAACCACTACACCACGCTGGCTCGTGGTGGTTAAGAGCGGTGGTTTGGAGCAGTGAACTCTGATCCGGAGAACTGGGTTGGATTCCCCACTCCTGCACATGAAGCCAGCTGGGTGACCTTGGGCTAGTCACAGCTCCGTTAGAGCTCTCTCAGCCTCACCTACCTCATTGTGGGGATTCTCCCTTAAGTGGTGGAGAAAGTCGGCGTATAAAAACCAACTCCTCTTCTTTTTCTTCACAATGGTTATGGGCACACTCCAAGCCAGAGGGAGGAAGGCACGGTGTGTGAGAATGGAGGTGGGAGAACTGCAAGACCTTGAATCAAGCACGTGTTATCGAAGGGATGCTGGTTTATTACAGGAAGCGTTGGAGCCTGCTAATCTGGCAGAAACAGTGGGAAGGATCTTCTCTGGTTCAGGAGTCCAAAGAGGGGCTTCTTTTTTCCCTTCAAATCGGATGCTTCTGATAGCAGTGTCTTTAAGAGGAGGAGGAGGAGGGGAAGAACTGTATGTCTTTAAGTAAATAAAAGGGCTTCAGATTGACTCATTTTAAAAATTAAACTTTAAAATGTGAGGAAGGAGTCAGAAGCCCCTCGCTAGTGTCATCCCCTATTTGTGGCTACTACCATGTATAGGGGCCCCTCCTAGCAGCTCCGCTTGCCTGACTAAGAAGTGAATGCTGGAAGAGTCAGGATGTCGATTTAGTCTTCAGCCAGCCGGAAATGACCGATCCTGGTGAGAAGCAAAATGGAGACCCGACTCGCACTTTGGTAACCTGTTCTGTTTCCTCTTACATGGGAAGTGGTCTGTCATCTATGTCTGAGGCCTGGAGCCGGCCGAAAAGGAAACACCTGGGTCCTTTCCCATACGCCGCCTCCCTCTGGCTCGCTCGCCAAATTTCGGACGGTCTGTGAAAGAATGCCTTTTGGAGTGGACAGAGATGGAGTTGCTAACGTGGCTGCAGGGCGAATTTCCTGTCCGCTCTGGCATGCAAGGGAGTGTCACGAATTGGCTGGGATGGAAGTCCAGGCTTGTCTCAATAGAGTTGGAACCACCCCGTGAGCAGTTGTGTTTACAGAAGGCCTCATGGCAAAGGCAGCCCCCTTTAGAAGAAGAAGAAGAGTTGGTTTTTATATGCCGATTTTCCCTACCATCATTATCAGGGGTATGACAGACCACCATATACACCGAACGGGAGGGGCTGTGGCTCAGTGGTAGAGCATCTGCTTGGCATGCAGAAGGTCCCAGGTTCAATCCCCGGCATCGCCCGTTAAAGGGTCTAGGCAAGCAGGTGATGGGAATGGCCTCTGCCTGAGACCCTGGAGAGCCGCTGCCAGTCTTGAGTAGACAATACTGACTTTGATGGACCAAGGGTCTGATTCAGCATAAGGCAGCTTCATGTGTGTGTTCGTGTGTGAGAGAGTTTGTGTAATATGCTGAAGCTGGGATGGAAGTGAACTCCCCCCCCCAATAAATTTTTATTGAAGTTCAAAAGAAAACATGCTTGCATACACATACATACCATAATATTAAACCTTCCAAAGGGTGTCATATATTAACAAAAAAGCAGGGCAATAACATATCATTCTTAAAAGACTACGTTATAATAAGTTGGTTTACTTTATGACAGAAACTATCATTCTTGACTACATATTTGCATAGCTACCTAATGAAATTTTTGCTTATTTTCAGACCCTCTACCTTACTTTTAGAATTAAGCCAGTTATCCATTGCTAACTCCTGTTTCTGATAAATCAGCTCTAGACTCTATCCTGCATCATTATCACTTTATCAATAACTGTTATTCGTATATCAGATTACTCTGCTACACAATATTAAAATTTCGATTGAGCATAATCATAATAAAATTTCCATTCCTTTTGAAACTCCCCCGTGGGGTCTTCTGTTCAACAGATGCGACAACTTAGCCATCACTGCATATTCGGCCATTTTCTCCGTCTTTCTATTTGGGGGATTTCTTCCTGCTTCCGCATTGATGCCAGAACCAGTCTCGCTGCCTTTATCATATGACTGAACAGGAAGCGAACTTGAAGAAACCTTTTTGGCTCCTGCCCCCCATCAATTGAAGGGCCTGTACCCCACGTTACCGCCATGTCACAAGTTAGCGGTATGACAGCAACTATAGTGCGATATGCAAGGATTTTAATTCCAGAGGGGTAGCTATGTTGTGTGTGTGTGCTGTCAAGTCACAGCTGACTTGTGGCAACCCCATAGGGTTTTCAAGGCAAGGGACGTTCAGAGGTGGTTTGCCGTTGCCTGTCTCTGCGTGGGCTGAGAGAGGAGAGAACTGTGACTGGCCCAAGGTCACCCAGCGGGCTTCATGCGGAGGAGTGGGGAATCGAACCCGGTTCTCCAGATTAGAGTCCGCCGCTCTTAACCACTACGCCACGCTGGCTCTCACATTCGTCTGTAGGAAACTAACCAGGAGTCTGTTCTCACCTTTCAGATAAATAAGGTAAACTTGCATGAGTCTGGAGTATCCCTACGTTTTGTTAGTCTTTAAGATACTTCTGGGCTCCTGTTTTAACGCACAGATTTGTGTCTGCAACCCATAAACCCAGGGGGAGCCAATCTGAGTAAGAGTAGAAACCGGAGACGACGCTTGAGTTTGCAATTTGAGTAAAGCTCCTTTTAAATGCATTTATTTATTTATTTTATTCATAGCCTGTCTGGCTGAGACTCGAGGTTGATTAGATTTTTTTAAAAACAAAAATTGATGTAATCGTACAGAATGAGAAATAATACAGTAAGGCTAGCACTGCAGAATACAAACAAATGCAGATTACAGGATAAAAGGGGGGGACGATGTATTCATACATCATAAATCATCCAATGCAGCAGGATTTGGATTACAAATTTAGAAGAGAATGCAAACAACTAACTGCCCAAGGTGGGGTGATACCATGAACAAGGCAAAGAATGGAGGTTACAAAGGCAAGATGATGCCTCGAATAATCATAGCAGTAGACTGCATAGGGTGACGACACATCCTGACGTTTACTAGGCAGACCATGTTTACTTGTTTGTGGGCTTCCCAGAGGCACCTGGTTGGCCACTGTGTGAACAGACTGCTGGACTTGATGGGCCTTGGTCTGATCCAGCAGGGCCTTTCTTATGTTCTTACGGGGTGGTTTGCCATTGCCTTCCCCAGTCGTCTACACTTTACCCCCAGCAATCCAGGTACTCATTTTACCGACCTCGGAAGGACGGAAGGCTGAGCCAACCTCGAACCGGCTACCTGAAACCGACTTCCGTCGGGATCGAACTCAGGTCGTGAGCAGAGCTTTTCACTGCAGTACTGCAGTTTACCACTCTGCGCCACGGGGCTCTTACAGTTCTGGTATGAGAGGGTACTAGTCTGCAAGCAGATCAGCTAGAATCGAGTCCAGAAGCACCGTAGAGTCCAACGAGATTTTGGGGGTATAAGCTTTCAAAAGTCAAACCTTTCTGAGGGAGTTTTGAACTCTCGAAAGCTCATACCCCCAGCATCTGGTTGGTTTCTAAGGTGCTGCTGGACTCAGATCTTGCATTTTGCTCTGTGGGTTGTATACTGTCCCAATCCAACACAAGAAGCCTCCCTCTGCTTCTGTAGGGTGGCTGCTGCTGTGATGGCCATCTGTCAGCAATGCTGATTCTGTGACCTTAGACAGATCATGAGAGGGAGGGTATCTTGGCCATCTTCTAGGCATGGAGTAGGGGTCACTGGGGGTGTGGGGGGGGAGGTAGTTGAGAGTTTCCTGCATTGTACAGGGGGTTGGACTAGAAGACCCTGGAGGTCCCTTCCGACTATGATTTTATGAGCTGGATGGAATGGGAGGATCCAGTGCTCCATGTATAAGGTTGCCAGCTCCAGGTTGGGAAATACCTGGAGATTTTTGGGGCGGAGTCAGGGTAGGGTAGGGTTTGGGGAGGGTCTTCAGTGCCATAGAGTCCAATTGCCAAAGCGGCCATTTTCTCCAGGGGAACTGAGCTCTATCAGCTGGAGATCAGTTGAAATAGCAGGAGATCGCCAGCTGGTACCTGAAGGTTGGCAACCCTGTCCATGTATATCCTGACTTTTTCTCCATCACGGAGCTTGTGGGCTGTGCACCTGGGATTCCCAGGCGACCTCCCACCTGGGCACTGGCCAGATCCAGCTCAGCTGCAGCTGGGCAGCTGTGTCTTCCAGCCCTAAAGCTCAGCGCTAAGGATCCTGCAGCTCTTGGGGAAACCGAGCATGTTGCTTCAGGCTGTTGCTGTATCTGAAACTGGCAGAGAGTTATGCTGCGTGGAGGGTTCTTTCCTTTTGATCCATTGACTTACAGGGCCAGTTGGGTTGCAGCTTTGCAGGCTGGGAGTGAGTTGGGAAGGAGAAACCCCATCTTAACTTTGCTGTAAAGTTTCAAATGCTGTCTTTGCAACTTTCACCCTTGCGTGCAAACCACCACCACCACCTTATACTGAAGAAAAAAATAGCAGAAGTCCCCTTTTCTGCCTGGAAAAGATGTTGTTTGGGAGTATCCTGATCAGTTCCCTGCTGGGAATTTCATAGCGAGCTAGGTCTGCCAACTCTAGGCTGAGAAATACCTGGAGTTTGTGGGGATGGAGTCTGGGGAGGGCGGGGTTTGGGGAGCAAAGGGACCTCAGGAAGGTGTGATACCATAGAGTCCATCCTCCAAAGCAGCCATTTTCACCAGGGGAACTGCTCCCTGTTACCTGGAGATCCATTCTAATTCTGGGAAATCCCCAGGCCCCACCTGGAGGCTGGCTACCCTGTAGTTTTTTGAACCAGTCAGTGAAATTGTTGGAAAATAAATGTTAAGTTCTTGACCTGCAAGGGTTTTATTTTAGTTAATATTGACAGCTAGATTTGAGTCCAGTAGCACCTTAGAGACCAACCAGATTTCCAGGGTATGAGCTTTTGAGAGTCAAAGTCCCTTTTGTACCTCTCAAAAGCCCATACCCTGAAAATTGTGAATTTCCTGCATTGTGCAAGGGGTTGGACTAGATGACCATGGTGGTTTCTTCCCGTTCTATGATTCTGTGGAATCTTGTCAGTCTCTGAGGTCCTGCTGGACACGAATCGAGCTCTTCTGCAGACCAACACAGCTACCCTGTATCTTAATATGTACAGAATCCCTTAGGGTGTTTAAAAAAAAAAAAACACCTTTAATTCTTAGACTGCTATTCTAAAAACAAATGAACAAAAAAAATATACAATCAGGTTAAACGTGTATGTAAAGATTCTGCCAGACAGCGTACAAAAACCAGCGACCTTTGTTTGCAGTTGCTCACTTGCTCAATCAGGTTTGGGTTCCATTCAGTCCTTAAAGGACTTGGTCAGGATAATAATTTACCATCTGCCTTTTTGGCTCTTCTCGACACCCCCTTTCCAAAGGGCGTGTTGACTTTACAGCCTGCTTTTGGGGGGGGGGTGTTCTGCTGATTCTTGCTTAATTTGTCGAGCCACCATCTGATCTTCTGATGTTGTCACGCTGCTTATGCAAGTTTTGGGCGCAGGGGTGTGGGAGGAATTCTCTGCCAGTTGTGGTTGGCACATGCCGGAATGCGCATCTAGATTGAGTTTGCTGAGCTGCCAACAAAGTTGTTTTGTTTTTTAATAAAGCATTTGCTCCCGACCTTATATCTGGCGTAAGCATAGAGCATCCCGTTCCTTTTCTGCGGTTGGATTTAGAAGACCGGCGTGGCGGCCTTCTTTTATTTAAATAAAAGAAAGAAATCCTGTCTAGTGAACTTAATTTCTATATGTGTGCTCACCCGCAGAGAGACCTTTCTGTGTCCAACTAGTGTTGCCAACTCCAGGTTGGGAAATTCGTGGAGATTTGGGGGTAGAGAATCAAACCAGCTTACAATCACCTTCCCCTCCCCGCAACAGGCACCCTGTGAGGGAGGTGGGGCTGAGAGAGCTGTGGCTAGCCCAAGGTCACCCAGCTGGCCTTATGCGGAGAAGTGGGGAAACCAACCCGGTTCACCAGATTAGCGTCCGCCGCTCCAAGCCACCGCTCTTAACCACTACACCAGGTTGGCTTATGAAAGCTGCTTATCGGTAGAGGGTAGGTTGGATGAATTGTACTTGCTGTGGTAACAGAGAAGTAAGTAGGACTCTCAATAGCTGAACATGTATATCTGATTGGGAGACTTGTCCCACTGTTAGCAGATAGAAGGGGCGTTCAAAGTGATAACTGCATCATAGTCATAGAGTTGGAAGGGACCACCTGGGTCATCTAGTCCAACCCCTTGCACAGTGCAGGAAATTCACAACTACCATCCCCCACACACACACACCCAGTGACCCCCCACTCTATGCCCAGAAGATGGCCAAGATACCCTACCTCTCATCATGTGCTTAAGTTAGTAGAATCAGCATTGCTGACAGATGGCCATCTAGCCTCTGCTTAAAAACCTCCAGGGAAGGAGAGCTCACCACCTCCCGAGGAAGCCTGTTCCACTGAGGAACAGCTCAAACTGTTAGAAAATTCTTCCTAATGTCTAGACGGAAACTCTTTTGATTTAATTTCAACCCGTTGGTTCTGGTCCGACCTTCTGCGGCAACAAAAAAACAACTCTGCAACCTCCTCTCTATGAGAGCCCTTCAGGTACTTGAAGATGGTTATCCTATCCCCTCTCGGTCTTCTTCTCTTCAGGCTAAACATGCCCAGCTCCTCCAGCCTTTCCTCATAGGACTTGGTCTCCAGACCCCCACCATCATTCCTAGGCTGAAGCGGAACACCGCTATATGTGAAAACCCTTGTATTTACGTCTTCCCCCACTGGAAGATTTCTTTTATTAGTAGCGTGATTTCTGAGATAACGTCCTTGGGGAATGCCTGCAGAGTTTACCTTTGAGGAAAGACACAAGTGCTGATTTTACAACTTTGCCAAGAGCAGGAAAAGAATTGCCTCTTACTGCATTCCTCTGGGTTTGGTTTGGGTCCCACCTCTACCCCCCCGGTGTGTGTGTGTGTTTAAAAAATAGTGTGCTCAAGTGAATACCTTTAGGCAAAATATTGGCTTATCCACTCTTCTTTCAGCATATTAATGTCGGCGGTTTAAAAAGTATAATTATAGGGGGGAAACCTTTGGTGTTAATCAGATGATAAAACGTTAAGACTTATAACCCGGTGGAGTTGGGAATGGGGCGTTCAATTAAGCCTTAAATCTTCTTTCAGGGTTGGTTTCCAAAATCAGCTTTCGGAGAGTACCGCTGCCTCAGTTTGGATTTGAGCATGCAAGTTGTAGAATAATTGGACTCCAGAGGAACATCCGTGAGGTGAGGGGCCGTGGCTCAATGGCAGAGCATCTGCTTGGCATGCAGAAGGTCCCAGGTTCAATCCCTGGCATCTCCAGTTAAAGAGACTAGGAAAGTAGGTGATGTGAAGGACCTCTGCCTGAGACCCTGAAGAGCCATGGAGAGGAGCCGTGGTTCAGTGGTAGAGCCTCTGCTTGGCATGCAGAAGGTCCCAGGTTCAATCCCCGGCATCTCCAGTTGAAAGGACTAGGCAGGTAGGCGATGTGAAAGACCTCTGCCTGAGACCCTGGAGAGCCGCTGCCGGTCTGAGTAGACAATACTGACTTTGATGGACCAAGGGTCTGATTCAGTATAAGGCATGTGTTCACGTGCCTTTGGAAGCAGGGAGAACGTTCTAGCTCAGGCATGGAGCACATTTATTTGTTTGTTTACTTCATTTACCTTTCATTTACCCATTGGGGACTCAAGGTGGCTTACGTAAGTCTCCTGTCCTCCATTTTATCCTCACAACAACCTTGTGAGGTAGGTTAGGCTGAGAGTGTGTGACTGGCCCAAGGTCAACTAGAAAGCTTCCTTGGCAGAGTGGAGATTCAAACTTGGATCTCCCAGAGAGCCCACGTGGTGTAGTGGTTAAGAGCAGAGGACTCTTATCTGGAGAAGCGGGTTTGATTCCCCACTCCTCCACATGAGCGGCGGACTCTAATCTGGAGAACCGGGATGATTCCCCGCTCCTCCTCATGAGTGCCTGCTGGGTGTCGTTGGGCTAGTCACAGCTCTCTCCCAACTCTCAGCCTCACCTACAAGGTGCCTGTTGTGGGGAGAGGAAAGGAAGACAATTGTAAGCTGGTTTGAGTCTCCTTTAAAAGGTAGAGAAAGGCTGTTGCCGCACTAGGTATTCCCAGCGATGTATCAAGAGTTTGGAAATGTTATAAAAAAAATCGCTTTAAAAGGGTTTTTGGATGCCACGGTTAAAAAATGGTTGGAAGACGTCTTCACAGCTAAAGGGACCAAACAAAGTGCGAACAGTATTTTTTATAACGGTTTCAAACTCTTAATGCATCGGTGGGAATACATAGAAAGTGCGAACAGTATTTTTTATAACATTTCCAAACTCCTAATACATCGCTGGGAATACCTAGTGTGGTAACAGCTAAAGTTGTGGGGGAAAGGGTTTCCAGCCGCCTTTCCCGGCTTGTTGGACTAAATGCAAACTCACCTGGCTGAGAAGGATCAGCTTCGGCGAGAGAACATTCTTCCGTGGAAAAGAACAAACTCGGCCCTGGTTTAAATTTTGGGAGGGAAGAGTAAGTCCACATGGAGGGGAGGTTTCCAGATGGACTTCAGATGGGAGGTGATAGCTTTGATCGTGGCAGCTATAGATCAGAAGGTGGTTTTTTTTGTTTTTTTTTGGCTGATTTCAGATTTTGGTTTGTGGGAGGGGAACAAAAGCCAGGAGGAACTTTGATCTAAAGCTTATTGGGAAAGAGGGTAGAGAGCGAAAAGAAAGATGGATCCCTGCCCATAGATTTGTTTCTGGGATCTAACGAGCCATCTACCCCACCCAGGTTCGATTTATGCACATCTAGGGTTAGCGTGGATTTAAGCCCACCATATACACCGAAACGGAGGGGCTGTGGCTCACTGGTAGAGCATCTGCTTGGCATGGCAGAAGGTCCCAGGTTCAATCCCTGGCACCTCCAGTTAAAGGGACTAGGCAAGCAGGTGATGTGAAAGACCCCTGCCTGAGACCCTGGAGAGCCGCTGCCAGTTTGAGCAAACAATACTGACTTTGATGGACCCAGGGTCTGATTCAGTATAAGGCAGCTTTATGTTGCCCTTATTGTAGGGCACGGTGCCACAGAAAGGCGACTCAAACCCTGCGACGGAAGACTTAGACCGAAGCGTGTCTCAGGCCATTTCTTTCCAGTCATTAATAGTTTGGGGAGAGGGAGAGGGGAGTTAAGTCATTCTCTCTCCGCATGGGTAATTGCTTACGAATGTTACTGGAGAGGTGTGGGTCAAAGTCACGGTAAGTGGGCTGCCCCCCTACCACTATGAAACACATACAGTGCCCTGATGTCTTAAAATTATGGGACTCTCTCCCCAAGGATTGCTAGATTCAAGTCCAGTAGGACCTTAGAAACCATCAAGATTTTCGTTGTATAAGCCAGCGTGGTGTAGTAGTTAAGAGCGGTAGTTTGGAGGGGTGGACTCTGATCTGGAGAACCGGGTTGGATCCCCCACTCCTCCACAGGAGCGGCAGAGGCTAATCTGGTGGACCAGGTTGGATTCCCCCCTCCTACACATGAAGCCAGCTGGGTGACCTTGGGCTAGTCACAGCTCTCTTAGAGCTCTGCAGCCCCACCGACCTCACAGGGCGTCTGTTGTGGGGAGGGGAAGGGAAGGTGATTGTAAACCGGTTTGATTCTTCCTTAAGTGGTAGAGAAAGTCGGCATATAAAAACCAACTCTTCTTCTTCTTCAAGCTTTTGAGAGTCAAAGCTCCCTTCGTCAGATACCCAGAGACGTTTGTCCCCTACCATCACCGTCTTCCACCAGCGCATGGGGGGAAAAATTCTGCTTCGTCCGATGTCTCCTCTTTACTGTCCTACATTTTAATTTGCTGCCCTCTGTATTATATATGTACTTCAGCTCTGTTTTTTAAAATGGGTTTTATGTTGTATTTTTATTACTCTTGTCTTAATTGTTAGCTGCTGCGGCAGCCCCGACTGGGCAGAAAGGTGGGATATACATCTAGTAAATAAATTAAGACGTATCTTTTTCCCCAGGCCGTTTTAGCCCAAGGTGTGGGTAGGTTTTTCACAAACGATTCCCGTGCTAGGAATGTTAGACCCTCTTGCGTAACTGATACGAAGTGGAGGTTTCAGGTGCGGATGACGCACATCCAGTAAGAGAACATGAGATTGATTTGGTATAAATATTTAAACGTTGCCTCTCCTGAAATTTGGAACAGTAAAATCCACTTATAAAAGTAATATTTAGCCCACCCGGGGGGGCACTTCCTCCAGAAAATAGGGGCATGCTAGCGTTGCCAACTCTTAGTTGGGTAATTCCTGGCGATTTGGGGGTGGATCCTAGGGGAAGGGGTGCCAAAGAGACCCCTTTCTGAACCAGCCATTTTTTTTCCAAAGAACTGATCTCTGTAGTCTGGAGATCAGTTGTCATTCTGAGTGATCTCCAGGCCCCACTTGGAAGGTTGGCAACCCTAAGATACACCCTGTGATAGTTCACTCCACGCCCTTGGGGCTGCAGCTAAAAAGCCCCTGTTCCAGCATGGTGTAGCTTTCTTTCTTTCTTTCTTTCTTTCTTTCTTTCTTTCTTTCTTTCTTTCTTTCTTTCTTTCTTTCTTTCTTTCTTTCTTTCTCTCTTTCTCTCTTTCTCTCTTTCTCTCTTTCTCTCTTTCTCTCTTTCTCTCTTTCTTTCTTTCTCTCTCTTTCTTTCTCTCTCTCTTTCTCTCTTTCTCTCTTTCTCTCTTTCTCTCTCTCTCTCTCTTTCTCTCTTTCTCTTTCTCTCTTTCTCTCTCTCTCTTTCTCTCTTTCTCTCTTTCTCTCTCTCTCTCTCTCTCTCTCTTTCTCTCTTTCTCTCTCTTTCTTTCTTTCTTTCTCTCTTTCTCTCTTTCTTTCTCTCTTTCTTTCTTTCTCCCTTTCTTTCTTTCTCGCTTTCTTTCTCGCTTTCTTTCTCTCTTTCTCTCTCTCTTTCTTTCTTTCTTTCTTTCTTTCTTTCTCTCTCTTTCTCTCTCTCTCTTTCTTTCTCTCTCTCTTTCTCTCTTTCTCTCTTTCTCTCTCTCTCTCTCTTTCTCTCTTTCTCTCTTTCTCTCTCTCTTTCTCTCTCTCTTTCTCTCTCTTTCTCTCTCTTTCTCTTTCTCTCTCTTTCTTTCTTTCTCTCTTTCTCTCTTTCTTTCTCTCTTTCTTTCTTTCTCCCTTTCTTTCTTTTCCTCCCTTTCTTTCTTTCTTTCCTCTCTTTCTTTTCTCTCTTTCTTTTCTCTCTTTCTTTCTCCCTTTCTCCCTTCCTTCCCCCCAGGTTCTTAGGCAGAGGTCTTGAACAATAAAACCTAAATAAGGCACAACTTTAAAAAAACACCTCCCTTCATCTCTTCTCTGCAGCCTCCAAAAAACGAGCAACAAAATAAGTACGCTGAGGGTCAGAGTCCTCTAAGAGAAACTGAACCTTTTGCTCCAATGTTGCTCGAGAAAATGCGGACAATTTGTTAAAACATGGTATAATCCATTTTAGCCTGCTGCTATATGTAAGGACAGTGCAAAAGGATACCAGCATGGTGTAGTGGTTATTATGAGCGATTTGTATGACTCTAATCTGGAGAACTGGGTTTGTTTCTCCGCTTCTGCACATGAAGCCTGCTGGGTACCCTTGGGCTAGTCACAGTTCTCTTCGAACTCTCTCAGCCCCACCTAACAAGGTGTCTTGTGGGGAGGGGAAGGGAAGGTGATTGTTAGCCAGTTTGAGACTCCGTAAAAGGTAGAGAAAATCGGCGTATAAAAACCAACCTTTCTCCTCCTCCCCTCCGCACCCCCAATGCTACATTTTTGTTTCTCTGGCAGGCAGGGTTGTAATTTTGCCCTCTCTAGCTTCATCGGAGATCCGTGAACAAGCGCCCTGAGCGAGGAGCGTTTAATTGCTTGTCTCCTGATGAGTTTTTTTCCCTCCGACGCCTCGTGTCCACCGCAAGAGCTTCATTCATACTCAGTGGGCTATCAGTGTTCTCTTGTTTAGACTTTGCTATTTGGTACCTCTCCCCCCCCCCCCCCGCTTTCCTTTTTGCAAAAGCGGCGTTATTCAGAGACGGTATGTGCAAGCATTGGTGGGTTGGAACCGAAAACAGTTGCCAGTAATCTGTGGGGGAAGGAAAACATTGAATTTGGAAGCCATTCAAAGGCTGCTCTGTTGCCTTCTCTCTCCCCCACACCCCGGTCCCCCCTTTTCATTCTTTTATCCAACTGCTGGTGAAAGTGATTTTTCTTTTTTTCGGAATGTAAATGATGCTTTATTCCTTCCTGCTCGAAAGGCCAGTTCCAGATAACCGAGCTTGCGATATTTGCCTTTGCGTGGCTCTAAATTCAACATGGATGAGGCTTCTCGGGGTGTCTTTGAAGAAGAAGAAGAATTTGTTTTTATGTGCCGACTTTCTCTACCACTTAAGGAAGAAACAAACCGGCTTACAATCACCTTCTCTCTCCCTCCCCACAACAGACACCTTGTGAGGTAGGTGGGGCTGGGAGTGCTCTAAGAGAACTGTGACTAGCTCAAGGTCCCCAGCTGGCTTCACGTGGAGGAGGGGGGAAGCCAACCCAATTCACCAGATTAGCCTCCACCGCTCATGTGGAGGAGTGGGGAATCAATCCCGGTTCTCCAGATCAGAGTCCACCACTCCAAACCACCACTCTTAACCACTACACCCGCTGGCTCTCAACAAGAAGAGTTGGTTTTTATATGCCGATATTCTTGACCTTTTAAGGAGAATGCAACCATCTTACAATCTCCCTCCTTTCCTCTCCGCACAACAGACACCTTGTGAGGTTGAGAGAGCTTGAAGAGAACTGTGACTAGCCCAAGGTCACCCAGCAGGCTTCACGTGTAGGAGTGGGAAACCAACTCGCTTCACCAGATTAGTGTCCACCGCTCGTAGAATCATAGAATTGGAAGGGACCGCCAGGGACATCTAGTCCAACCCCTGCACAATGCACAACTACCACCCCCCCACACACACGCACACACACACACATGTGGAGGAGTGGAGAATCAAACCTGGCTCGACAGATTAGTCCACTGCTCTTAACCACTATGCCATGCTGACTCTTTGGAAAAGGAGTCCTAAAAGCTTTGAACCGTTGAACATGGTGCCTTGCAAAAGGTCTGTTGCCTTAACCGACAAGTCTTTTCTGAAACCATACTGCTATTTTTATTTTATTGTTTGGATTTTTCAAATCTGCTGTGTAATTTTGCATCGTTTAATGTGTCATGTTAACACTTATGCTTTGCCTCGGTTCTTTTCTTTAGAGTTCTGGTTGGTTCTTCAACTCCAATTCTGTTGCGTGGTTTATCGAATGTCCCTCCGGTTTGATTGTATCAACTCACTGCATAATCTGCCTTGAGTCCTAGAGAGAAAGGCAGACTATAAATAACCTAGATGAATCCTGTCCCGTAGATCACAGCGGAGGAATTATGTCCTTGGGTGTCTGTCTCATATCGAAAGTCCAGGTGGTTATGTTTTGAGAAGTAGAGGGACTGTGGCTGGGTGGTTCAGCATGCGCCTGGCATGCAGAAAGTCCCAAATTCAGTCCCCAGCATGTCCAGTTAAAAGAATCAGATTATGTAAAAGACCTCTACCTGAGGTTAAAACGCTTAGGGCTGTTTAGCTTGGAAAGAAGGCAATTAAGGGGAGACATGATAGAGGTCTATAAAAATATGCATGGTATGGAGAGTGGAGAGGGAGAAGCTTTTCTTCCTCTCTCATCATACTAGAACGCGGGGTCATCTGCGGAAGCTGGAAGGTGAGAGATTCAGAACAGATAAAAGGAAGTATTTTTTCACACAACACATAGTTCAATTATGGAACTCCTTGTCCCAGGAGGTGGTGATGGATGCCTTCTTGGAAGGCTTTATGAGGGGAGTGGACATGTTCATGGAGGAACATAAGAACCTAAGAAAGGCCCTACTGGATCAGACCAAGGCCCATCAAGTCCAGCAGTCTGTTCACACCGTAGCCAACCGGGTGCCTCTGGGAAGCCCACAAGCAAGACGACTGTAGCAGCACCTAATGCAATAGGCATGCTCCTCTGATCATGGAGAGAATAAGAATGCAGAGGGCTATCCATGGCTACTAGTCAGAATGGATACTATTCATGATGCATACCTATTATCTACGGTATCAGAGGAGCATGCCTGTTATATCTGGTGCTGTGGAACACAGGCCGGAGAATGCTGCTGCAGTCATCTTGCTTGTGGGCTTCCTGGAGGCACTCGCGGACCTACATTTTTTGGGCCCTGAAGCTTGAACTGTTATGGGGCCCCCTTCGCAACCAGGAACAATAGGGCATCGTCCAACAAGGTCCAAAGGGCCTTGCTGCCCTTGAAAGGACCTTGAGGCCCAAATGGAGAACAGGGTGGTGGGGTGGAGTCCTTGAAAATGGGCCACACAGTGATGAAATTAAAATATAGAACTATTAAGCCCTGCACCAGCGAAGGATTTGAGGATCCCGCTGCCAAAATGTAGGCTATGAATAGATTCCGGCGAGCTCAGAGAGCCCTTACAGCTGATGGTTAGGGCACTGCAAGCCCCGGAGAAAATTTTGAAATTTGACCAATTACAGGGACATTTTGAGGCCACACGAAATGGGTATTAGAGCATATTCTAAGGTCAGTATTAAGGACTTCAACCCACTGGCTTATGATTCTATCACTAAAAAAACCTCCATCGATTTTGTTCAGAAATTCACTCATTAAAAAAAAAAGTTGCTTCAGGGGGCCGCTCCGGGATTAGGGGCCCTGAAGCTTAAGCTTCATTAGTTTCTCAGTAGATCTGCCTCTGCCTGGAGGCCCCTGGTTGGCCCCTGTGTGAACAGACTGCTGGACTTGATGGACCTTGGTCTGATCCAGCGGGACCTTTCTTATGTTCTTATGAGACCATGGAGAGCTGCTGTCCATGTGAGTAGACCAAGGGTGTGATTGACCAAGGGTGTGATTCAGTAGAAGGCAGCTTTACGTGTTCAAGTTTGGGTCGGTCCGGTGTGGGGGTAGCTTGTGCTGCTTACAATGGGTGTGTGCTTTATCTCATTGGCTGCATCTAGACACCACTGGGTATTATCATGGATTTATCGAGGCTATTTCTGTGCTGCCTCTTCTGGCTTACGATTAAAGCAACGTCACAATGTAAAAACAAACCACCGGGCATAAGTAGCATCAAAACTATCCATAGAAGCGGGCTGCTAAAAAAAAAGCTGGTACGATAAACCCTAATTAAAAGCTTGTTCGGCCCTGGTGCCTGCAAGAACGTTAAAACAGGTGCCAGGCGAGCCTGAAGGGGGAGGGTGTTCCAGAGGCAAGGTGCCACCACAGAAAAGGCCCTGTCTCTAGTCACCACCAGCCTCACCTCTGAAGGCAAGGGCACAGAAAGTAGGGCTTGAGAGGTGGATCTTAGCTAGCAGGCTGGACAATATAAGGGGAGGCGGTCTTTCAAGTACCCTAGCACCAAGCTGTTTAGGTACTGAGAGCCGGCGTGGTGTAGTGGTTAAGAGCGGTGGTTTGGAGCGGTGGACTCTGATCTGGAGAACCAGGTTTGATTCCCCACTCCTCCACACAAAGCCAGCTGGGGGAACTTGGGCTAGTCACAGCTCTCTCAGCCCCACCTACCTCACAGGGTGTCTGTTGTGGGGAAGGGAAGGTGATTATTAGCCGGCTTGATTCTCCCTTAAGTGGTAGAGAAAGTCGGCATATAAAAACCAACTCTTCTGCTACTTAAAGGTAAGAACCAGAACTTTGAATTGTAGAAGGAGGAGGAGAAGAGTTGTTTTTTATACCCCGATTTTCTCTTCCTTGAAGAAGGAGGAGGAGTAGTAGTTGGTTTTTATATGCCGACTTTCTCTTTCACTTAAGGAAGACTCAAACCGGCTTACAATCACCTTCCCTTCTCCTCCGCACAACAGACACCTTGTGAGGTAGGTGAGGCTGAGAGAGCTGTGACTAACCCAAGGTCTCCCAGCTGGCTTCGTGTGGAGGAGTGGAGAAACAAATCCAATTCACCAGATTAGCCTCCGCCGCTCATGTGGAGGAGTGGGGAATCAAACCCGGTCCTCCAGAGTCCACCCCTCCAAACCACTGCTTTGAACCACTACATCACCCTGGCTCTCAAGAGTCTCTTAAGGAGATTCAAAGCGGCTGACAATCACCTTCTCTTCCTTTCCCCACAACAGACACCCTGTGAGCCCGAGGTCACCCAGCAGGCCTCATGTGGAAGAGTGGGGAAGCCAACCTGGTTCTCCATATTAGAGTCCACCGCTCTTAACCACTACACCACGCTGGGAAATAGATGGGTAACCAATGGAGGTCTTTCATCCCTAGGGTGCTATGATCCCTGTAAGCAACCCCGGCGATATTGTGCTCTTGATGTATTGAAGTACTTTTGCAGTTGGATTCTCCTTTGTGGACAAGCAAACCCTTTCGTGTAACAGCGCAATACCGAATGGATCAGTGGATGCAACCGTTGTCTGCTCCTTCCAGCGCTCTGTGTTTGGGGATCATTTCCCGCAAAGGCATAACATCCGTGTCTGTCTTCCTGCCCTTGCTTTGCCACGAATGGTAGTGGTTGCAGTTTCCTGCCAGTATCTTTTTCACATCTGCTACCATTTCCAAAGGATTAGCAGCAGATTACAGGGCACAGCGTGGGCGGTAGCAAGCGGAGTGTGAAGGAGCATCACGTGTTTCCCACACGGAGTGAACCCCTCTCCCTGCGCCTGCCGTATTTTGAGTCTGAAATTGGGAGAAAGTTGCTTAAAGAGCTGGGCTGGATTTAAGAGCTCTCTTGCATGGATTTGGTGAATGGCCTTGTGCTGGTCACTTAGTGGGCCTCCTTCCTTCCTTCTTCCTTCCTTCCTGTTATTTATAGTCCACCTTTCCCACTAGGACACAAGGCGGATTACTACAGAGTGAGTCAATACAATCAACAGGATGGGACATTCAATAAACAATGAAATAGGATTTGGGTTATAGGAGCAAACAGAAGTCTGAAAAACAGAACTGAAGCATAAGTGTGAACATGACACATTAGATCAGGGTCCCCAACGTGGCAACTGTGAGCGCTGTGGCGTTCCCCCAACACATTTTCAGGCATCCACCAAGTGTTTTTAGGACATGGGCGGGGCCAGGTAGGGTTTTTGTCCAGCAAGACCTCTGATTGAGTATTGGAGATCTGATTGGCAGTGCAGCATGGTGTAGTGGTTAGAAGCGGTAGACTCTAATCTGGAGAACCAGCTTTGTTTCCCCGCTCCTCCGCATGAGCGGCGGACACATGAAGCTTGCTGGGTCACCTGGGGCCAGTCACAGTTCATGCCGAACTTTCTCAGCCTCGCCTATCTCACAAGGCGTCTGTTGTGGAGAGAGGAAGGGAAGGCGATTGTAAGCCTGTTTGATTCTCCTTAAAAGGTGGAGAAAGTCTGAATACGAAAACCAATTCTCCTTCAAAAATGTTGCTTTGGCAGCAGCTGCCACCATAGTACAAAGATCTGCTACTGAAGTTATGCTGGGGCCATCGTTTGGTGGCTGGCTCCTCCTCCTGCAGCAGACATGTTGTTGCTGCGCGCACCATGCTGTGTTAGCATCCCAAATGTGCCCGCAGGCTCAAAATAGGTTGTGGACCAATAGGATCCAACCCACAGCAAAATGTACAGACCACAGTCCCCAGTAATTCCTTCCTGACCACCTCAGACAGGCCATTCCACAAGGTGGGGGCCGCAACGGAGAAGGCACATAATATGTGCAGCAGAAATTCAACAGGGGCATGTGCAAGGGGGAGGGGCCGTGGCTCAGTGGTAGAGCATCTGCTTGGCACGAAGAAGGTCCCAGGTTCAATCCCTGGCATCTCCAGTTGAAGAGACCAGGCAAGTAAGTGATGTGAAAGACCTTTCTCTGCCTGAGACCCTGGAGAGCCACTGCCGGACTGAGTAGACAATACTGACTTTGATGGAGCAAGGTCTGATTCAGTATCGGGTTGCTTCATGTGTTCATATGTGGCGAGCATATTGAATTTCTTCTTGGACCATTCCCCTCCCCCTTCCTCAGGCCTCAATGTGAAGCTGAAAGATCAAAGTAAAAAATCCTAGAAGATTCCTTAGAGGTCATCTAGTCCAGCCCCATGATCAGTGGAGGATGTCCAAGAGTTAAGAGTATCCCTGACAGATGGCTTGAAGACCTCGGTCAAGGGAGAGCGAATGACTCTCTTAAGTAATTGTTTCCTGTGTTTACCTGCTCTTACTGTTGGAAACTTTATCCTGGAATTCGATTGAAATCTACCTTAATTGAACTTCAGCCCATTAATTAATCTTGCCCTCTGGAGAAGTAGAGAACAAGTCATTACCCTCTTTGAAGCAACAGCTCTTTTTGCGTTTGAGGAATGGAATCTCTCCTCCCTCCATCTTCTCCAGGCTATTCCTCCAACCATTTTTCGCAGGATTTGTTTTCCTGGCCGTAAACCAGTGATTCCCAAAGTGGGCAGTACCCTGGGGGGCGGTGCGATTACCTAGGGCAGGGGTCAGCAAACTCATTAGTCAAAAGAGCCAAATATCAACAGTGCAACGATTGAGATTTCTTTTGAGAGCCAAATTTCTTAAACTTAAACTGTATAGGTAGGTACACTGTTTATTAACTTAATAAACTTTAATTAAAGTTTTAAGTCTTAATTAAACTATAGGTACACTGAATAAAACTTGATATCATACTTAATAGTGATCTTATTTATTGATAAAAATTAAATTGTAAGTCCCTGCCATTTCTTCCTCCCCGTCCAGAGTCCTCGTCTGGAGGCCTGGTCTACCGCCATAAAAGCCTATTGGTAGACCTGGCCTCCGGATGAGTCCCATTGGAAGGCCAGGTCTACCCATTGGGTTTCTTGGCAGTAGACCTGGCCTCCGGAGGCCCATAGAAGCCAATTGGTAGACCTGGCCTCTGAAGGGGGACTTTTCCCCCTCCTCGGAGTCCAGGTTTACTGCCAAGAAAGCCAGTGGGTAGACATGGCCTCCCAATGGGACTCAGCCAGAGGCCAGGTCTACCAAAGGAAGCCTGCCCCGCCCAACAGCTGATAGGCGGGGGGGCAGGAACCGCCGAGCCGCCTGCCCAGCAATCGCGTGGCTAGAGGGGAGGGGAGGCTTTAGTCTCCCAACCATTGAGGGCAAGTGAAAGGGGGACCTGGCCATTCTCCACGGCGGGGTGTGGGGGGAGAGACAGTGTGCCCGCTCGCCTGCTCTCTCTCTCTCTCTCAGGCGCACCGGCTCCGCAGCCCAGCTGCCAGCACGAGCGGGCGCAAGAGCAGGGGCTCTGAACCAAATTCGGAGAGCCGCACTCAACGGGCCAAAGAGCCGCATGCGGCTCTGGAGCCGCAGTTTTGAGACCCCTGACCTAGGGGGACACTAAGAGACAAGAAGACGGGGGGGGGGGCGCTAGAGGTGTTCTCCTTCAACTGTGTGTTCACTAATTTACAATAAATCAAGCTATGGCACCATGCTGGCAAATTTGGTGGAAACTATCAGAATTTTCCTCCCAGTCTTTGAAGACTGGTACCACTGGGTCAAGTTCATCAGTTTTGTTGAATAAATTGCAACTAAAATGTTTTAGGAGCCCCGTGGCGCAGAGTGTTAAGCTGCAGTACTGCAGTCAAAAGCTCTGCGCACGACCTGAGTTCGATCCCGACGGAAGTCGGTTTCAGGTAGCCGGCTCAAGGTTGACTCAGCCTTCCATCCTTCCGAGGTCGGTGAAATTAGGACCCAGCTTGCTGGGGGTAAAGAGAAGATGACTGAGGAAGGCACTGGCAAACCACCCCGCAAACAAAGTCTGCCTTGGAAATGTCGGGATGTGACGTCACCCCATGCTTGCACAGGGGACCTTTACCTTTTTAAAATGTTTTAATTTGATTTTGAATCGATGTGCAATTAATTGTCGAAGGCTTTCACGGTCAGAGTTCATTGGTTCTTGTAGGTTATCCGGGCTGTGTAACCGTGGTCTTGGAATTTTCTTTCCTGACGTTTCGCCAGCAACTGTGGCAGGCGTTTTCAGAGACACTGTCCTTCAGTGTTACTCCTCTGAAGATGCCTGCCACAGTTGCTGGCGAAACGTCAGGAAAGAAAATTCCAAGACCACGGTTACACAGCCCGGATAACCTACAAGAACCAGTGCAATTAATTGTTAACTGTTTTGAAATTTTATTGTTATTACCTTCTTTAGTCCATCATGCAAACCCCTATTTTGAGTAATGCTTTTCATAGGATAGGGTAGGGGGCACTGGGGTTGAGTTTGTGGAACCGAGGGGGTGGTGGCCCGAAAAGTTTGGGAACCACTGCCTTAAACCGTCTTCACTGGCCTCCTCTGATTGTAAGCTGGTTTGATTCTTCCTTAAGTGGTAGAGACAGTCGGCATATAAAAAACAACTCTTCTTCTTCTTCTTAAAGTTGCCTCCTCTTCCTGTGTCCTGTAAATACAGCTGTGAGAGAAATTTTGGACTTGAGACTTTTGATGGCTTTGATGCGAAGGAGAAAGCGCCAACTGCTGCAGAAATTGCTCTTGGCAGGCAGCTCGCTGGCTGATGTTAATTGAGGTGTTCCTTCACGCTATGCGAAGCATGCGTCTACGCATTCTTGTTTGTGTTTGTTCCGGGTCCCACTGAGTATTAGTATCTCGGGGAGGCCTTGGGGGAAGCTAAGCCTGCTCTACCTCTCTTAACTGTGGTGCAAGCAGCGGGGGTGGAGAAGAAGAAGAAGAAGACTTGGTTTTTATACCCGATTTTCTCTCCCTTTTGAAGGAGTCTCAAACCGGTTTAGTCTCCTTCCCTGCCCCTCCCCACAACAGGCATCTTGTGCGGTAGGTGGGGCTGAGAGACTTCGGAGAGAACTGTGACTAGCTCATGGTCACCCAGCTGGCTTCATGTGTAGGACTGGGGAATCAAACCCGGTTCTCCAGATTAGAATCTGCCGCTCATGTAGAGCAAAGCTTCTTAAACTGTGGGTCGTGACCCCATATGGAGTCAGGTAGCTGAATGTGAGGGTCGCGAAAAATTGGGCAACAGTAAATGGTAAAATTATATGTATACCAAAGAACTGTTTTAAAATAGATTTCTTTATTATTATCAATAAATACCTCTGTGCAGCCATGGGAAACCCTTTCATTTGAATGAGAGGAGCCAATAACAAGCCCTACTTTACAATGACTGCCCACTTTCGGAAAAGCTTGGTGGTAGGGTTGCCAACCTCCAGGTACTAGCTGGAGATCTCCTGCTATTACAACTGATCTCCAGCCAATAGAGAAAATGGCGGCTTTGGCCATTGGACTCTATGGCATTGAAGTCCCTCCCCTCCCCAAACCCCACCCTCTATAGGCTCTGCCCCAAAAACCTCCCGCTGGTGGCGAAGAGGGACCTGGCAACCCTACTTGGCGGGTGCCAAGGGAAGTACTGGTGTTGGGGAACCCTGGTATTGAGTAGGGTAACAACCACACGTTCTTCAGGCCTGGGAAGATTACTGTCGAAGGATAATACCGATGGGTTGATTGGCTGTCCCTTGACATTTGGATATTGCAAAAGGGCTTCTCCAGAATTAAGCAATGGAAAATAACCTTCTGGATGTTTAAATTGCTTCTAATCCCTCTCGTACTCTGAACTTCAATGTTTGTTCAGCACATAACCAATAGTGCTGACTGTTAAGGTTTGGAGCGAAGCTCTCAGAAATGGGGTGCCTTCTTTAACGATAACAATAACCATGTTGGGCAAAGATGCCGATCGCTTCCTTTATTAGGCGGCGGAGAAATTCTCTCAGCTGTGAGGAAAAATGTTTTACTGATGTACGTGCCAAAGAGATTTCATCCATCTTCCCTTCTTCGCTCCTACGAACGTTAACTTCGTGGCTGAAGACAGAAATTGTGTGTGAGGTTTTGTTTTGATTTTTCCCAAAGGAGAGAACATTTAGTGCTCGGCGGGGGAAAGTTCCAGATACAAGGGCCTAAATCTGCGGTTAATGAGTGGAAGTACTAGCTGATGTCAAACTGAATTAATGCGTGTGAATGTAGAAGGGTCCTTCTGAGGTACATTGGGTCCAATGAAACACCCTTAGACCATCCTAGCATGTACGGTGCTGGGATATTGAATCTCTGGTTAAGGGCAGGATATATTTTAACAAATAATCTGTGTTGCTTTCCTTCCTGACCAATCCCAGTGGGCTCCCAGATCTCAATGGAATAATAATAATAAAAAAATAGGACCATTTATAACGGTATTCCTTTTCCTGTAAGTATATTGGGTATGGAAGCTAAAATGACTAAACCGAGGCTATCATATTTTGGTCGCATTATGAGAAGACAAGAGTCACTTGAAAAGACAGTCATGCTAGGGAAAGTTGAGGGCAACAGGAAAAGAGGAAGACCCAACAAGAGATGGATTGACTCTATCAAGGAAGCCACGGGCCTCAATTTGCAAGATCTAAACAAGGCTGTCAAAGATAGGACACTTTGGAGGACATTGATTCATAGGGTCACCATGAGTTGGAAGCGATGGCACTTAACACACACACACGCACACATATTGGGTATATGCCTATTGCTCTCAGCGAGCAATCTACGGTCATGCTCACCCAAATTTTGCCAGTTGTCGGACCATAAATTGTACGTGGCGTCATTTGTACCATCTGAGGTTGAGGAGAGAAGGTGTTCTGAAGGGAGAAAGTCTTTTCATCCACCAGAGATGTTTTTTTGTCACAAAGAAGAAGAAGAAGAGTTGGGTTTTATACGCCGACTTTCTCTACCACTTAAGGAAGAATAAAACCGGCTTAAAATCACCTTTAAGCCGGTTTTATTCTTAAGTGGTGGAGAAAGTCGGCATTTAAAACCCAACTCTTCTTCTTCTTTGTGACAAAAATCAAATTGCCGGAAACATCTCTGGTGGATAAAAAGACTTTCTCCCTTCAGAACACTTTCTTCTCTCCTCAACCACAGATGGTACAAATGACGCCATGTACAATTTATGGTCCGACAACTGGCAAAATTTGGGTGAGCATGACCGTAGATTGCTCACTGAGAGCAATAGGCATATACCCAATATGTGTGCGTGTGTGTGTTAAGTGCCATCAAGTCGCTTCCAACTCATGGTGACCCTATGAATCAATGTCCTCCAAAGTGTCCTATCATCTTAAAATCACCTTAGGAGCCCCATGGTGCAGAGTGTTAAGCTGCAGTACTGCAGTCAAAAGCTCTGCTCACGACCTGAGTTCGATCCTGACGGAAGTCGGTTTCAGGTAGCCGGCTCAAGGTTGACTCAGCCTTCCATCCTTCTGAGGTCGGTAAAATGAGCACCCAGCTTGCTGGGGGTAAAGGGGAGATGACTGGGGAAGGCACTGGCAAACCACCCCACAAAACAAAAGTCTGCCTTGGAAACATCGGGATGTGACGTCACCCCATCGGTCAGGAATGACCCTGTGCTTGCCCAGGGGACCTTTACCTTTTAAAATCACCTTCCCTTCCCTACAACAGACACCCTGTGAGGTAGGTGGGGCTGAGAGAGCTCTAAGAGAACTGTGACTAGCCCAAGGCCTCCCACTGCCTTCATGTGTAGGAGTGGGGAAACCAACCCAGTTCACCAGATTAGCCTCCGCCGTTCATGTGGAGGAGTGGGGAATCAAACCTTGTTCTCCAGATCAGAATCCGCCGCTCCAAACCACCGGTCTTAACCACTACACCACACTGGCTCTCAATGCGAACCAGTGCAGTGAGGGCAACTCATCCTAAGTTGTCTTCCAAGCAGGCAGGGGTGAATCATCAGTTGTAGAGTTATCCTCCATCTGTAGCAGATTGGGTTTCTGATTTGGAAAGAATTATTCTGGTATTGGCTGTGCCTTATTCACTTAGGCGTGGATGGGAGAGCCTGACTGTGAAACCAGTAGCTTGTGCCACAAGTGTTTCCATTAGATGTTCTCCCTCTTCTAAAGCTCACCTTCTGCTGTTCAGTTCATGCGCGCATCCTCCTAGTTTCATTTGAAGCGCAGAAGAGTTGGACATGAGGTACCTGCGTTCTCCAACTTGGTGTTCAGTGTTATCCCTGAGACTAGCCTACATTTTAGGCCAGGGGTCCCCATAGGGTTGCCAGGTCCCCCTTTGCCACCGGCAGGAGGTTTTGGGGTGGAGCCTGAGGAGGGCAGGGTTTGGGGGGGGGAGGGACTTCAGTGCCATAGAGTCCAGTTGCCAAAGTGGCCATTTTTCTCCAGGTGTACTTATCTCTATTGGCTGGAGATCAGTTGTGATAGCAGGAGATCTCCAGCTATTACCTGGCAACCCTAGGTCCCCAGCCTTTTTCAACCTGTGGGCACCTTTGGGATTCTGATGCAGGATGGTGGCCACAACTATAAAATGGCTGCCACGAGAGGCAGAGCCGCACGTAGGGTTGCCAGGTGGGTGGTTTCAGCTGGCAATTCCCCGCCAATCCACCGAGCTGCTCCAGAGAGGGATCACGCATGCGATGCCCCAGCACTGCCCCCCAAAACTGATGGATCGGGGGGGGGACACCTGGAATCGGGGGGGGGACACCTGGAAACCCTAGCCCCCCGCACACAGAGCAAGCCCAAATGCAGGGGAGAAGCGGAGCAATTTAGAAATACACTGGAAAAGAGGAACTAGAGAGAATAAAACTGGTGGAGACCATTGTTGAAACAGCAACAACAGGGCAACCAAGATGGTGAGGGGTCTGGAGACCAAGTCCTATGAGGAAAGGTTGAAGGAGCTGGGTATGTTTAGCCTGAAGAGGAGAAGACTGAGTGGGGATACGATAACCATCTTCAAGGACTTGAAGGGCTGTCATATAGAGGAGGGTGCCGAGTTGTTTTCTGTTGCCCAGAAGGTCGGAGCAGAACCAACGGGTTGGAATTAAATCAAAAGAGTTTCCGTCTAGACATTAGGAAGAATTTTCTAACAGAGCAGTTCCTCAATGGAACAGGCTTCCTCGGGAGGTGGTGAGCTCTTCTTTCCTGGAGGTTTTTAAGAAGAGGTTAGATGGCCATCTGTCAGCAATGCTGATTCTATGACCTTAGGCAGATCATGAGAGGGAGGGCATCTTGGCCATCTTCTGGGCATGGAGTAGGGGTCACAGGGTGCGTGTGTGTGGGGGAGGAAGTTGTGAATTTCCTGCATTGTGTAGGGAGTTGGACTAGATGACCCTAGTGGTCCTTCCAACGCTATGATTCCTGTTTGGGAAATGTTTTATTAATCAGATGCTAAACTGATGTTCACCAAATACAATCCCCAGACTGGAATTGACCTCCCAGATTCACCAGAATCGACCTCTCCGATCCGCCTTCAGCTTTTTCTTATGTGTGACAATCTCCCTTCTGCTTCGGTGTTGACTCTGAAGATGCCACCCTTGCAGTGGCCTCTCTGGGAAGGTTTGAGGGGACTCCCTTCCCCAAGGAAAGTGCCGGCGTCTAGTCACCTCCCCGGCTCTGGGGAGACTGGCGGGGATTGTGTTAAAACGGGGCTGGAGCATCGTGCTGACTTTGATCTAAAGATAGGCCTTTAAAAGTCAAAACACATCATTAGCAGCCAAGAGAAGCACTTCCTTGTAAACAGCTTAGGAGTGACTCATAATAAAATCCTGAGAGCTGGCTTGGGTCTCCTCCCAAGGTTGATAGATGCTGAGTGTTTTCACTTCTCCCGGCGGCAGGGATGCTGACTTGCAAGAACTCCGTGGCTCAGCGCCAGGAGTTAGGAAACATTCTGGGTCCCATAAGCATTTTTCCCCTTGTTGACGGTAAACTTCTGATGTTCTCGATAGAGGCGTTCAAGGTTTGGCCTGCTGGCTTGCAGGGCAGCTGTGCAGATCTCGCACTCCCTGCTCTGGCTTGCGAAGGAAAAAATGCACGTGCCTAAGACATTTGGTAGGAAGATTGTTTTGCAGGAGCAGAACCAGCATATTTGAACAGGCTTCCTCGGGAGGTGGTAAGCGCTCCTTCCCCGGAGGTTTTCAGGCAGAGGCTAGATGGCCATTTGTCAGCAGTGCTGATTCTGTGACCTTAAGAGTCTGATCTGGAGAACCAGGTTTGATTCCCCACTCCTCCACATGAGCGGCGGAGGCCAATCTGGTGAACTGGATTTGTTTTCCCACTCCTACACACGAGGCCACCTGGGTGACCTTGGGCTAGTCACAGCTCTCTTAGAGCACTCTCACCCCCACCTACCTCGCAGGGTGTCTGTTGTGAGGAGGGGAAAAGAAGGTGATTGTAAGTAGGTTTGATTCTCCCTTAAGTGGTAGAGAAAGTTGGCATGTAAAAACCAACTCTTCTTCTCCTCCTCCTCCTCATTATCATGAGAGGGAGGGCATCTTGGCCACCTTCTGGGCATGGAGTAGGGGTCACTGGGTTTGTGTGTGGGGGCGGTAGTTGTGAATTTCCTGCATTGTGCACTGGGTTGGACTAGATGACCTTGGTGGTCCCTTCCAGCTCTATGATTCTGAACATTTCTTGCCTTGAAAACCCTACAGGGTCGCCATAGGTCAGCTGTGACTTGGCGGTACTTTCCACCACCCTTCTAGAGAATAAGGCCAGTTGATTTAGTTCTTGGGGGATGGGGGAGATGTGGAAACAACAAGCAGAAAAAGTACACTAGTTGAGGTGGGAGCTGTTGGACGTTTTGTATTTTTGGAGTAAAATGCTCCTATAGTTATGCGTTCAGCAGGAATGTTTGCAAAAGTTCACGCTGCTGTGGATCTTTATTTTGCTTCCTTGTACCAAAAATGGTGGTCTGTTTCAAAGCTTTGAGCCTCCCTGGGGCTAACGGCAAGAGAGAGGAGCTTTTTTTTCAATTTTTTTTTTTTAGAGAGCCGGAGGATGGTGAAGCTTTTTATTTTATTTTATTTTTTATATAAAGGGATACGGGAAAAGAAAAAAGGGAAAGGGAAAAAAGGTAAAACATATTTCATCCTCCGTGCCTCGGCATGATCTGAACTTAAAAAAGGCTGTTGCCATAACTTCTGTCATTCATCCTAAACATTTAAACATCTTAAAACTCACTAAAACATATTTCATCCTCCAAGCCTCAACATAGACTGAACTTTAAAAAAACGAATACCATAACTTCTATCATTTATCCTGAGCATTTAAACATCTTAAATCTCACTGAACGTTTTCTTGTAATAAACCATTAATTTCTTGGTTTTTAGATTGTTTACTTATCACGTAGGTAAGAATCATGGAAAGGTTTGCCATTTCAACACGAATTCATCTGTTGATTTCATAGGATGGCGAAGCTTGACGCGTAACTTGGAAATATGTCCTGCAGAGTGAAGTTGCTGTGGTTATCTGCATCAGATAAAATACGTTCTAGCGGCTTATCAGCTGTGCCCATTCTGTTCACAATTGTTATCTGCGATCTTTCTCCCCTCCCCCCACCGGCAACCCAGATTCTATCATCTGGTATTTAATCCACTCTATTGTATCCCTCGCCTGTGAATTCGGCACAGCGGTTCTTTTCATTAGCAACTGATAGGCAGTGTACGCATGCAAGAGGAAAGGCAGGATATAAATGTTTTGATAAAACAAATAAGTAAATAAATTGATAAAAGGTCCCACGCATGAACACATGAAGCTGCCTTCTACTGAATCAGACCCTTGGTCCATCAAAGTCAGTATTGTCTACTCAGACCGGCAGCAGCTCTCCAGGGTCTCAGGCAGGGGTCTTTCACATCACCTACTTGCCTGGTCTCTTTAACTGGAGATGCCGGGGATTGAACCTGGGACCTTCTGCATGCCAAGCAGATGCTCTACCACTGATCCAAAGCCCATCTCCATGGCTCTCCAGGGTCTCAAGTCGAGGTCTTTCACATCACCTACTTGCCTGGTCTCTTTAACTGGAGATGCCAGGGATTGAACCTGGGACCTTCTGCATGCCGAGCAGGTGCTCTACCACTGAGCCACGGCCCCTCCACGTCAATAAAAAGGGAATCTTTGAGTTGGAATTTCTTTTCCTGAAAGCATGAGAAGAAACGAAACCCAGTCTTGTCATCCTTGAGTTCTGTCGCTGAAAGATGATCTTTAGTATTGGCTATTGTGTTCTTTGAGAGCCAGCGTGGTGTGGTGGTTAAGAGCGGCGGACTCTGATCTGGAGAACCGGGTTCGATTCCCCGCGCCTCCACATGAAGCCTGCTGGGTGACCTTGGGCTAGTCACAGTTCTCTCTGAGCACTCAGCCCACGCGGAGGCAGGCAGTGGCAAACCACCTCCGAACGTCTCTTTCCTTGAAAACCCTACAGGGATCGCCATAAGTCGGCTGTGACTTGACGGCACTTTCCGCCCCGACACTGTGTTCTTGAAGTACTTTAAAAGGCTAAAGGTGGGGCTATTCAATGGCTTGTTTCCCAATGCTGTTAATTTCATTGGGGATAAACGTAGCCAACAGCGGTGTAGTGGTTAAGAGAGTGGTGTAGTCAGCGTGGTGTAGTGGTTAAGAGCGGTGGTTTGGAGCGGTGGACTCTGATCTGGAGAACCGGTGGGTTTGATTCCCCACTCCTCCACATGAGCTGCGGAGGCTGATCTGGTGAACTGGATTTGTTTCCCGCTCCTATACATGAAGCCAGCTGGGTGTCCTTGGGCTAGTCACAGCTCTCTTAGAGGAAGAAGAAGAGTTGGTTTTTATATACCGACTTTCTCTACCACTTAAGGGAGAGTCAAACCAACTTACAATCACCGTCCCTTCTCCTCCCCACAACAGACACCCTGTGAGATAGGTGGAGCTGAGAGCTGTGACTAGCCCAAGATCACCCAGCTGGCTTCATGTGTAGGAGTGGGGAAACCAATCCAGTTCACCAGATTAGCCTCCACCGCTCATGTGGAGAAGTAGGGAATCAAGCCCACTCCTACACATGAAGCCAGCTGGGTGACCTTGGGCTAGTCACACCCTCTCAGCCCCACCTACCTCATAGGCTGTCTGTTGTGGGGAGGAGAAGGGAAGGCAATTGTAGGCCGGTATGATTCTTCCTCGTTGTATAAGCCAGCGTGGTGTAGTAAAGAGCGGTGGTTTGGAGGGGTGGACTCTGATCTGGAGAACCAAGTTGGATCCCCCACTCCTCCACAGGAGCGGCGGAGACTAATCTGATGGACCGGGTTGGATTCCCCACTCCTACACATGAAGTCAGCTGGGTGACCTTGGGCTAGTCGCAGCTCTCTTAGAGCTCTCTCAGCCCCACCGACCTCACAGGGCGTCTGTTGTGGGGAGGGGAAGGGAAGACGATTGTAGGCCGGTATGATTCTTCCTTAAATGGTAGAGAAAGCCGGCATATAAAAACCAACTCTTCTTCATGACGAATGGACTGCTCTTACGTGCTGTGAATCCTAGAGGTTGCATTTTGAATGGCTTTTTTTCTCGTGTGTGTATGTCCCCACGCACACTAGCCTTGATGTGCCAAGCACAAAGCCCCGTTCGCTGCTTGCCATTTCATTGCTAATCCCTGGGATGCGGCACGTTGGAAGACTCTGCCGGCCACTGTGTGGGCTTTCCTGTTTTAAGCCTCTTATCTTGCAGCCAAATCAGAATTTCCAGATGGGTCAGACCTGAATCGTTTGGTGTCTGGGGATGCTAAGCTGCCGTCCTGTGTCGTCCCCATGGAGACCCAAGTGCAGAGCGCTTCAGCGGTGTGTCTGCAAGCTAACGGTTGCTTTTTTTCTTTCTGTTTTTGGAGTTCTTGGGATTAGGACAGGTTCTTTGAACCTCTGGCCTCTGTTCCTCGCATTGCCAAATTGGTTGCTTGGTTTGGTTTAAATCAACAGAGCGGTGTCTCGTTCACCAAAGGCTGTGGTCACTTTAAAAAAAACCACTTACACGCTGTGTAATCTATATTTTGGGTGAAATTAGCATAATGGCTTCGGATTGGACCCTACGAGTGGTTAAAATGTGAAATTCGCTACCAGAGGATGTAGTGTTGGCAACGGTCATAGACAGCTTTAAAACGGGGTTTAGATGGATTCATAAAAGAGAGGTCTATCAGTGGCTAATAGCCATGGTTACTAAAACCTCTGAATCCCAGTACCAGAAGGCAACATCGGGAGAGGCCGTGTTGATGGCTGTGTTGTTGGCCCTCCAGAGGAACTGGCCGGCCACGGTGTGAGACAGGATGCTGGACTGAATGGACCACTGGTCTGATCCAGCAGGGCTCTTCTGATGTTCCTCTTAGGGGAATGCCTCGGCCTCTATGCCCTGTGGTTGGACCTCCAGAGGAACTGGTTGGCCGCTGCATGAGACAGGATGCTGGACTAGATGGACCGCTGGCTCCTTCGGTAAGCGTTTGAAGGATCATAATGCATCTCTTGGAGGATCAGCCGTGGCCGAACTGTTGCCAGAAACTGACAAAGCACTCCTTCTTATGGCTTTTAAGTGCTCAGGATGAGGGCATGCTCTATGGCCCATTGCTGTATAAGTGTGGGGAAGGGTTGTGTGGTCGCAGGGTTCTTCTGTGGTGGCCCCCTGCCTCTCGAACTTTCTGTCGAGGGAAGTACATCTGGCAAACACCAGGCCAATCAAGGTCACCAAGTTAAGACAGGCTTGTGGGGGGCAATGGAGGTAAAATAACACCAATTCTTGCTATTTTATGGATCTGGCTTGCCGTTTTAAGCAAAGTGCCTTAAGTGTCTGCAGTTTTATGGCTGCATTTGTCTTATTGAACATACCATTAGCAGCATGGAGAATCTACTTGGGCTAAAATGGAGGGCGATATTCCAAATGCTTTTCCCACAGTGCCAACCTGTATTGCGTAAACTGTACCTTCCCCGCTTTACGAGCAGCATATGGCTTTTCACGCATCATTCTCATGCACGCCAAGAAATCTATTTTGTTATCTGGCACCAGATAGTGCCGCTAGCGAGAGTCGAGCAAATGCCTCCTGATTCCATGGTCAAATAGTATTAGGGGCTGACGCTTGTATTCGGGATGTGCTGGGCACACCCACATGGAACTGAAGCCTGGTTGGGGAAGACAGACCCTGCCCTGGCAGGACATGGAAGGTCATGAATAATGTGCTAGCCACGAGATCACAGTAAGTGTACCAGACAGGTCAATAGAAAGCTACTCGATAGCTGTTGGATATCAAGGGCAGTGATCCTTCTCAGCGGCTCTGGAGTCACATGTGGCTCTTTGACAGGCCAGATGTGACTCTTCTGAGCACAGTTAGTTGATGTGGCACCTGCCCCATGTTTTAGGGGAGAGGGGCTTGCGGTTGGCAGAGGCTTCCCACCTTGACTCTGCCCCTGCCAGAGGAACAGCTAAGCTGTGACCCCCCCCCACCGAGTTATTTATCTTTATTTATTTGATTAGCCTTATAGCCCGCCCTAGCACATAAACACATGAAGCTGCCTTATACTCAATCAGACTCTTGGTCCATCAAAGTCAGTATTGTCTACTCAGACAAGCAGCGGCTCTCCAGAGTCTCAGGCAGGGGTCTTTCACATCACCTACTTGCCTAGTCCCAACTGGAGATGCCGGGGATTGAACCTGGGACCTTCTGCATGCCAAGCAGATGCTCTATCACTGAGCCACAGCCCCTCCTCAAAGCTGGGCTCAAGGTGGCTCACATAGTAATATAAATATACAAAAAACACCATAAACTATTAAAACAATAATTAAAACCAGCCCTATAAAATCAGTGGAAATCACATATATCCAATGGCGCATTTGATTGTGACATAAGGGAAGATGGAAACATTCAGGTAGGGTGGAGTAGTGTAGGGAGGCCAGCATTGATGAAGAACGCCGTACCTGGCCTCAACCATAGGCCTGGTGGAATAGCTCTGTCATTCAGGCCCTGCAGAACTCCTTAAGGCATTGGTCAGGCCACACCTGGAGTGCTGTGTTCAGTTCTGGAGGCCCAACTTCAAAAAGGATGTGGACAGAATGGAGCTGGTGCAGAGGAGAACGACGAGGATGACCAGGGGCCTGAAGACCAAGCCCTAAGAACATAAGTAAAGCCATGCTGGATCAGACCAAGGCCCATCAAGTCCAGCAGTCTGTTCACACAGTGGCCAACCAGCCCTATGAGGAAAGGCTGAGGGAGTTGGGCATGTTTAGTCTAGAGAAGAGGAGGTTGAGGGGGGACATGATTGCTCTCTTTAAGTATTTGAAGGACTGCCACTTTGAGGAGGGCAGGGAGCTGTTCCTGTTGGCAACAGAGGACAGGACTTGCAATAATGGGTTTAAATTGCAGGCCGAGAGGTACCAGCTGGATATTAGGGGGAAATTTTTTACAGTAAGAGTTGTTCGACAGTGGAATCGGCTCCCTAGGGAGGTGGTGAGCTCCCCCCTCACTGGCAGTCTTTAAGCAGAGGCTGGACAAACACTTGTCAGGGATGCTCTAGGCTGATCCTGCATTGAGCAGTGGGTTGGACTAGACGGCCTGTACGATCCCTTCCAACTCTATGATTCTATATGGGATGGAAGTAATTGTGGCTCTTGTGGTCAATGGGATTTGTGATAGTGACTCTCCATGAGCCACAGAATGAGCACCACCATAATGCAGTATTATATCCTTTTCCCAGCGGTGCTTCTGGCCACATCAGTTGCATGGGGCCGCTGCCCCTGGCACATTCTTATCATACAGCTGCTATCTTGCAGGGGCAGTCAGGGCCGTTGGGGCCAAAAGTATTTTGAGTTGTTCAGGTGGAAACGTTCCTTTTCAAAGTGTACCGGCAGGTCTTCCTCTCTGACAGCAGAACATGGAATGAGTTTCCTAAACAGCGGCTTGCTAACTAAGTGGGTGGGTGTGAATTACCGCTGCTCTATCCATAGGTTAAATGTAATCGGGAGCTTTCTGACCCTTAGAGCCCGCTGAGTTTTGCTTTGCGGTTAATCTTCCCATGAACGTTAATTGCGTGTTGCAATGACTTAGTCTGTCAGAGCCTAGCTTTCTAGAAACAACTTTACAGCCAGCCTGGAAACAGCCCTCTGCGTCCATCCGATTGAGAATATGGAGCCCTTCACCTGCTCTGATGGGCTGAGACGCAGGATATAAGCGGAAAAGGTTGTGATTTAGAGCACTGATTAGCCACAAAACTCTAGATTCCAGGAGCCTTCAACAGTGGTTGAACGACGACGACGGGAAAATTTGATGGGCATCCATTTGGAAATCCATCAGTCACAGATGCGTTTCAAGACTAGTTTGCCCCAGTGTTGATTGGCCGGAGCTCTTATTAAAGGATCCATTGGTGCTGTTGGTCTGTGAGACATTGTCTCTGAGACATGACCATGCATGCTGCTTTTCCAGTCTTCATTCCATCCCCAGAGAGGCTGGCACTAGGGCACCTAATGCCTCTGCTTCTTCACTAATGCTGTGCCGCCAGATCAGTGGGGAATAAAACTGCACTCCTGTCAGGGCTACTGAAGTAGAAAGTTGATCTGGCCTGTGTTATTAAGACTTGGCAGGAAAAAATAATGGGGTGTATAGTTTATCTGAGTAAACTCTGCCTGGTTATGCGGTCCTTCATCAATCCCACACCAAAGGATGGGGAAGAAGGGTAGCTATCATCTTCCATGACTCTTTTTCCCTTTGAAGATTGTCTGTACAAACTAGAAATCCTACTTCTCTGCTACAATTGCATTGGCAAGTTACGTAAGACTTATGGCGACCCTATGAATTAATTACTTCCAAAACATCCTATTGTTAATATCCTTGCTCACGTCTTGCAAGCTGAGGGCCATGGCTTCTTTTATAGAGTCAACCCATCTTTAAGAGGGGCTTTAAGAGGGGAGTGGACATATTCATGGAGGAGTGGGGTATTCATGGCCATTAGTTAGAATGGATACTAGTCATGCTGCATACCTATTCTCTCCAGGATCAGAGGAGCATGCCTATTATATCAGGTGCTGTGGAACACAGGCAGGATGGTGCTGCTGCAATCGTCTTGTTTGTGGCTTCCTAGAGGCACCTGGTTGGCCTCTGTGTGAACAGACTGCTGGACTTGATGGGCCTTGGTCTGATCCAGCAGGGCCTTTATTATGTTCTTATGTTCATCTCATATTGGGTCTTCCTCTTTTCCTGCTGCCTTCAGCTTTTTCTAGCATTATCGTTTTTTCCAATGCCTCTTGTCTTCTCATAATGTGAAGTACGATAGCCTCAGTTTACTCATTTTAGCCGCTAGGGAGAGTTCAGGCTTGACTTGCTCTAGAACCCACTGATTTGCCTTTTTGGCCGTCCACAGTATCCGTAAAACTCCTCCAACACCACATTTCAAAGGAAACAACTTTCTTTCTGTGTGCTTTCTTCAATTTCCGACTTTGGGTATGTTTAGCCTGAAGAGGAGAAGACTGAGAGGGGATATGATAACCATCTTCAAGTTCTTGAAGGACTGTCATATAGAGGAGGGTGCCAAGTTGTTTTCTGTTGCCCCTCAAGGTCGGACCAGAACCAACGGGTTGAAATTAAATCAAAATAGTTTCCGTCTAGACATTAGGAAGAATTTTCTAACAGTTGGAGCGGTTCCTCAGAGGAACAGGCTTTCTCAGGAGGTGGTGAGCTCTCCTTCCCTGGAGGTTTTTAAGCAGAGGCTAGATGGCCATCTGTCAGCAATTCTGATTCTATGACCTTAGGCAGATCATGAGAGGGAGGGCATCTTGGCCATCTTCTGGGCATGGAGTAGGGGTCACTGGGGGTGTGGGGGAAGAGGTAGTTGTGAATTTCCTGCATTGTGCAGGGGGTTGGATTAGATGACCCTGATGGTCCCTTCCAACTCTGTGATTCTATGGTTTGACACCCGTGCATTGTAAAGGGGAGTATTATAGTAGGAATTCTCTTGATGAATTAGGTTAAGGTGCTGTCACGCTGGGGTAGTGGCACTTAGACTAGCAGAGTGGCACATCTGTTGGCAAAGGAAGGGGTACTTTTTGTTGATTTCCCCCCTCCCAATACAGAGATGTCCCTCCACTTTGCCCCTTGGGTTCTTCCCGGGGATTCCTTTAACCCCAGAGGTAGAAACTCCAGAACTTATTGAGCTTCTGTGAGGGGTAAGGCAGGAAAGTCCTGTTCCGTATGCTGTACTCTGTTTGTTTACATCCAACCCATTAAGGTTTTTCTTTTTCTTTTTTTACATCGAGTCCTTCCTGGAAAGTGGCCTGGTTGCTGGCAGTTGCATTAAGAGAACAATGCAGACAGAACAGGATAATGCTGTAGAGCAAACAATGCTATAAACTGCAGTTCTTGTCGCTTTGTTAAACGTGTCATCCGAGAAGAAGAGTTGGTTTTTATATGCCGACTTTCTCTGCCACTTAAGGGAGAATCAAACCGGCTTACAATCACCTTACCTTCCCCTCCCTACGACAGACACCCTGTGGGGTAGGTGGGGCTTAGAGAGCTGTGACTAGCCCAAGGTCACCCAGCTGGCTTCGTGTGTAGGAGTGGGGAAACCCATCCAGTTCACCAGATTAGCCTCTGCCGCTCATGTGGAGGAGTGGGGAATCAAACCTGGTTCTCCAGATCAGACTCCACTGCTCCAAACCACCACTCTTAACCACTACATCACGCTGGCTCTCCTAAACCATGTTATGGCCATGTTACGGCAGCTTTCCTTGATAAAAATGCCCTTCTGAACAATTCCATTTTACACATGCCGCAGAATCATAAAAGTATAGGATCCTTCCTGGTAGGGTTGCCAGCTCCTGGCTGGGAAATTCCAGGAGATTTTGGGGGTGGAGACTGAGGAGGGCGGGGTTTGGAGAGGGGAGGGTCTTCAATGCCATTGAGTTAGGGTTGCCAGGTCCCTCTTCGCCACCAGCAGGAGCCAGCGTGGTATAGTGGTTAAGAGCGGTGGTTTGGAGTGGTGGATTCTGATCTGGAGAACTGGGTTTGATTCCCCACACCTCCACATGAGTGGCGGAGGCTAATCTGATGAACTGGGTTGGTTCCCCCACCTACACAGGAAGCCAGCTGGGTGACCTTGGGCTAGTCACAGCTCTCTTAGAGCTCTCTCAGCCTCGCCCACCTCAAAGGGTGTCTGTTGTGGGGAGGGGAAGGGAAGGTGATTGTAAGCCGATTTGAGTTTCCTTAAGTGGTAGAGAAAGTCGGCCTATAAAAACCAACTCTTCTCCTTCTTCTTCTTTTAGGGCGGAGCCTGAGGACAGCAGGGTTTGGGGAGGGGAGGGACTTCAATAACATACAGTCCAATTGCCAAAGCTGCCATTTTCTCCAGGGGAACTGATCTCTATCAGCTGGAGATCTGTTGTAATAGCAGGAGATTGCCAGCTAGTACCTGGAGGTTGGCAACCAACTTATGGCGACCCCCAGCAAGGGGTTTTCAAGGCAAGTGAGAAGCTGAGATGGTTTGCCAATGCCTTCCTCTGCAGAATCTTCCTTGGTGGTCTCCCGTCCAAGTACTGAGCCTGCTTAGCTTCAGAAATCTGATGACATCCGGCTATACCTTACCACCTTCCCTCCCGGTTTTCTTCATACATGGCCCATGTCCCACATAAATGTGGGAGTTAGTGGATCAGTTTGTTCTAACCCTTGCTTTGAGATGGAAGGGAGGGGCCGTGGCTCAATGATAGAGCATCTGCTCGGCATGGAGAAGGTCCCAGGTTCAATCCCCGGCATCTCCAGTTAAAGGGACTAGGCAAGTAGGTGATGTGAAAGACCTCTACCTGAGACCCTGGAGAACCGCTGCCGGTCTGAGTAGACAATACTGACTGTAATGGACCAAGGGTCTGATACAGTAGAAGGCATGTGTTCATGAGAAGATCCCCCTGTGTTTAAAACTCTGTCCACAGTATTATGTCTCCGCAGATTGGTCTGTCTGCAACTTGATGCTCCAAATCTGGGACGGGAGCTTTATATAATGTAACAGAGGTTGTCAAAATTGCATCATCTGCTGACTTAAACTGGCGTCGGATGCAAGCTCATTGTGCGACATTGGGTGGGAATCCTGCTGGAATTCACAGAGCTGCGTCAGCAGGCATACCTCTACCTTTCAGTGGAAACCCCGCCTGTGCTGAGCGATGGCTGGGCATCATACCAGCGGTGCTGCTGGGTTTGCTGCCAAGAGTGGGTGGAACTGGTGAAGAAGCCGTGGCGATATGGTGTGGCAATGTAACATGGGCGAGGCTGGTTGCCAAAAGCAGGTTGAGCTGTATTTGCTGACTTAACCCCACCCTCTTGCATAAGGCTGGAAGCATCCCTGGCATGGGAAAAAGAACATAAGAAAAGCCCTGCTGGATCAGACCAAGGCCCATCAAGTCCAGCAGTCTGTTCACACAGTGGCCAACCAGGGGCCTCTAGGAAGCCCACAAGCAAGACGACTGCAGCAGCATCCTGCCTGTGTTCCACAGCACCTGATATAACAGGCATGCTCCTCTGATACCATAGAGAATAGGTATGCATCATGACTAGTATCCATTCTGACTACCGGTAGTAGCCACGAATATCCCTTGCCTCCATGAACATGTCCACTCCCCTCTTAAAGCCTTCCAGGTTGGCAGCCATCACAACATCCTGGGGCAGGGAGTCCCACAAATTAATGATGTGTTGTATGAAGAAAGATTTCCTTTTATCTGTTTTGAATCTCTCACCCTCCAACTTCAGCAGATGACCTTGCGTTCTGGCATTATGAGAGAGGGAGAAAAGCTTTCCCTCGTCCATTCCATGGATTATTTTATAGACCTCTGTAATATCTCCCCATAACCACCTTCTTTCTAAGCTAAACAGCCCTAAGCATTTCAGCCACTCCTCATAGGGCCGTTGCTCCAGCCCCCTGATCATTCTGGTTGCTCCTTTCTGCACCTTCTCAAGTTCTGCAATATATGTCCAAGCTGCTAAAACATCTGACGCCTAGGAATAGGAAATGTATTTCTGACTCCGTTCGAACAGTGAAACCTGCCTCCTTTCTTCTATGTACAACTATAGCAGTGCAAATAGCCTAGCTTAGCCTGAGCTGGTCAGAGCTTGGAAGCTCTGCTGGGTGGGCCCTGGTCAGCGCTTGGATGGGAGACCACCAAGGAAGACTGGGGTTGCTGAGCAGAGGAAGGCAATGGCAAACCACCTCTGTTTGTCTCAGTACCAGACTAGCCCTCTCACATAAGAGCTTGAAAGCCAAGCAGGGTTGGTACTTGGATGGGAGACCACCAGGAAGTCCAGGTTTACTACACTGCGGCAAGCAATGGCAAACCACCTCTGCTTATCTTTTGCCTGGACCTGGATGGCCCAGGCTAGCCCAATCTCAGAACCTAAGCAGGGACATCCCTGGTCAGTACTTGGATGGGAGATTTCCCAAGGAAGTCCAGGATTGCTACACAGGCAACGGCAAACCACCTCTGCTCACATCTTGCCTTGAAAACCACACGGGGTGGAGCTTCATGGGGTTGCCATGAATCGGTTGTGACTCATTTTGCCTTTACTTAACATCGCATCGCAGGCAACTGTGTGTAGACGCTACTCAGAACAGTGGGGATGGGAGTTAAATTGGTGGTAGTCATACATTTCTAGTAATATCTGGTTTGACCTTAATCTCCTCAAAGGACAAGTGAGATTCAAAGTAGACCTGGAGATTAAGTGCGATTATTTGGGCAGATGTTAACTTAAGTAACCATCAAAATTTGCAGCATCACCGGTCTCTCTGAACATGCATGTGTTCTTCACATGATAACATACCCTATTCTTCATCCAATATAGGTGTATGTCATGTATGGTAGTTAATTTAGATGGGTGCAAATTGGCTCTAGACAATGGTAGGGCCAGTATGACTTCCCCAAAGGAGCCACATTTCTTAGCGAGAACATCTTATATGTGGATTTGACACAGCCTTTCTTGAAACGACCAGGCACGATCTGCTTTTTGAAAGAAAGCTGTGTTTTGTTCATGGGTTCTCCCCCCCCCCCTTGGTAATGATTTTCTGTAACAGGATTAAATTGCTAATTTAAGCTTTCTAGGAATAGGCAAGGGATGGTCTGTGAATTTCCATGTGGCCATAAATGGAATGAAGGGTCATTGATCATTCATCTGTCCTTCAAATGGCTGTATGACATTCCAGTGTGAGCTAGCAAAATTTGCATTAGAGGCGAAGAGGACGTGGGGGGTAATTTGCTTTGTTAGATGCCTTAGAAGAGAAGAGGGTGTGGGGGCTAATTTGCTTTTTTAGATGCCGGTTGTGTGTTGGGTAGCTTGGACAGGGGAAGACGATTCTCTCCACGTTTTTGTAAAGATTTCAGCATCGGGTATTCTTTTCCAGTTTTGAGTCTTTCAGTAGAGGTTGAAGGATATGAATGCAACCTAGTGGTCTTATGGCTTCATATGTTCAGGGTTCGTTTGCATGGCATGGTGTTTTGTTTTGTTTTTAACCTCATCCCCATGTTGATGGCCCAGGCTAAACACAACACACGGACACATGAAGCTGCCTTATACTGAATCAGACCCTTGGTCCATCAAAGTCAGTATTGTCTACTCAGACCAGCAGCAGCTCTCTAGGGTCTCAGGCAGAGGTCTTTCACATCACCTACTTGCCTGGTCCCTTGAACTGAAGATGCCAGGGATTGAACCTGGGATCTTCTGCACACAAAGCAGATGCTCTACCACTGAGCCACAGCCCAGATCTCAGAAGCTAAGCAGGGCCAGCCCTGGTTTAGTATTTGAATGGGAGACCACCAAGGAGTTCCAGGGTCACTATGAAGTCGCAGGCAATAGCAAACCACCTCTGTTGGCCTCATGCCTTGAAAACCCTACAGGGTCGCCATAAGTGAGCTGCAACTTGATGACACTTTCCACAACCACGTCCCCATGGTGGGCATTCTGGAAACACGGGCACACATTGTGTGCACTGTGTGTGGGGGTGCCTGTTGTGTAGCCACAAGCCTCCCCTTAGCACATTACTGTGGTTGGTCTCCATGATGTGATGCAGTCAACATCTTATAGAATCATAGAGTTGGAAGGGGCCAAACAGGCCATCTACTCCAACCCCCTGCTCAATGCAGGATCAGTCCAGAGCTGTCAGGATCAGGCGTCTGTCCCTAGCATCCCATAAGCAAACTCATCCAGGCAGGTAGTCCTGAAGCAGTAATACTTTATTAGGAGCAAAAAGACAGATTAAAGAACTGACTGCTTACACGCAGGTAAGGTTAGTAATGGGGAAACATAGGCAGGTTACATGTTTAAAAGCAATTCGACTGTGAAAGTAAACGTGGCCAAGCAGCCCCGAGATAAGCGGTTCCCAGGAAAGGGAGACTGAACAACAGCATAGCTGTGGCAAACAGGACGAACGAAACTGTACACAGATGCTACTGGCATGAGAACCAGGACTTGACGTGGAGCCAGAAACTGGTCTAACTCATGTCAAGAGCCTTTACTCCTGCTAGAGGGAGCAAGGCCTGACAGGAGCATCTTTGACAAGTGCTTGTCCAGCCTCTGCTTAAAGACTGCCAGTGAGGGGGAGCTCACCACCTCCCTAGGTAGCTAATTCTACATGAGTGGCGGAGGCTAATCTGGTGAACCGGATTTTCCCCCCACTCCTCCACACAAAGCCAGCTGGGTGACCTTGGGCAAGTCACATTCTCTCAGCCCAACCTATCTCACAGGGTGTCTGTTTGGGGGAGGGGAAGGGAAGGTGATTGTAAGCCGGTTTGAGTCTCCTTTAAGTGGTAGAGAAAGTCGGCATATAAAAATCAACTCTTCTTCTTCTTCTTCTTCTTCTTAATGCAAGATCAGCCTAGAGCATCCCTGACATGTGTTTGTCCAGCTTCTGCTTAAAGACTGCCAGCGAGGGGGAGCGCACCACCTCCCTAGGTAGCCGATTCCACTGTCAGAACAACTCTTACTGTAAAAAACATTTTCCTAGTATCCGGCCGGTTCCTTTCCGCCCTCAATTTAAACCCATTATTTTGAGTCCTATCTTCTGCTGACAGGAACAGCTCCCTGCCCTCCTCTAAGTGACAGCCCTGCACATACTTCAAGAGAGCAGCCATGTCCCCCCTCAACCTCCTCTTCTCCAGACCAAGCATGCCCAACTCCCTCTGTCTTTCCTCGTAGGGCTTGGTCCCCACGCCCCTGGTCATCCTCGTCGCTCTCCTCCGCACCCGCTCGATTCTGTCCACCCGCTCGATTCTGTTTTGTGAAAGGTTCCTGGCTGGGGTTGGGCCCGCTGTTTTCTTTTATTCCGATGCAAAACAAAACGAAGGAGCTGGCCTTTCACCCCAGTGGGAGGAATCGGGACATGAAGGAGCTGAGCTGACGGGTACAGAAAAGGGAGTTCTCCTCTGCACAGCCCTTTGACAATCTCTCCTTTTCTTCCCTCCGGGCAGGGCGGACTTGCTGGATTCTGCCTTTCTGTTGTCGCTCTTAAAAGGGATGATCTCAGGTCTTCAGGCACAAGTCAATAGACGTTCCTTCTGACTCTTTTTTTCAATGTTTCAAGTGTTAAATGGCATCTGCGTTTCATGTTTGGGGAAGCAGGGAGTGGTGTGGAGAAAACAGAAGCTCGTTGAAAGCAACTACTACTTTGTGGTTTCCTTGAATCGACTATGCAGAACAGCTGGCACGAGAACTGAGGGAGGAAGGGGAAAGCGGCGACATCTTTTAAGCTCTCTGGGGTTTCTGCTCCCAGAAGAGGGATGGCTCCCATGTAGTGTCTCATGAGAACTTTGGAGTCGACTGTTGTGGAGCCAGCATGGTGTAGTGGTTAAGAGTGGTGGTTTGGAGGGGTGGACTCTGATCTGGAGAGCCGGGTTTGATTCCCCACTCCTCCACATGAGCGGCACACTCTACATCTGGTGAACTGGATTTGCTTCCCTGCTCCTACACATGAAGCCAGCTGGGTGACCATGGGCTAGTTGCAGCTCTCTTCGAGCTCTCTCAGCCCCACCTACCGCAAAGGGTGTCTCTTGTGGGGAGGAGAAGGGAAAGTGATTGTATGCCGGTTTGATTCTTCCTTAAGTGGTAGAGAAAGTCGGCATATAAAAACCAACTCCTCCTTCTCCTTCCTCTTCTTCTTCTCCTTCCTCTTCCTCTTCCTCCTCTTCTTCTTCTCCTTCTCCTCTTGTGGAGGACAACATTCAGAATCTGTGGAGGGGCAGGAGGGGAAGGAAATAGCAGGGGCTGACCAGAATACATTTTGCAGCTAATTTTCCAAGCGGCAGTTGTTTACTACAGCAATAAATGACGGCGCTTTTCTGCTGCCCGCACTGCTAGTTCAGGGGAGAATAAACCCCCTGCCATTCCTCATTCTGTCTTCCCTGGGATGGGATGGAAAGAAAAGCCAGGGCTATCCAGTTGGGGAGGGGCTGTGGCTCAGCGGTACAGCATCTGCTTGGCATGCAGAAGGTCCCAGGTTCAATCCCCGGCATCTCAAGTTTAAAGGGACATGGCAAGTAGATGATGTGAAAGACCTCTGCCTGAGACCCTGGAGAGCCGCTGCCGGTCTGAGTAGACGATACTGACTTCGATGGACCAAGGGTCTGATTCGATATAAGGCAGCTTCATGCATTCATGTGTTCAGTAATCCCATGCACTCAGCTGTAGGAGGACTGAGGCTCCTTCCTTTTAGAAAGAGCAAGATTCGAGTTCGATATCACCTTAAAGACCAACAAGATTTCCAGGGTATAAGCTTTCGAGAGTCAAAGCTCTCTTCTTGTATCTGACAAAGGGAGCTTTGACTCTCGAAAGCTTATACCCTGGGAATCTTGTTGGTCTTTCAGGAGTCCCGTGGCGCGGAGCAGTAAGCTGCAGCACTGCCTTCAAAAGCTCTGCCCAAGACCGGAGTTTGAACCTGACGGAAGTCGGTTTCAGGTAGCCGGCTCAAGGTCGACTCAGCCTTCCGTCCTTCCGAGGTCGGTAAAACGAGTACCCAGCTCGCTGGGAGTAAAGGGAAGACGACTGGGGAAGGCAATGGCAAACCATCCCGTAAACACAGTCTGCCTAGTAAACGTCGGGATGTGGCATCACCCCATGGGTCAGTGAGGGGACTACCTTTACCTTTTCAAGGTACTGCTGGACTTGGATCTTGCTCTTCTACCGCAGACCAACCTGGTTAACCAACTGGGACTTCCTTTCAGAAAGACACGTTGCCTAATATTTTGGGTTTTCAGAGGATGTGTGGGTATCCCCACCATCTTGGGTAAAATGGCAGTAGAGTACTTCCCGCTTGGTATGGAATTCGCAGCATTAATTTCCAGCAGCCAGCTGCCTCCGTGAATGCAAAATGCTCCGGCGACGCGCTTGGTAGAATGCTGATAACCCTGCCTGCAGGCTCATTTCAGCGGTTTTCCTCTACTGCTCTGCGCTCTGAGGCTAAGCAGAGGACAGTTTTCATTGAAGCCGGAGGAAGAGGGGAAGAGATTCTGGCATCTCGAGAGCTAGTATTGGTGTTAATCAGATTGGTGTAGTATGTCAACCCATCCCTTTGCCTGCTGCCCCCAGGGCTGCTGCTTTCCTGATGTACCAGCACAGAATGTTGCTGACCTTTGTGCTGGAACGTTACCAAGGAACATGGGCAACATTTAGAACTGGGGTACCTGCGGGTGCGGGATACTTGGGAACTGGGGCATCTGTGGGCACATACTGCTTGGGAACTGGGGTGTCTGTGGGCATGCGGTGCCTGCGTGGTGTAGTGGTTAAGAGTGGTAGACTCTAATCTGGTGAACCGGGTTTGATTCCCCACTCTTCCACATGAACGGCGGACTCTAATCTGGTGAACCGGGTTTGATTCCCTACGCCTCCACATGAGCGGTGGACTAACATCTGGTGAACCAGGTTTGATTCCCTACTCTTCTACATGAGCGGTGGACTATAATCTGGTGAACCAGGTTTGATTCCCTAGTCTTCCACATGAACAGCGGACTCTAATCTGGTGAACCGGGTTTGATTCCCCACTCCTCCACATGAGCGGTGGACTAACATCTGGTGAACCAGGTTTGATTCCCTACTCTTCTACATGAGCGGTGGACTCTAATCTGGTGAACCAGGTTTGATTCCCTAGTCTTCCACATGAACAGCGGACTCTAATCTGGTGAACCGGGTTTGAATCCCTACTCCTCCACATGAGCAGTGGACTAAAATCTGGTGAACCAGGTTTGATTCCCTACTCTTCTACATGAGCGACGGACTCTAATCTGGTGAACCGGGTTTGATTCCCTACTCTTCTACATGAGCAGCGGACTCTAATCTGGTGAACCGGGTTTGATTCTCCACTCCTTTACATGAGCGGCGGACTCTAATCTGGTAAACCAGTTGGTTTCTCCACTTCTCCACATGAAGCCAGCTGGGTGACCTTGGGCTACTTACAGTTCTCTCCGAACTCTTTCAGCCCCACCTGCCTCACAGGGTGTCTGTTGTGGGGAGAGGAAGGGAAGGTGATTGTAAGGTGGTTTGAGACTCCTTAAAGGTAGAGAAAATTGAGGTATAAAAACCAACTCTCCTTCTTCTTGTTCGTAGTTTTGGGAATAGCTGTATGGATGACCACAATGATAACAGGTTTCTCATCAACACCATCCTAAAGAGTAGTTGTTAAGGAACATGGCTTTAAAGAGGTGGCTGACACAAAGGTTGGTGGGTGCGGCAGGACTTTGAGACAACAAGCTACCAAGAACAAGAGTGTTGTTGTAATCCAGTGGATAAAATGATTTCTCAAGGCTGAATATTCTCTCCTTTCTTTTTGTCTCCTGTAGGTTTTAGTGTCTAGAAAGGAAGGTCAGGAGGGCATCAGTTATGGCCCCCAGGAAGAGAAGCGGGCGAGGGATTTCCTTCATCTTCTGCTGCTTCCGAAGCAACGACCACCCGGAGATCACGTACCGGCTGCGCAATGACAGCAGCTTTGCCTTGCAAACCATGGAGCCGGCCTTCCCCATGCCTCCGGTGGAAGAACTGGACGTTATGTTCAGTGAGCTTGTGGTGAGTAAGGGTGTGGTGTCATGGTGGTGTATTCTTCCCCTAGCCTGGTTTTATGGGAGGCACATTGAATATTTGCCCTCTGCCTTCTTTGGCAAAATTTTCTGCGTGAGGTGGTCTCGGGACACATTCATGCATCTGATTATCTGACATCAAAAACCACAACGCTAAAAAAAAAAAAACAATGGATATGCCATTCTGTTGAAGGAGCTGTGTGATAGGACATGTGTCGTTCTCTTGGATAGCCAGCTGTCTACCAGGAACACAGGAGATCTGGCCACACACCTGTGCTTCATCCGAAATCTCAACCCACGATTTTCATTCATCTACGCTTACTGAATGGGGATCCCTGCTTCTTCTTCTTCATTGTTTGCGATGGTTGTTACAAAAACACTCTCACTCAAAAAGGAAAACTCCCACCCAAATTCTCTTCCCTCCACCCCCATGTTTTCTAACTATAATTGTGTCTTTGATTACTCAGAGACTGTCTCGCCCACTCCCTTAGACGGCTGCTTTAGGAGCAGATATGACTCTTTATCTCCAGTTTTTTGCTTGGTTTCTCTAGGGTTTTTCCCCAGCATTATTCTCAAGATTGTCCTACTGATGATACAGGCTTTTAAAAACATATCTACATCTAGATCTATATAGATATATATAGATACAAATGAGTAGGAGGATAGTGGTAAAATTCCTCTCACTGTTGGTTGGCATAATACAGACGGGTAAAACCAGAGGGTCAGAGTGGCATGGTACCAAGGAATTCTGTGAGAACTGCATTCAGGCGGCACCTGGAGATCTCCTGCTATTAGAATTAATCTCCAGACAACTAAGATCCATTGGCCTGGAGCAAATGCCTGCTTTGGAGGGTGGACTCTATGGCATTATTAGGGTTGCCAGTTCGGGTTGGGAAATACCTGGAGATTTGGGGGATGGAGCCTGAGGAGGAGGAAGAAGAAGAGTTGGTTTTTATATGCCGACTTTCTCTACCGCTTAAGGAAGAATCAAACAGGCTTACAATCACCTTCCCTTTCCCTCCCCACAACAGACACCCTGTGAGGTAGATGGCGCTGAGAGAGCTGTGACTAGCCCAAGGTCACCCAGCTGGCTTCATGTGTAGGAGTGGGGAAACCAACCCAGTTCACCAGATTAGCCTCCGCCGCTCATGTGGAGGAGTGGAGAATCGAACCCGGTTCTCCAGATTAGAGTCCACCACTCCAAACCACCGCTCTTAACCACTACACCACGCAGGCTGAGGTTTGAGGAGGGAAGGGACTTCAATGCCATAGAGTCCAATTGCCAAAGCTGCCATTTACTCCAGGGGAACTGATCTCGGTCACCTGGAGATTAGCTGTAATAGTGGGAGATCTCCAGCCACCACCTGGAGGTTGGCAACTCTAGGCATTATACCATACGGGGGTCTCTTCCCTCCCCAAACCCCGCTGTCCCCAGCCTCCACCGACCAAAATTTCCAAGTATTTCCCAACCCAGAGCCGACAACCCTAGCTCCAGCTCTCTCAATTAGTTTGAAACACCGTATTCAAACCAATTCTAGCTTTTTCAAAGTTGTTCTGCCCCTGTGACAGAAGGGAACCTCCATCCGTTGGGGAGGAATTGTTTCATTACCCTTAGGTTACCTCTGGCATCCATTCCTCGGGGCTATTTGTATCCTGACAGCCTCAAGTGTTGTGTGTTTCAGTATTCGTTAAGTAGCTGGGACAGCGCCCAACGGTCGCTTTGTAAGCGGGCCCATTTGGAAGAGGGTCAGAAAAAAGACGCCTGGTTTGTTGAGTTTCTACTATGAACTCCCGGCGCCAATAACACAGGCCCTGACTTTGCGTTGCTTGGCACCCCTTAGTGGCTTTCGTTTTTAAATTGGGGGGGGGGAGATAGTCTCTAGTCATTTTAGCTAGATAGAGTTATGCAGAGTTCAGGCTTGATTTGATCTGTGTGTGTGTGTTAAGTGCCGTCAAGTTGCTTCCGACTCTTGGCGACCCTATGAATCAATGTCTTCCAAAACTTTGACAGCCTTGTTCAGATCTTGCAAATTGAGGCCCTTGGCTTCCTTGATTGAGTCAATCCATCTCTTGTTGGGTCCTCCTCTTTTCCTGCTGCCTTCAACTTTTCCTAGCATGATTTTCTTTTCCAGTGACTCTTGTCTTCTCATAATGTGACCAAAATACGATAGCCTCAGTTTAGTCATTTTAGCTTCTAGGGTCAGTTCAGGCTTGATTTGATCCTAAAACCCACTGATCTGTGATTTGATCTAGAACCCTCTTATTTGTCTTTTTAGCAGTCCACGGTATCCACAAAACTCTCCTCCAATACCACATTTCAAATGAATCAACTTTCTTCCTGCCAGCTTTCTTCACGGTCCAATGTTCATAGCCGTACATAGAAATAGGGAATACTATGGCATGAATTAACTCGATCTTGGTTGCCAGCGACAGACCCTTACACTTAAATCTTTTCGAGCAACTTCATGGCGGCCCTTCCCAGCTCCTCACAAAACGGGAGTGGGTTTTTCTGCGGGGCCAGGTGGGAGATTTCAAAATCCGATTCCAAATGTGTTTTCCTCTGAACAAACCGAGAGTAGCTTTTTAGGGTCGCAGCTAGATGTCTTTGTTTCACGAAACGTCGTATTTGTCTGTGTTCTTGTTTACAAGCCTAAGCCTGCAGTTGCTTTTATGTTCTTTTTGTGTTCGTCGTTGTACAGCATTACATGACACAAAATGTAGTCGCTTTGGCAGTTTGACTCGGAGAAACCATTTCCGTAGTATTTGGGTTCTGCCGAAATCCTTATTAGCGTATTTTAGAGGGGGAAAAGACTCTGTTCCTAGCCCCTTTGGATTGAGGCAAGAAGCTGGAGTATGCGATAACAGCATGACTCAGAAATTCAAACCAGAAAATCAAGTAACAATTCCCAGTGGTTTGGCATGTCGCAGGTTCCCCGGTTCAATCCCTAGCATCTCCAGTTACAGGATTTCCACGAAGATAATTCACAGTGGGTAGCCGTGTTAGTCTGTTTGCAGTATTTGTTAGAGATGTATTCTGTCTTCCCTATGTGGTGCCACCCTTCTCCACCCTAGATTTTGCACTCCCAACAACCTTGCGAGGTGGGTTAGACTAGGGTTGCTGAATCCAGATTGGGAATTTCCTGGAGGTCTTCACATATTCAGCTCTTCGCATTTCTGAAGAAAGCTGAGAGCACAGGAGAGGGTGAATCACGGCGACTTTCCCAAGGTTGCCACCCAGGACATTATCATAGCCGAGCTCGGGGTGTTTTTTTTTTTAATTCATGTTTTAATGAAAATACGCATAGAATGTCGACGGGGGAGTTGCCAAAACGAGGAGGCAGCGGCTTCAAAGAGGAAGATCTTTATCATGCTCGAAAGCTTGTGTTTCCACATTCCCTTCCGTGGGGAGCTCGCCGCTCAGCAAGCCAAGGGACGTTATGAGTCGAAACCCGGCAAATATCAACAGCGCCTTTCGGCTGGCAAGCGCGCCTTTCTTCTTGCGCCAAGCTCTTTATGCGCGAGCGGCCGCGCGCATGGGGCATTGTCAGAGACCCTGCGCTTCGGGGCCCAGAAACTCCCCCCGCCCCACCCCAGAGGGCAAGCTCCGCGTCTCGGCGTCTGTCAGGCCTCCGTGGGCTCGGCTGTGGGGGAAAAGAGACTTTCACAAAAGGCCGGCGGCGGCCCGGCTCTGGTTTTTTGTTGCCGTGCAGTTCCCAGCTGCTTGGAAACGGCTTGGGTTTCCGGAGCAACCGGGGAGGTTTCCTTGCGCTGCTGCTGGCTGCCGGGACATGCCCTGTTGACTTCTAGCTTTTCAGCTTCGTCTGTGCCACCGAATTAATACGGTCCTAAGATTTCCGGAGAGGAGTAAGGGGTCATTGGTGGGTAGGGTTGCCAACCTCCAGGTACTAAAATAATGAACTTGGACCGCAAATTAATTAGTTAGTCAACCGTATGCAGTCACTATGGCTAAACAGTAACACAAATCAATAACACCAATAAAAAATAAATTCAGTTGATATATAATAATCGTTTGATTCCAGCATAATGTTTTCAAAACACTGATTGTAAAGCATATGCTAGGATCTATGTAAGACGTGACTAAGAAGTCGAAAATTAAAATTATTGCAATGAAGGAATGCACAGAGTGCTGAGAATCTTCAATAAAAGTGCAGCGGGGACAACAGAAACCTGCAAAAGAGAACAAAAACACTCAGATGAGCAACAAAGAAACTCAGTTGAGCAGAATAATTATTTTCTTATAATTTGGGACTATTATACATATATCAACTGAGGAAAATTGACTTTGGAACAGGACACTTTACCGGATTCCTGTCTTGCTTGTGTTCTATAGTCCTTTATGATTTTTGTATTTTTAAGCTGCAATTATTATACGATCTTTGTGAAGTAACAAATGATTATTATATATCAATTGAATTTATTTTTTATTGGTGTTATTGATTTGTGTTACTATTTAGCCATAGTGACTGCATACGGTTGACTAACCTCCAGGGACTAGCTGGAGATCTCCCGCTGCTACAACTGATCTCCAGCCGATAAGAGATCAGTTCCCCTGGGGAAAATGGCCGCTTTGGCAATTGGACTCTATGGCATTGAAGTCCCTCTCCTCCCCAACCCCCACCCCCCTCAGGCTCCGCCCCCCCAAATCTCCAGGTATTTCCCAACCCAGAGCTAGGATCCCTATTTGGTGGGGTGGGGGGATGCAGCGGTGTTAGGGTCGCCAAAATCTCCAGGTATTTCCCAACCCAGAGCTGGCAGCCCTGTTGCCAACCTCCAGGTGGGGCCTGGAGGTTTCCTCAAATTACAACTGATTTCCAGACTACAGAGATCAGTTATAAGGGTTGCCAGCTCTGGGTTTGGAAATACCTAGAGATTTGGGGGGATGAAGCCTGAGGAGGACAGGCTTTGGGGAGGGGAGGGACCTCAGCAGGATATAATGCCATAGAATCCACCCTCCAAAGCAGCCATTTTCTCCAGTGGAACCGATTTCTATCTCCTGGATATCAGTTGTAATAGCAGAACTCCAGGTGCCACCTGGAGGTTGGCAATGGTATCCGTTACCCTGGGGGAAATGGCTGCCTTGCAGGGTGGACTCTATGGTATTCTACCCTGTTGAGGTCCCTCCGGTCCCCAAACCTAGCCCTTCCCAGGCTCCACCCCCAAGTCCAAAAGTTATACAATCTAAAGATTATGTCAGTACAAAATCTGTATATATTTATTACAGGATAAAATCTAATAACACATATAAGGCCCTCCAAAAGCCTACCAAATCAACATGCTCATGTAACACAATTAGACGTGAAATTGCATAATTAGACTGTGACCCTATGGGTGTTGTGTTCTGGAAAAAAAAAGATATAAAATATTCATAAAACAATTATCCTGTATGCATCAATTATACTAAACAATTTTTTTTAACAATTAAGACTTCACACCTACTGCAGGATAACCATTAATATGTATAAAACTGCAAAACCTCTTCCTCTGTTTCAGGCTTCCATACAAATGGGAAACTAATCCTCTCAAATGAGGGGATGTTATATTTTAGCCTAAAAAAACAGTAGAAGGATTATTACCAAGCAATCCAAAGTAAACGTGTGTGTGTATAAACCTCGCCCTTCTCAGACTCAGCCCCCAAGTCTCCAGGAATTTCCTGTCCCATAGTTGGCACCCCAAAGCTGTGCAAAGCTGTGCGTATCCAACCTTCTGGACATGGCCAAGGGAAAACTCTATTGCTTGGAGGTCCGGGGTGGGGGTTGAATTCCTGCCGGATCTATCCCTCCTCCCTTTCCTGTGGCATTACGGCCCCATCTGGCCGCGGGTGGCTTTGACATAATGCCACCCATTCAGCTGTCCCGCATCCTGGGGCATGTGGCTTTCTTCTCTCTAAGGGAGCTAATGAAGTTTAGGGTTGCTGGAGCTTAATTACGCAGATGCACTTGCATAAATCGATCCTCGGTCCGAAAACACCTGGTTTGGGGAGGAGTGGCAGGCCTCGAGTTTGAAGGACCCCCCCACCCCGCCCTGTGATCGGAGACCAGAAAATTGCAGTGGGAGAAAGGATTTGTATCATTTCATCATTTGCGTGACAAGCTGCAAATCAATAGAAGCGGCTTTTCCCCTGCAGCCGCATTTCCGTAGCGAGCTCTTTATCTAAGTAACAGAGAAGCCCCAGACCAAGAATCAACATCCTACAGCACTTTTTATTCAGGACAGGAGAACAAAAGCCCTGTTAACTTTTTTTGTGTGTATTGAGAACAGTCATAATCGCCCCTTCAGACAGTTTTATTTAGGACTGCATGCGAGTAAAGCAGTCCTAAATTTCGGTTTTAAAAATTGTGATTTAAAAAAAAATGGCTTTAAGTGTTTTTATGTACTTTATTTTATGTGCTTTATTTATATTGTAAGCACCGTGAGCTCTGTAAGGAAGAAAGGGGGCTATACAATGCCTCAAACCAATCACAAAAAAACAGTGGGTGCGTTTTTTCCAATCTCCAGAGCCTCTTCCATGTGGGAGATGTTAAGAAGAAAAAGAAGAGTTGGTTTTTATACCCCGCTTTTCCTCTACTTTTAAGGAGTCTCAAAGTGGCTTACAATCACCTTCTCTCCCCCTCCTCACATCAGACACCTTGTGAGGTAGGCGGGGCTGAGAGAGATTCAAAGATAACTGTGACTAGCCCAAGGTCACCCAGCAGGCTTCATGCGGCGGAGTGAGGAATCGAACCCGGTTCTCCAGATTAGAGTCTGCCACTCTTAACCATTACACCACGCTGGTGGGTGGGGACTGGGGAGTAGGGTTGCCAACTGCCAGGTAGTAGCAGGAGATCTCCTGCTATGTTCTGTTCAATGCCACCCCCCAGGCATTTTATTCTATTCATATATTACAAAGGCCAACTCCAGTAGCTTTCTAGCTGTATCTGAAGAAGTGAGCTGTGGCTCACGAAAGCTCATACCCTGCCAGAAAGTTTGTTAGTCTTTAAGGTGCTACTGGACTCCTACTCTTTTCTACTTCCAGTAGTTTTAGTTATTGAAGATTTAATTTTTTTTTTTACTAAACGCAACAAGGAAGCAAGCAACATCATGCTAGGCTGTCAAGTACTAATCATATTTCTAAGCCATCCTTGCCTAGGCACAGCCAAGCTACTACATTTATGCACAAGGCCTGGTCTTGAAGAAAAAACAAGCCATAGCTAACTGCTTCCAGGCTAAGCTTGCCCCATTGTTTTTTTCTGGCCTCGAAGGCAACTTCTATAGGTGTAAGAGGTTTTCCCTCCCTGTGCGTTTCCAGACTTGTGTTTGCCTTTGCAAAACATACATCTGGAACTCTACGGAAGAGAGAGTAAGATGGTGGTAGTGGTAAAGGGTTTTGGATTTCCTCAAGATATTTGCCTGCACCAAATCCCTTTTCCTAGGGATGCCAGCCTCCAGGTTGGACCTGGGGATCCCCTGTAAGCACAGCTCATCTCCAGACTAGAGAGATCAATTCCCTTGGAGAAAATCAATGCTTTGGAGGGTGGACTCTATGGCACTGTACCCCACTGAGGTCCCTCTCCTCTTCAGGCTCCACCCCCAAATCTTCAGTAGTTCCCCAACCTGGATCTGTCAACCCTACCCCCTGCTGGTGCGCGGGGGGGGGGGAGGGGGCTGGCAACCCTACTTTTTCCTGTAGAAAAAAGTGCCCATTGAATAGGGTTGCCAACCTCTAGGTAAGGAGCTGGAGATCTCCCAGAATCACAACTGATCTCCCGAGACCATACACAGCTTATTATTTATTATTGTGCATTTAAAATATGTATTTTACTTCCCCTGGAGAAAATGGCTGCTTTGGAAGGTGGACTTGTATAGCGTTATACCCTGCCAAGGTCCCTCCCCTCTCTAAACCCCAACCCTCCCCAGGCTCCACACTCAAATCTCCAGGTATTTCCGAACCCAGAGTTGGCAACCCCACTGTTGAGATTTACATTTTGCGGGTGATTCAGTGCAATGCAAAATTTCCCTTCATAAGAACATAAGAAAGGCCATGCTGTGTTAGACCAAGGCCCGTCAAGCCCAGCAGTCTGTTCACACAGTTGGCCAACCAGGCGCCTCTAGGAAGCCCACAAGCAAGGCGACTGCAGCAGCATTATCCTACCTGTATTCCACAGCACCCCTAATATAATAAGCATGCTCCTCTGATCCTGGAGAGAATAGGTATGCATCACGACTAGCATTCATTTTGACTAGTAGCCATGAATACCCCTCTCCTCCATGAACATGACAACTCCCCTCTTCAAGCCTTCCAAGTTCGTTTTTTATGATGACTAGGAGACTCTGTTTCCTTTCCTTTGGGTCAGGTGATGTGGGAGATTTGTGATCAAATGGCTTGGCGTTTTCATTTTTTGCTTTAAAGCAGCCATGGAGAACAGTGCTTGTGTCAATGGGAAAGGGAGGTTAACCGTTTCCCAGCCCCCTGTCCTAAATTGGCCCTTTCCTCAAAACTGCAGTCATGCGCTTTTTAATCTTTGTGCTGAAAGCCAGGAAGCATTTTGATGGCTGGGCTCAGTTTCCGAGTACAATATCCTTCCCTGTGGAAGGGTGGGAGAAAATATATGTATAAATAAGTTCACTGAAAAAGATAATGATGCTAGGAAAAGAGGAAGGTAGTAGGAAAAGAGGAAGACCCAAAATGAGATGGATTGACTCAATAAAGGAAGCAAGTCTGTTAGTGATAAAATATTTCCAATTCATAGGGTCGCCATAAGTCAGAAGCAACTTGACGGCACATAACACACATAAGTAGGTGCATCTGAACCAAATCAGAGTCCAGCTTTTATTAAAACCATAAAACTTATAACACATGGAAAATAGAGACTGTGTTTCTTCCAGACTCCTCGTTTTACATGGCTATCAATTTCTGTTAGGGCTGCATTTGCTGTGTGTGTGTGTTGGTCAATGCAAATTGCCAGTGTGTTAGATTTTCTAATAAAAGAGGCGGGGGAGTCAGAATCTCTAAGCCGCTGTATCAGTGTCAGATGTTCACATTTTATTGACGTAGATGGAACATTTCTCTCCAACTTCTCAAAACATCGTAGGTAGATACAGCTGCCCTGGCTGTGTTTGGGTGCTTCTCCCTCTCTTCAAAACTTCTAGGTGGAGTCAGCTGTGTTTACAGCAACATTATCTTCTCATAAATTAAACACCACGCGGAGAACTTGACTCATTCGATCTCCTGAATCGTTACGCTAGTTCGGCTCTTCAAGGCTGCTTGATACCTGCAAGATACTTAAACTCTCTCCCTGTATATGTGTGTGTGTAAAGTGCCGTCAAGTCGCTTCCGACTCAGGACGACCCTATGAATCAAAGTCCTCCAAAACATCCTATCTTTAACAGATCTTGCAAATTGAGGGCCGTGACTTCCTTTATTGAGTCAATCCACCTCTTGTTGGGCCTTCTTTTCCTGCTACCCTCAACTTTTCCTATCATTATTGTCTTCTCCAGTGACTCTTGTCTTCTCATAATGTGACTATGGTGCTACTGGACTCTTGCTCTTTTCTACTGCTGTTGACAGACTAACATGGCTATCCATCATGATCTGTCTGTCTGTCCGTCTGTCTGAATTTGAAGTGCTGAGACCGCAATCCCGCCTAAGAGGGACAACAATAGAAATGTAAAAAATAAGAGATTGAACAGCCCACTTAGTAAATAAACACAATCTTAAAACCGGAAAAGAAAAAATGTTGTCCAAAGAATCTCTTGTAGTAATTTAAAAGTAAATGTTTGTGGTGGTTTGTCAAATGGCCTAGCCCTACAAATGCCTTAAAAAAATACAGAAAATACCTTAGAGTTAAATCATCCAGGGCTTGTCTTAATCTTTGAAATTTCCATTTTATTTATGTTGCAGTTAGAACTGTATCCAAATATTATTGTTATCACACAACCTTTATTGGCATAAATTATTGTTATCATTATCGTCATCCTCATCCTCAAGATTTTTATCCCGCCTTTATTGCCCCCATGTAGCTCTTTATTGCCCCCATTAGACTCCAAGAAATTAAGACATACAAATTCCAAATCTCACCTTCAAAGCAATCAAATATTTGAAAAGTGTCACTTGGAGGAAGGCAGGGAGCTGTTCCTGTCGACAGCAGAGGATAGGACTTGTATTAATGGGTGTCCATTACAGGCAGAAATATACTGGCTGGACAATAGGAAAAAGTTTTTTTTTATAGTAGGAGTAGTTCAGCAGTGGAATCGGCTACCTAGGGATGTGGTGAGCTCACCCTCACTTCCAGTCTTCAAGCAGTGGCTGGACAAGCATGTGTCAGGGATGCTCTAGGCCAGTGGTTCTCAACCTGCGGGTCGGGACCCCCAGGGGGGTCGCGAAGTGTTTTCTGGGGGGTCGCCGCCACTGTCCTGGGACAGCCCCCATCCCGGGCTGTCCAGGACTAACCCAGACGCCCTGTAACTCTGATCCGTCCGCGAGGGCAGGGAAGACCCCAAGCACAGAGGTGAGGAACTGGCCGACCGACAGCCAGAAGGAGCCGGGCTGCAGAGACGCGCCGGCGTGCCACCGCACACCAGCTGTAGCCCCGCTGCCCAGCTGAGAGGCGGGCGGGCCAGCCCTGGGCGCGGTTGCACCTGCACCGGGCGGATGATGCGGCAGGATGTGTGGGAGGCCGAGGAAGCTCCCCTGGCTCGGCCAGTTCAGGTCTCGGAGGAGAAGGGGGCGGTCCCCCTTGAGGCCGCTACAGCCACGTTGTTTTCACTTTTAGCCGTGCTCGGGTGGGGCGGGAGCTTCAGCCTGGAATCCAAGTGCGCATGTCTGTAGTGTGGCTTCGCTTTTCTGCCCTGAGTCATCAGTTCCGCTCTGCCCTGAGTCATCAGTTCCGCTCTGGCAAGGCCAAGGGGGAGAGAGTCGAGGTGCATGCGCAGTTCGGGATTTCCCCCTCGAGCGCGCAGGTTCGGTGAGGTGCAGAAGGAGTGGTGACTGGCGGAGGGGAGAAAAAGGCACGAAAAGTCCGAGCGGGATAAGCGGCCCTCGGCTCTTTCCTGGCCCTTTGCTCTCGTGAGGTCATTAAACGGAGCTCAGCTTTGAAGGATAACTGCAGTTCTGTGCACAAGCAGTGTCCCAGTCACAAGAGAGGGGGTTTCCTCGCAAGAGCCCCGGCCTGCTTGGAAGAGTTTTTGGGGAGAGAGGGAAGGACAAGGAACGCAGTGCATGCTCAGAGGCACTCTTTCCTCCGTGCCAGGAAAGGTTGCCGCGCCACACAGTCACAGCCGCTGCGCAACAGGTGGTAGTACCGTTTGCTTGTTTGTTTTAAACTTTAAAATTTAAAGTAATTATATATATGGATACCCTGGACTGCCAAAAAAAACCAAATGTGTTTTCTTTATCCTATTGAAAATGTCATTTATGCAAATTTATAAAAATTTATGAAAATTTATGCAAATGTGACGAGGGTCACAGGTTACTTGGCAATTGTAAAAGGGGGTCGCGACTCGAAAAAGGTTGAGAACCACTGCTCTAGGCTGATCCTGCACTGAAGAGGAGGTTGGACTAGATGGCCTCTATGGACCCTTCAAACTCTATATTTCTATGATTCTATAAAACCAACCAACAAACACATCATTAAAACAAGAGATAAACCAGTTTCAAACATTGGGGAGGAAGGGGAATTACTGAGTGAAGAAGAAGAGTTGGTTTTTATATGCCGACTTTCTCTGCCAAATAAGGTAGACTCAAACCGGCTTACAATCACCTACCTTCCCCTCCCCACAACAGACACCCTGTGAGGTAGGTGGGGCTGAGAGATCTCCAAGAGAACTGTGACTAGCCCAAGGTCACCCAGCAGGCTTCATGTGTAGGAGTGGGGAAACCAACCTGGCTCACCAGATTAGCCTCCGCCGCTCATGTGGAGGAGTGGGGAATCAAACCCAGTTCTCCAGATTAGAGTCCACCGCACCAAACCACCGCTCTTAACCACTACACCACACTGGCTCTCCCAAGCGAAACCAAGCAAATCCCAAGTGAAACCAAAAAGACTTGGGTATGTTGGATATTGAGATATAGCGATCATTTGCAGTTCAGGTTTTCCTTTGTGGCCGAGTGAATCCAGACATACAAAAAAGAGTGCTATTGTGTAAGGACAGCACAATATCTAGCAGCATGTGAGTGCAGCCTAGACCTTGGACTAATACAAACACTTGATCAAGAATATTGACTGTTGTCATTAGGGGAGGGGCTGTGGTGCAGTAGTAGAACGTCAGTTTTGCATGCAGAAGGTCCCAGGGACGTAGTGGTTAAGAGCGGCGGACTCTAACCTGGAGAACCGTGTTTGATTCCCCACTCCTCCACATGAAGCCAGCTGGGTGACCTTGGGCCAGTCACAGTTCTCTCAGAACTCTCTCAGCCCCACCGACCTCACAAGGTGTCTGTTGTGGGGAAGGGAAGGGTAGGTGATTTTAAACCGGTTTGAAACTCCTTAATGGTACAGAAAAGCGGGGTATAAAAACCTTATTCAGTCCCCCAACGTCTCCAGTTGGAAGGAGCGAACAGCATGGTGTAGTGGTTAAGAGCGGTGGACTCTGTTCTGGAGAACTGGGTTTGATTCCCCACTCCTCCACATGAGCGGCGGAGACTAATCTGGTGAGCCGGGTTGGTTTCCCCACGCCTGCACATGAAGCCAGCTGGGTAACCTTGGGCTAGTCACAGCTCTCTTACAGCTCTCTCAGCTCCACTTATCTCACAGGGTGTCTGTTGTGAGGAGGGGAAGGGAAGGCGATTGTAAGCTGGTTTGATTCTTCGTTAAGTGGTAGAGAAAGTCGGCATATAAAAACCAACTCTTCCTCCTCCTCCTCCTCCAAAACCTCTCCCTGAGAACCCATGGACCTGCTTCCGGTCAGCGTAGCCGAGACTGACCTTGACAGATAAAAGAGTCTGTTTCCACTTCATGTGTAGGCATGATAACAGGATGTGGGCTTTTAACTGAATGTTCCTAGCACTGAGAGTCTTACTCACCAATTTTGTCTCTCTTGAAGATCACCTGCTTCCATTTGAAGCTACTCCATGTGCTGTGGCTCACGAAAGCTCATACCCTACCAGAGAATATTTCTGTTAGTCTTTAAGGTGCTACTGGACTCTTGCCCTTTTCTACTACTGCGGACAGACTAACACGGCTACCCACTGTGAATTATCTCCACGTGCTTAGGCCTTTTTAAAGCTGGCGCAATTTTCTCTCTGAAGAGATGCGTTGCACTCCTCTTTTTTTAAATATTTTTTTATTATTTTCAAATTGGTTTACAATCTTAATTATTTTTCAATTCACAAAATACATAATATAAAAGATTTCTATCTTATCTCTAAGCAAGTATATATATTTAACTTCCCCTCTCCCCTCCTCAGTCCATTTAATATCCATGTTTCTCTCTTTGTATTCAGTTCTAATTCATTATAATAAACCAAATCTGTCAATCCTACAATAGATTTTTTAATTTTGGTAATTTAATTACTCCTAACATTTTGAATTAGATCAATTCGGTCGGGTTTGACCTAGAACAGTATGTTTTCATTCAGGGATGAACATTAATTCTTGTGGAACTTGGAATGAACGTTAATTCCTTTTGGGACCTGTTGCTTTTTGTTTAAGTATACAATATATTTTGATTTATTGATGAACTTATATGAATGAAGATTGCAGTATCTTATACCATTGTATTTGAGTCATTTGTATTTTAAGAGCCACGTGCTGTTGTTTATTAGTACCTGGAGGTTGGCAACCCTACCAGTGACTGTAATTGAAAGGATTGCAGCATCTGAACATGGAGGCTCCACGTAGTCGTAGTGGCTAAATGCACTTGGCTAACCCGTCCTCCATAAATGTGTTTAGTCCTCTTCTAAAGCCAACCAAACTAGCTGCCAGAATTATACCCTGTGGCAGTGAATTCTGCAAATAAGTAAATGAAACAATGCTAGCCCTACCCCTGCCTACACGTGTCTTTTAATCATTTTAGTGGCTTGAAAGGAGATCAGAAACTGCTGTGTGAGCTTACAGAAAGCTTCCTTACCCTGCCTACGCAGAGGTGATTCTTTGCTGAGGGTGATTGCCCTACTTACAAGCTCCCCTGCAACTAGTAGTAGGGTTGCCAACCTCCAGACAGGGACTTGGGACCTCCTGGAATTACAACGGATCTCCAGGCAACAGAAATCTGTTCCCCTGGAGAAGATGGAAGCTTTGAAGGGTGGACTTTTATTTGCTTATAGCTCACTGAGGTCCCTCCCCAAACCCCACTCTTCTCCCCCAAATCTTCGGAAATATCCCAAACTGGACTTGACGACCCTAGGTAATATCCATTTATTCCCCCCCGCCGCCCATCTTTCATTTACAGGCAACCCTCACCTTATTGTGCTTTGTTTTATTGCGCTCCACAGATATTGTGTTTTTGAGCAAGTCTTGTTGGCACCATTTTCCCAACAGCACGTGCTCGCTTCATGTCCCTGTGTCACACTTTAGTAATTTTTAACAATATTCCAAACTTTTTCATTATTATTTCAGTACATTTTTTTAGACCTAATGTTATTGCACACTTAATAGACTACTCACAGTAATAGACTACAGCAGCGGTTTCCAAACTTTTTGAGTCATGGAGCCCTTTTCAGGAGAGAAATTCGTCACTGAGCACTAATTTTAACCTAACACCTATATACTAAACCGAACGACAGTAGTGTTTTTCTTTCCAATCTCTTCACGGAGCGCTAGGAGATGTTTTGCGGAGCACCAAGTGCTCCGTGGAGCACAGTTGGGGAACCCCTGGACTACAGTACAGTGTAAACTTAACTTTTATATGCACAGGGAAACAAAAACAAAAAAATTGTGCGACTCGCTTTATTGCGATATGCGCTTTATTGCTTTTGTCTGGAACTAGGGCTGCCAGGTCGGGATTGTGTGTGCGTGCGCCGGAGCGTGTGCGCCTTTTCCTCTTAGTTTGAGTGGTAAAGCGGCCCTTTACCACTAAGAGGAAAAGGCCCCTTGCGAGACGGCACTTCCAGTTGTAAACTGGAAGTGCCGTGCGCGTGGTGTGTACACGCACATGCATGTTTGCCCACTGACCCTCAAGTGGTCGGCGGGCAGAGGGGCGAATTGCTGGGGGTTTGCCCACCACCACTGGGCACCTGGCAACCCTATCTGGAACCAAACCCGCAATATTGGTCTGGGCTGATTCTGCTATATCATCTTCTACCTCCGAATTTTTTCAGTGCACTTATTGACCAGATCACCACGTTCTCAGGCCTTCTTGGCTTGGCATCACATTTCCTTTTTCATCAACCACGTCAATGCATTATTTATCAGATTCATAATCCGTTCTCCGCAGGGTAGACCGGGCTCAGGGTGACTGACATAAATATAGATTATAAGGTTAAAACATGTTAAAACAGTTAAAACAATAATTAAGGACCAGCCCATACAGTCAGTAATATTCATGATGCATACCTATTCTCTCTAGTATCAGAGGAGCATGCCGAATATATTAGGTGCTGTGGAATACAGGCAGGATGGTGCTGCTGCAGTCATCTTGTTTGTGGGCTTCCTAGAGGCCCCTGGTTGGCCACGGTGTGAACAGACCGCTGGACTCGATGGGCCTGGGTCTGATCCAGCAGGGCCTTTCTTATGTTCTTATGTTAGTACAACCCCTGATGGGCACAGTTGTGCCATACCCTTTTGTCTATAGTCAGATACAAGCATAACTCTAGGGCAAATCAGCCAGATCAGCACTGAAGACTGGCAACTGTTCATGATGTGAAGCAGTTAATCTTTAGACCATGGATCGTTCTTGCTCATCTGCTGGACTTGATGGGCCTCAGTCTGATCCAGCAGGGCCTTTCTTATGTTCTTATTATATTAGGTGCTGTGAAACACAGGCAGGACGATGCTGCTGCAGTCGTCTTGCTTGTGGGCTTCCTAGGGGCACCCTGGTTGGCCACTGTGTGAACAGACTTGTGCTGGACTTGATGGGCCTCGGTCTGATCCAGCAAGGCCTTTCTTAGGTTCTTACAATCACCTATACCCAAAAGGCGCTGCTATTGTCAAATATAAGCCATGGCACTACTTCTGCTCTGAACCCCAAGGGGTGGGATAGATGCTACGTAAATTATTCTTATGAAGCCAAGGCATAATCTTTTTTTATAGCCTGGGATTTTGCCCAGCTCTGCAAATAGCTGCTGCACTAAGCTTTGCGCTTGGTCATTAAATAGGAGCCGTCACCAGGGTGGAACTCCCGATACACTTTGAGCAAGCGGAACATCTGATGGCTTCTTCTACTTTGCAAATTGATTTTTATGGCTTTGTTTTCTTCCTCTTAATGCACATCAGCAGCATTTAAATGCTTCGGAAGATCATGATCTTGGGGGAAACGCCGTGGCAGAGAGAGATGGGTGAATCCAAGCCAAAGCAAAAAGAAATTTGGCTCGACGTAGCATGCTTGTGTTGAGGGGGAGGGAAGCGTTGGGACCATTCACTGCGTGTTGCAAACTGCTGTACGATTGGTCTTAACTGTGTGAAAAGGTCTCTGGAGAGGTGGGTATTCATTTCTTTTAAAAATATATTTTTTATTAAAAAAATTCAAAAAGAAAACACACATAACATATTCATTCACATGCATACAGTATAATCAGTCTTCTAGGGATTTCGTTTTGAATTAGTTGTTCATATCAAGCTGGATACTTATTTAATTAATGATCTGTCTAAATCCTTTATCTATATTACCACTGCATTTCTAGCTATCTTATCAATATGATACTTAATACAATTCATATCTTCCATTCTATAGGTTACTTTTATTCTCCGTCTGCTGCTCCAAACTAGACTATTTCTTATACAAATCTACTGCCTTATATAAATCTACTGCCTTTATATCACTGTTCTTTTATGCATGGGTATGCCTTCGCCCTTCTTTGCTAAGTCATAATTTTGACTTTATAGTCAAAATAAAGCCCCTATTTCTTCTGGAATTCTTCCATGGTTTTGCCATTCACCAAATTAGATAATTTCGCCATTACTGCGTATCCTGCCATTTTATCTTGCTGTTTTCCCAGTTCTGGAGTTTCTTCTTGCACGGGGTGTTCATTTCTGAAGTAAGCATGTGCCGCCCGCTTTCACACAGCTGTCATTTTTCTTCTTCAAATGGCAAATTGCTGTTTCCTTGAGGGAGTTTGCAAGACTGCTGTTCTCCACTCGTCCAAGCAGCTGTCCAACCTATCATCGGGACTGACTCTCCAATGAAGAGTTGGACTGCATGGGTAAAGGCCAAGCGATCCTCTGAGTCACCCGCCAAAAGGCAAGGTTCTTCCACTGAGCAGCCATGCACAAACCGACTGATCAAACCACAGTATTTTATTTTACTTATATAGGTTTTTGATACTCCACCTTTCTCCCTGGGGCTTCAGACAGGTTATGCAGAGTTAAGTCAATACAATCAGCAGGCTGAGGCATCTAGTAAACAAGCCATAGCATATGGATGGTAGAAATCTGGAACCAATCAGAAATATGAAAACTGGACTGAAGCAAAGCATAAGAGAGCCAGCGTGGTGTGGTGGTTAAGAGCTGTGGACTCTGTTCTGGAGAACCGGGTTTGATTCCCCCACTCCTCCACATGAGCAGTGGAGGCTACTCTGGTGAACTGGATTTGTTTCCCCACTCCTACACGTGAAGCCAGCTGAGTGACCTTGGGCTAGTCACAGCTCTCTCAGCCCTACCTACTTCACAGGGTGTCTGTTGTGGGGAAGGGAAGGTGATTGTAAGCTGGTTTGATTCTTCCTTATGTGGTAGAGAAAGTCAGTATATAAACTCTTCTTCAAATGGCATGTTTCAATATCTGGATAATGAACACATGATGAACCTATTGGGGATCTCAGTAAACGGGATGGTGAGGCCTATTGGGGATCCCAGTAAATAGGATGGCATGACAATCTATTGGCTGGCTAAAATCAGACCACTAGGCCATTTAGTTCAGCATGGTCTTCTTTAGCAATGAGTTTTCCAGGGTCTCGGGCAAAGAAAGGTTTTTCCCAACACCTTTTTCCTGAGATCCTTTACCTGCAGATTTCAAGTGCTGGATCTGGGAACCCCCAGACACAAAGCAGCTGCCTTGCTACCTAGTTAAAATAATTGAACTAATTTAACAGCCCCACCCTACACTTCAAAGGTTACGTAGCATTAATTAATTAATGCACTTGTTTACTTCATTTATATCCTGCCTTTCTCCGTAGTGGGAGCCCAAACCAGTTCTCCTATCTCTCCATTTTATCTTCATAGCAACCCTGAGACTGCAAGTGCGTGACTGACCCAAGGTCACCCAGCAAACTTCCATAGCAGAGTGGGATTTGAACCTGGGTCTCCCGGATTCTAATCCAGCACTCTAACTAGTACACAGTTCTGGCCCTAATTAGACTCAGCTAGTCCTCGGGTCATTATGTTGGTTTAGTATCCTTAAATAAACTTGCAGATTACCCAAAATAATCATCTGAAATGTCTTTTTTGAGAACAGTTTGGAGGAAGGGTGCAGTGTCTCGAGTGTGAAATGTTGCGGTTTAATAAACAAAGGCCGCCATTCATCTTTAGTTCATTTGCCATTACCTCGGAAGCCTGGAATAGAGAGTATTCTCTTGTGTTCGTAGTCCCGGTACCAAAAATATCTTCAAAAATTGAATACATTCACATCAGTACTATGAATAATCTGGATGTTTTGACTCTGCGCTGCCTTCTTTCCTTTACTGTGTTGCTTATTGGTAGATGGAAGCTAGAAACAAGAACCCTTTTTTAAATTTTGTTTCCATCGAGCTTCAACCCACATGCGTCTGTATGGCCTATATCCGCATGGGGCGTCCCTTCAGCCTGACCCCCTGATCAATCTAGGGCACATTTTAAAATTTGTGATTAAATGAGTCAGTTGATCTAGTAATATTAACTGGATTAAAGGGGATAAACACGGGACAGAGAATTCACTTTGGATGTTGCATCAGTGGAAGGAGCAGATGGCATGTGACGAACCCGAAAGCCGTTCATGCCGATATCCATAAAGTGTAACCTTCAGACACTTCCTGCCGTTTTGGCACAGCCCTGGAGACTCTGTCCAGCTGTACCAAAATAAGAAACTGAACTACCAATCTTCTCCACACCTGGTTTCTCACTGTTTTATAAAAGTTGATTGCCCAGCTTTGTGCAAAGCAGAGGTATTTTTCTGTTCTACATTTCAAGCAATGGTAGCAAACATGTGTACCTCTGTGTGTGTGGGAGGGGGGGGTTCTTTTTCCAAAATGCACATTTTTAGAATAGAATCATAGAGTTGGAAGGGACCACCAGGGTCATTTAGTCCAACCCCCTGCACAATGCAGGAAATTCACAACTACCCCCCCACCCCCAGTGACCCCTTTCACTTTCTTTTGTCTCTTTTAAAAGAGAGATTGATTACTGCTGCTGCTAATATTATAAGTTGAGTATCCCTTATCCAGACTGGTTGGGCCCAGAAGTGATTCGTACTTTGGATCTTTCCGTATTTTGGAATATTTTCATGTACACAATGAGATACCTTGGGGATGGGACCCAAGTCTATACATGAAATTCATTTAAGTTTTACATACGCTTTATACACTTGGCCTGAATGTAATTTTAAACAATATTTTTTAATAATTTTGTATACATTGAACCATCAGAAAGCAAACAGGCGTGCTGCTGAGGTCCTGTGAAAAATGCCTGCATGCTTGCTCAAAAAGTCTGGTTTTGGGGTCATTCCAGATATTGAATGTCCGGATAAGGGATACTCAACCTGTATTTTCATTTCAGACATTTATTAGCCACCTTTCTTCCTTATGCAGCTCAAGGTGGCTTACAATATAAATAAAATACATAAAATAGAGTATGTAAAAATACATAATTTTTTTCTCTTTGATTTCCCTTTGAAGAGAAATCAACGCACCATGTTGTAACTTTAACCCTTGCGGTTGTTTTATGTTACACATCAAAGGAAGGTGTTCTAGCAGGAGGACAGGAAGGATCGGGGAAACGTTGTCTGCCTCTGAGCATCTACACAGTGAAATGCTCAAATCTTGGCGAAACTCCCTTCCTGCCCCTCCTCTCTTTGAATTTGTCTTTGATCAGGGGAACCCTGTTCTCTTTGTACCGCCCCAGATTGATCATCCCGTTATAAGATCCCGTTTCTTCCTGAAAACAGCTCCCATGTGGGATGGAGGTGCGCTAAAGGTTGTCCCAGTTGTAAAGGACAGTTCTCATTTTATATATATAGAAGAAGAGTTGGTTTTTATACCATGGTTTTCTCTACCTTTAAGAAGTCTCAGACCAGCTCACAATCACCTTCCCTTCCTCTCCCCACAACAGACACCTTGTGAGGTAGGTGGGGCTGAGAGAGATCGGAGAGAACTGTGACTAGCCCAAGGTCACCCAGCAGGCTGCATGTGGAGGAGTGGGGAATCAAACCCAGTTCTCCAGATTAGACTCCACCGCTCTTAACCAATACACCACGCTGGCTTCACAAATCCCTGGCGCCAGGTTGCCATAATGCCTAGAAATTTCATTGTGGAGCCTAGTATTTTCAGCAATTACTGTTGTGTCTCTGAGTGATCCCCTGCAGTACAAAACTCATAAGGACTAGAAGCCTCTGAAACCCATAGCTTTCTTTTTTTGCTTCTAAACTGAGTCTTTTAAGTTCAACCAAGGTAACTAAAATGAGCCTCCACATTCAGAGGCAATAAACCACTGAATCACAGTGCCATGAGGCAACACCAGGAGAAGGCTTTGGCCTCTGTGCCCTGTTGTTGGACCTCCAGAAGAACTGGTTGGCCACTGAGAGAAAGGATGCTCGACTAGATGGACCACTGGTCCGATACCACTGGGCTCTTCTAATTAAGGCCTTGGCCTCTATGCCCTGTTGCGGGCCCTCCAGAGGAACTGGACAGCCACTGTGTGAGACAGGATGCTGGACGAGATGGACCACTGGTCTGCTCCAGCAGGGCTCTTCTGAGGTTCTAATGAAGGCCTCAGCCTCTGTGTCCTGTTGTTGGCTGGCCCTCCAGAGGAACTGGTTGGCCACTGTGTGGGATGGGATGCTGGACTAGATGGACCATTGGTCTGATCCAGCAGGGTTTTTCTTATATTCTAACCAGAAAAAAAAATCTAGATTCTTCTTGCCCTGTTTTTATTATGCTGTTCTATACAAATGTCTGCTTTACCACCACCCATATGCTGCTAAGACAGGAAAGCTTTATGGAAAGCCCGAGTTGACTGAAGCATTAAGCAAGTTGGCCTTTGCTAGCCAAGGAATGCCAGAGCAAGCTGGAGAAGCCAAAATGTGAAAATGAATTTCCTGCATCTTGAAGAGTAATAGCTTTAAGTTCTCAGGGGATAGATGTGTGAAAATAAAGTGTCTAGTTGCAGAATTCCTTTTGGTAGCGGGAACTAATAAATAGGATATTTTAAATATTTTAAATATGGCATAGTTGGCTAAGAGGCGCTAAGCCGGGAAAAGAATTGCAGAAGGGTTACCGTTGATATATAAAGATGCATAGGGTGTTTGAGACTCAACGGTTTGAGACTCACCGGTTGTGGCTAGACAATTTGGGGTTCTGCAGCTTTGTTTTGCTTTCCGAAACGAGGGTATTCCAGGGAGCTGGCCACATCCTTTTGAAAACCACCAAAAAAATCTCCTGGCTGGCTTGAAGTTGGTTCTGTGGCAATCAAGGAAATCACAAGATTGGCTCAGCGATTAGGAAAGGGGTGGTGTGTTTTTGCTTGCTTGGTCAGCATAAAGGCAGTGTGCATTCTTGCATACACAATCACACACACACACATATATATAGACAGGCACAAAATGTCACAGAACAAATTGCAGATGGGCATAAAACTAATTGCCAACTGGCATATCCCGCAGAAGGAGAAGAATTGGTTTTTATATGCTGACTTTCTCTACCACTTAAGGGAGACTCAAACCGGTTTACAATCACCTTCCCTTCCCCTCCCCACAACAGACACCTTGTGAGGTGGGTGGGGCTGAGAGAGTGTGACTAGCCCAAGGTCACCCAAGGTCACGAAGCTGGCTTTGTGTGTAGGAGCGGGGAAACAAATCCAGTTCACCAGATTAGCCTCCGTCGCTCCTGTGGAGGAGTGGGGAATCGAACCCGGTTCTCCAGGTCAGAGTCCACCGCTCCAAACCACCGCTCTTAACCACTACAACACTACACCAGTCCACTCTGTGATCGTTTGGGGCTCATGTGCAGATTGAACACAGGGAATTTGGTGGGCTCTGTGGAATCATACCCTACTGAGGTCCTTCTTGTCCCCAGACCCCATCCTCCCCCTAGCTGCACCCCCACATCCCCAGCATTTGCTCAACCCAGTGTTAGCAACCCTAACCACAGAACACCATGTGAAACTGCCTTTTGCAGCCGCAGATTTGGGCTAGGCCACAGAGGAAGGAATCAGTAGGCAACGCAAAGCTGACTGCAGAACACCAAAGACAGATAGAGATCAAGTCAGCGAGGCAAGGTGCAAATTAGTGAAGAGTGTGTCGGTTTCTCTCTATTTATTTAGTTCTTTTTTATTTACTTTAAAGCCTGCCCTTCTTGCTGGGACTCAAGGCAGATTACACAGTGTAAGTCAATACAGTCAGGAGAATGTGACATTTAATAAACAGTATAATAGGACTAGGATTACAGAAATCTGAAACTAGCAAAAAGTATTAGACACGATGCATTAATGATATGCCATGGAAAAAATAATTACTAGCCTGCTCATCACTAGCTCTCCATAAGCAATGACACAAAAGTTGATAAGGTCACCAGTGGTATTAGGATAATTAATGCTCCAGGCTAAATCAATTAAGCCTGAGTAGGGAAGGCAGGGACCTGCTCCCTGGGTGTAACACTGATCAAAACAATTGACTGGGTATTTTAATGACCTAAAGCGTTCTCCCCCCCTTTCTGTCTCCTCTTTTTAGGATGAGCTCGACCTTACGGATAAGCATAGAGAAGCGATGTTTGCACTCCCCGCTGAAAAGAAATGGCAGATTTACTGCAGCAAGAAGAAGGTAGGCTCCACCGAAAACTAGTTTGCATTCCAAGGTTGTTCTGCGTGTTTCTCAAACTGATCCAAAAGACAGGGGAAAATTCCATGGGATTTGTGGAATTGTTCTGAAAAAGACCAGTACACTGACTGGTGCGCACGGTGTTCCCTCTGACATGCAGTGTTTCATCCCCCTAAAAACCCTTGGACGCTAAGCAGGGCTGGCCCTGGTTAGTATTCCGATGGGAGACCACCAAAGAAGGCCAAGGTTGCTACGCAGAGGCAGGCAATGGCAACGCACCTCTAGAATCATAGAATCATAGAGTTGGAAGGGACCATTAGGGTCATCTAGTCCAACTCCCTGCACTATGCAGGAAATTAACAACTACCTCCCCCCCCCCACATCCCCAGTGACCCCAACCCTCGTCCCGCAATGCAGGATCTCACAATCAAAGCACTCCCGACAGATGGCCATCCAGCCTCTCCTTAAAGACCTCCGAAGATGGGGACTCCACCACCCTCCGAGGCAGCACATTCCACCATCAAACAGCCCTCACCGTCAGAAAGTTCTTCCTAATGTTTAGATGGAATCGCTTTTCTATTAGTTTAAATCCATTACTCCGTGTCCTCTGTTTATCTCTTGCCTTGAAAAACCTATAGAATTGCCATAAGTCGGCTGCGACTTGACAGTGCATTCCACCACCACCAAAAAACCCTCATAGAGTTGGGGCTCTTTGGAGTGGCACCCCATGTAGTGTGAGGGCTGCTGTTAGAAGGAAATATCACCTTTCTGTCCTGGCCAAGTGTCCGTGCTTTCTGTTTGTAGATGAGGAGAGTTGAGTTTCAGTTGCATAAACAATAGCGATTCTTACATAGTGCTTAAAACTATGCAAGTGGCTAGGTCTTGGGGAATGCCATGGCTGGGTGCTAGAGCACACCATTTGTATGCAGAAAAAGATGAAGGGTTGGTTTTTACACTCCGATTTTCTCCACCTTTTAAGGAGACTCAAACTAGTTTACAATCTCCTTCCCTTCCTCTTCCCACAACAGGCACCTTGTGAGGTAGGTGGAGCTGAGAGAGTTCGGAAAGAACTGTGACTGGCCCAAGGTCACCCAGCTGGCTTCATGTGAAGGAGTGGGGAATCAAACCCACTTCTCCAGATTAGAGCCCACCGCTCATGCAGAGGATTGGGGAATCAAACCCCATCCTCCAGATTAGAGTCCGCCGCTCATGTGGAGGAGTGGGGAATCAAACTCCGTTCTCCAAATTAGAGTCTGCCGCTCATGTGGAAGAGTGGGGAATCAAACCCCGTTCTCCAGATTAGAGTCCACCATTCATGTGGTATGGAGAGAGTGGACAGGGAGAAGCTTTTATTCCTCTCTCATAACACTAGAACACGGGGTCATCTGCTGAAGCTGGAGGGTGAGAGATTCAAAACAGATAAAAGGAAGTATTCCTTCACACAACACATAGTTAAATTGTGGAACTCCCTGCCCCAGGATGTGGTGGTGGATGCTAATTTGGAAGGCTTTAAGAGGGGAGTGGGCATGTTCATGGAGGAGAGGGCTACCCAGGGGTACTAGTCAAAATGGCTACTAGTCATGATGCATACCTGTCCTCTCCAGGATAAGAGGAGCATGCCAATTCTAATAGGTGCTGTGGAACGTAGGCAGGACGGTGCTGCTGCAGCCGTTTTGTTTGTGGGCTTCCTGGAGGCACCTGTTTTGGCCACTGTGTGAACAGTCTGCAGGACTTGATGGACCTTGGTTTGACCAAGCAGGGCCTTCCTTATGTTCTCTCATCCCTTTGCTTTCTGTCTTGTTCTTGCCGGTGCCCCACGGTTCATCACCAGGGCCTCGAGGGGAAGGCCATGCTGTTTCTGGACCATGGCGAGAGGCTGGCATCTTGCTGTCTTATTGGGCAAACGTTGTGCCCGCAAGCGTCCTTTCATGCTTCTTTGGTAATGGAAAAGCCGGCCTTGTAAAACGTCGCTTTGTGAAGATGCGGCTCCGTAATGAGGCTCTGAGAATTCTTTACGATGGCTCTTGTCCCCGGGGCTTCATTTGTGTTACATGATTAAAACAGAGTGATACTTTAAAGGGGGTAGGGAGGGGAAAAGATCTCCTTGCCAGTTTTCAGTGCGCCTTAGATTTGTGTGTGCCGTGAAATCCATGTCTGAAGGGAAGACTGCGGTCTCTGGAATACCAAGGATTGAACCTGGGACCTTCGGCATGCCAAGCAGGTGCTCTACCACTGAGCCACAGCCCCTCCCCTCAAGAGGGGTACCTTGTGAGGTAGGTGGGGCTGAGAGAGTTGGGGGGAGCTGTGACTGGCCCAAGGTCACCCAGCAGGCTTCATCAGGAGGAGTGGGGAATCAAACTCGGTTCACCAGGTTAGAGTTTGCTGCTCATGTTGAGAGTGGGGACTCAAACCTGGTTCTCCAGATTAGAGTCCGCTGCTCTTAACCCCTATGCCACACCTATGGGGTCACCATAAGTCAGCTATGACTTGACAGCACAGAAAAGGGGGGGGGAATAGGCCTGGAAGCTTTTCTTTTGCATAGAAGCTTGTTATTTATTATGATATGATTTATTATAATGTTAGGGGAGAAGCCACAGCTCTGTGGCAGAGCACTGAAGGTCCCTGCTTCAATCCCCGGCATCTCCAGTTAACGAATCTGGCAGTAGGTGATGTGAAAGGCGAGCCCCTGCCAGTCTGAGTAGACAATACTGACTTTAATGGGTGAAGAGTCTGTAGTGTTGCCAACCTCCAGGTATTAGCAGGAGATCTCCTGCTATTACAACTGAGCTCTAGCCGATAGAGATCAGTTCCACTGGAGAAAATGGCCGCTTTGGCAATTGGACACTATGGCATTGAAGTCCCTCCCCAAACCCCACCCTCCTCAGGCTCCACTCCAAAAACCTCCCGCTGGTGGTGAAGAGGGACCTGGCAACCCTAAGGGTCTGATTCAGTAAAAACTGTCTTCTTGCGTTCTTCTTTCATGCCATCTCTGTGCTGAATGCTGGGCCTCCTCTAGGCAAGAGAAAAAGGTAAAGGTCCCCTGTGCAAGCACCGGGTCATTCCTGACCCATGGGGTGACGTCACATCCCAATGTTTCCTAGGCAGAATTTTGTTTTACGGAGTGGTTTGCCAGTGCCTTCCACAGTCATCTTCCCTTTACTCCCAGCAAGCTGGTCCTCATTTTACCAACCTAGGAAGGATGGAGCCAGCTACCTGAAACCGTCTTCCATCGGGATCAAACTCAGGTCGTGAGCAGAGCTTGGACTGCAGTACTGCAGCTTACCATTCTGCGCCACGGGGTTCCTTAAGAGAAGGGAACAAACATTGGTTTTCCAGAGTTGTACACGGTGCTGTGGCCATGGTTCCTCCGTCACCTCCTCCTAATGCCTGGCGGTAAGCTAGACTCCCCGCTGTGATCCACCTCTCCAGCCGCTGCTGCGTGCCTTGCTAGCAGGCAGCGAAGGATCTTGCAGCATGAGTACGTGTTTGGCTTAGAAAGGAGAGCAATAACGCAGCGCCTCCGTATTGATGACGACGGGGTGCCCGGGTGATCAATGCACAGTGCTGAAAGTAATGGGGTTTAAAAGCAGGGAGGCCTTTCTGGAGGAGATTTAGGAGGGGGATAAAAGCCCTCTCGTCAAATATTTAAAAAGATGTCTGAACTAAGCAGGAAGGAGCAGTTGCTCACGCAGTTGGGATCGAAGCAATGAGCCAAGTAGGCTTTCGGGAAGGTAAGCATCGTGGAGAGAGCCACTTAATGGTCATAAGAATCTGTTGACAAAGCGATGGCCAAACAGGTGCCTCTAGGAAGCCCACAAGCAAGATGACTGTGGCAGCATCTTGCCTGTTTTCCAGAGCACCTAATATATTTGGCATGCTCCTCTGATCCTGGAGAGAATAGGTATGCATCATGACTAGTATTCATTTTGACTACTAGCCATGGCTAACCCTATCCCCCATGAACATGTCCACTTCCAAGTTGGCAGCCATCGCCACAACCTGGGGCATGGAGTTCCACAATTTACAGTCCCTTTCCGGAGGGACTGTAGCATCTCCTACCTTTGAGGCAATTGAGGGCAGGTTGCTAAAGATTCTTTAGGCTGCTTCTGCTTCTTCTTCTGCTTCTTCTTTTGCTGCCTCAGTTTTCTGTGCATGCACACTAGCAACAGAGCCTTCCAAAAAGCAGCCACCCCCCAATGGGGGGATATTTAGAGACTCTCTCAATCCAGCAGCATCAGGGAGGATCCACATCCCACTTGTGGGTCCTGATCTGTTGGCTGAAGACAACAGAGGGAGTCCATGTAACATAACACAGCATAGTTATGGACTGGGAGACCTGGGATCGAGTCCCCATCTTGCTGTGAAACTCACGGGGTGACCTTGGCCAGTCATACTCTTAGCCTAAGCTACTTCACAGGGCTGTTGTGAGGATAACATGGAGGAATGGCGAATCATGTATGCGGGCCTGAGCCAGCATGGTGTAGTGGTTAAGAGGGGCGGACTCTAATCTGGTGAACCAGGTTTGATTCCCAACTCCTCCACATGAAGCCTGCTGGGTGACCTTGGGCTAGTCACAGTTCTCTCCGAACTCTCTCTGCCTCACCTTCCTCACACGGAGTCTGTTGTGGGGAGAGGAAGGGAAGGTGATTGTAAGCCTGTTTGATTCTCCTTAAAAGATAAAGTCGGCATATAAAAACCAACTCTTCTTCTTCCTTGCAAGAAGGAATAAAGATAAAATTATAGTAAACAAAATAAATATGTTCGTGGTTTGTTGGTTTTCTTTCCCCCCTCCAGCCGGTGTTAAGGCCTCGATGTTCTCTGGCGGTTTCCTTCATAAATCTTACGTGGTTCAGTCTGGCTGGGAGAGGGATTTGGCAGAGGTTAAAAGATGCTCAGCGGGGGCTCGACTGCCGTATTATAATAATTATGACGAATCTGTAGCCCCACAGGAGTATAGTTACAAATATTACCAACACATAACAGTTGATGTTAGTACATAAAATGGAAAAGGATCCTTTTCTTCACTTTTATTGATGTTATATACATCCTGAAACGCTGGACACCATATACAAAGTGTCAGCCGGGTGTCATACTATTTTAACAAAAAGCCACACAGAATAAAAGACTTTTATATACTTTTTAAACCTTATACAACGTTTGTGTATAAGTCAGGATGTGTATTGTAAAATTGTGTGTGTATGACCACTGAGGAAGGCCTGTAAAAGGCCTAAATGCATCTGGTCAGATTTTGGTCATTTTATGTACTAACATCAATTGTTATGTGTTGGTAATATTTGTAACTATGTTTGTGCTTTTTAGGAAGCCTGTGTTTTAGGCGGCTGCTGCTGCTTCTTCTTCCTCTTCCTCCTCCGTAATAAGATAGCGAAGGGTAAATGGCAGGATCCAGCCCCAGGTCTTTGCAAGAGGTACCTTTCCTGCCAGCTCTCTTTCCTTTAATGAGTTTTTAAAATGAGGCCGGGCGTGCGAGTCATCTGTAAAATGAGAACGGGGAGTGAAGGAAGAACGTAGAATGACCCGAGAATTGGTGCGAGCCAGATTATAGACTGACTTTAATAGCTTAGTGCAAAACAGCCAGATGGAAATCCCTTGAGCGATTCGATTGGATTTTATGGAATGAAAACCTTTGAAATCTGAAGATTTCTGAATGGATTGGCTGGTGGTGGTTGTATTGAAGCCGGAGTCAGTGCAACCCAAGTATTGCTGTCTGGATAACTTGGAAATGTTGGGAGTTTTTTGTTTGTTTGTTTCTGAGCCTTGTAATGAAGCTTGTTCTTAGAGGAAGGGGGGGGCTTTCAGAAATGAAAATGGGGCTTCTCGCAAGCACCTAATTCAAGCACTTAAACTAGTTTTGGAAGACAAATTCCAGTTTCCAACCCCCGCCCCCCCGTGATAAAAGTACAGGATTTTTGCACTAAAAGGTGCTTCGTGTTCCAGCGTGGTGTCGTGGTTAAGAGCGTGTGGGCTCTAATCTGGTGAAGCAGGTTGGTTTCCCCACTCCTGCACGTGAAGCCAGCTGGGCGACCTTGGGCTAGTCACAGTTCTCTCTGAACTCTCTCAGCCCCACCTACCTCACAGGGTGTCTGTTGTGGGGAAGGGAAGACGGTTGTAAGCCGGTTTGATTCTTCCTTAAGTGGTAGAGAAAGTCGGCATATAAAAACCAACTCTTCTTCCTCTTCCTCCTCCTCCTAGACAGCAATGTTATTCCCGGCAATACTTTGCAGCCAGCTCAGCATCTATATTAAACTGCTGCAGCTGGTGGGCTTTCTACAGGGTGGTAGAGAGATGTGTGTTTGCCGCAAATTGAGGGGGTACCATCCTGGCACGGTAGAATGGACTGCAGTGTTTGAGGTTGCATAAATAATACAGTGCCAGTAAAATAGTAGGAAGTTGTGTATGTTCGGCCCTAACCTGGATGGTCCAGGCTAGCTCAATGTCATCTGGTCTCGGAAGCTAAGCAGGGGCAAGCCTGCTTCATACTTGGATGGGAGACCACCAGGGAAGTCCAGGGTTGCTACATAGAGGCAGGCAATGGAAACCCCTTCTGTTCGTCTCTTGCCTTGAAAACTCTACGAGGGGCTGCCATATGTCAGCTATGACTTGACGGCACATTGCTGGCTCTCTCAAGAGATTCTGTCCATCCGTTGGGCCTCAGTACTTTCTTTAGCACCCAAACTGCAGCGATTTCCTTCCACCTTGAAGTAGGGTTGCCAGGTCCCTCTCTGCCACCGGTGGGAGGTTTTTTTGGGGTGGAGCCTGAGGAGGGCGGGGTTTGGGGAGGGGAGGGACGTCAATGCCAGAGAGTCCAATGGTCGAAGTGGCCATTTTCTCCAGGTGAACTGATCTCTATCAGCTGGAGGTCAGTTGTAATAGCAGGAGATATCCTGCCTCCGCCTGGAGGTAGGCAACCCTACCTTGAAGGATGAAGTCCAAGAGGATCCAAAAGGGTGAAGCTGCCTTACAGTGAATCAGACCCTTGGTCCATCGAAGTCAGTATTGTCTGCTCAGGCCGGCAGCAGCTCTCCAGGGTCTCAGGCAGAGGTCTTTCATGTCACCTACTTGCCTAGTCCCTTTAACTGGAGATGTCGAGGATTGCACCTGGGACCTTCTGCATGCCAAGCAGATGCTCTACCACTGAACCACAGCGTCACTCCTTCCAAAGACCTTTGAGGAACTGCCTGAACAAGCGTTCCCTAGACAAGCCACATTTTAATAGCAAGTTTTCCTGGTCTGATCAGGACAGTATTCAGGTCAACACAATACAAATCTGCTTTCTCCTGTGCGGACTTGGCTTTTCCTCTGCTTCGCTCTCCACACTACTAGTCCTTGCATTTCCCAAGGTTTCTTTTCTCTCCCCACCCTCCTTAAATCACACTAACAATAAGCAAACGCTGCATGACCAAATACCTTTCATGGTCAAATGGCTCATTGTTTAAAAAGTTTCAATTTAAAACCCTGAAGATTGCTAACAGATGCGAATTTTGGCTGTAGAAGTCACTCCTAGAAAAGAGAAGAGAGAGAGAGCAGGTACTTGCATGTGGAACTTACAAGGAACCTCCCCTTTAAAAAGCCACAATCCAAAAGGATTTCCTATTGAAACAATACCTTCTGGCGTAATGCAAGAAAAGCCCTGCTGGGTCAGAGCGAGGGATCATTTAGTCCAGCATTCCCAGTGCTTCCAGAGAGCCCAGAAGCAAGGCATAAAGGCAACAAGTCCTTTCCTGCCATTTGCCGGTATTCTGGGGTAGACTGCTTCCAAACATGCAGGCTCCATTTGGCTTTTGAAGGCCGGCAGCTGCTGATGAACTTAATCATTTACAAATTCATCTGATCCCTTTTTAAGGCCAGTGAGCATCCTGACATTTTGTGGCAGTAAATGCAGTCTCTCCTGAATCATCCCCTAATAAATTCCATGTGGTGACCCAGAATTCTACTATTGGGGGGGGGGAAACTCTGGACCTCTCTCCCTGTGGAGATTAGCCTGTCCCCTTCTGTTGCCGTCTTCCACCAGTGGGTGAAGACTTTTGTTTTTTTTTGGGTTTTTTTGGTTTGGCACTTCCTCAGTGATCCCTCCTTCCTGCATGTGTTAAGCGCCATAAAGTCGCTTCTGACTCATGGTGACCCTATGAATTAATTACCTTCACAATGTCCTATCACTAACAGCCTTGCTCAGGACTTACAGACGTAGGGCCGTGGCTTCCTATATGGAGTCAATACATCTCATGTTGGGTCTTCCTCTTTTCCTGCTGCCTTCAACTTTTCCTAGCATTATTGTCCCATCCAGTGAGTCTTGTCTTCTCATAATGTGACCAAAGTACGACAGCCTCAGTTTAGTCATTTTAGCTTCTGGGGTCAGTTCAGGCTTGATTTGATCTAGAATCCAATTGTTTGTGTTTATTGCCGTTTATTGCCCCAGGCTATCCTGATCTTGCCAGATCTCGAAAGCCAAGTAGGATTGGCCCTAGTTAGTAATTTGGATGGGCAACCTCCAAGGAATACCAGGGTTGGATGTGGAGGCAGGCAATGGCAAACCACCTCCGAACGTCTCTTGCCTTGAAAACCCTACAGCTGTGACTTGACGGCAAAAAAAAAAAAGGATTGGGCTACAGGGTGGTGGTCTGTCTCATTTCATCCAGCCTGGGGGTTTGACAACAGATGCAGCAGGGCCAGGCCACGTTGGCGCAGAGACACCCAGCTGGTGTTCCTGGAACGTCTGCCACCTTTAATGAGACATTTTGGGATCATTTGCCTCTTTGCCCAAGGTTATGAGATCTGCTTATCTTTTCCATGTGACTCGTCGGGTGGCGATTTTACACTTGACCTTCAAGTGATGGAGCAAATTGACAAGGTTGGCACGTCTGTCACATTTCGCACTGGGAGAAAAAGCCATCGTTTGGGGCACAAGGTTGAAAACTCGCACATTTCGATCGCTTCTGGTCAACTCTTCGGAATGCTAAAAATATAAAATAAATGGAGATAGCAGCTACGGTTTCTTTCCATCAATGCTGGCCTCCTTACTATGCCCTACCTTGGGCAAGTTACAGCTCTGTTAGAGCTCTCTCAATCCCACCTACCTCACAGGGTGTCTGTTCTGGGGAGGGAAAGGGAAGGTGATTGTAAGCTAGTTTGATTCTTTCTTAAGTGGGAGAGAAAGTCGGCATATAAAAACCAACTCTCCTCCTCCTCCTCCTCTTCCTTCTTCTTCTATCTCCCTTGAATTTATTCTATTTTATGGGGCGCTAGGACTCTCTACAGGCCTCACTGTGGCCTATACATCACAATTAAGAGCCCCATCAGATTCAGGTGCAGAAAAGAGCAAACAAAATGATTAGGGGACTAGAGCAACTGCCCTTTGAGGAGCGGTTAAAGCGTTTAGGGCTGTTTAGCCTGGAAAGGAGGAGGTTAAGGGGAGACATGATAAAGGTCTATCAAATGATGCATGGTTTGGAGAGAGTGGACAGGGAGAAGCTTTTCTCCCACTCTCATAATGCTAGAATGCAGGGTCATCTGCTGAAGCTGGAGGATGAGAGATTCAAAACAGATAAAAGGAAGTATTTTTTCACACAATGCATAGTTAAATTGTGGAACTCCCTGCCCCAGGATGTGGTGATGGCTGCCAACTTGGAAGGCTTTAAGCGGGGAGTGGACATGTTCATGGGGGAGAGGGTTATTTATTGCTACTAGTAAGAATGGATACTAGTCATGATGCATACCTGTTCTCTCCAGCACCAGATGAGCATGCCTATTATATCAGGTGCTGTGGAACACAGGCAGGATGGTGCTGCTGCAGTCGTCTTGTTTGTGGGCTTCCTGGAGGCACCTGGTTGGCCACTTTTCTGAACAGACTGCTGGACTTGATGGGCCTTGGCCTGATCCAGCAGGGCCTTTCTTATGCTTTTATGTTGTTCTCTATTTATTGATTTCATGGTTTTAATACGTTTTTATTATGTTTTACTGTATAATCTATCTTATTGTGTGAGCTGCCCTGAACCCGGCTTTTGCTGGGGAGGGCGGGATATAAGCTTAATAAAATAAATATTAAAGGAGGGAATCCATGTGAAGTCAGCCTGTTGAGCACACGTGAAGCTGCCTTATACTGAATTAGACCTTTGGTTTATCAAGGTCAGCCTTGTCTACTCAGACTGACAGCGGCTGTCCAGGGTCTCAGAGGGAGGTCTTTCACATCATTTACTGCCTGGTCCTTTTAACTGGAGATGTCGAGGATTGAACCTGGCACCTTCTGCATGCAAAGGAAAGGCTCTTTCACAGAGATGCAGCCATTCCCCTGTAAATACACATGAAGCGTATACTGTTATGCAACTTTGAAATCCAAGATAGATGGGGCAGTAACAGCAATGCCTTGCCTAGCAGATATGGAAGAAATATGTAATCGTTTGGAACACGAAGTGAGCCAACCTGTGGTATGCGTGACCTGACTTGATACCAGAAGCAGGAGTTTGGGGCAGGAGGATTAGGGTTGCCAGGTCCCTCTTCAACACCGGCAGGAAGTTTTTGGGGCAGAGCCTGAGGAGGGCAGGGTTTGGGGAGGGAAGGGACTTCAATGCCATACAGTCCAATAGCCAAAGCGGCCGTTTTCTTCAGGTGAACTGATCTCTATTGGCTGGAGATCAGTTGTCATAGCGGGAGATCTCCAGCTAGTACCTGGAAGTTAGAACAAAAAGGCACGTTTACTATAAAAGTCAAGCTGAGGGAAAGTATAGTAAAGGCTCTGTAAATGACACACGAACTCTTATTCTATAAGCCAGTGAATTTAGTGACAACCGTGAAAATATTACATACATACAAAACTATTAAAGGAAACTTATAAAAATAACTATGAGTACAATGTGATGCAATACAAAAATATATTTTATAGGCTTATCACGTTCAATAACTTATCAGTCTCTTAGAATTTTATACTGTTCATAAGCTTGTTATTCCTTCAGGAACAGGGAGAAGGATGACGGACGATAGGTGGAGAGGAACGCCGTCCGGATGCTTTGCGTTTTCACTACCCCGTGGGCAGCTTCATCAGCTCTCCTTTCAATTGGAGTCTAAGCTCCTTCAATAAGTTACCAAATATATACAATCTCTCATAAGTTTGAAGTTTCATGCGCCTGCTAGGCTGCTCTGCTCTTAGCAGCTAAGGCTGCTCTGCTCAAGCAGCAGTTACTGAACGTGATAAGCCTATAAAATATATTTTTGTATTGCATCACATTGTACTCATAGTTATTTTTATAAGTTTCCTTTAATAGTTTTGTATGTATGTAATATTTTCACTGTTGTCACTAAATTCACTGGCTTATAGAATAAGAGTTCGTGTGTCATTTACAGAGCCTTTACTATACTTTCCCCCAGTACCTGGAAGTTGGCAACCCTAAGGAGAGTGCACGACTCTGCCTGTGGCAAAGGTAGTCTGTTGTGCATGCTTCTTGTGTAGGGTGGCACGGCACATGAACTGTAGTGTTCTTTGCTATGACACTATTTCATGTGGACTGGCCAAAATGTGAGGCACCCTGCTTTGTTGACTGCCGTGCTGGATTGGACCAGTGGTCTGTCTAGTCCACTGTCCTGTTTCCCACATTGGCCAGCCTAATGCCTTTGAAGGATTACCAGTAGGGACACAGAGGCCAAAGCTTCCATCTTTTGTTGCCCCCTCCAGCAACTGGTATTCAGAGATCCGTTGAATCCTGGCTAATAGCCGTCGATAGATCTCTCCTCTGTGCATTTGTCTGAAACCGTTTTTGTTGCAGTGACTTCCGCTGCTTAACTGTGCTTTTTTTTTTTTTTTTTTTTAAAGCTCTCTCATGCATTTGTATCCATCTCATCCACGTTTTGGAAAATTGGCCATTGCCTGCCTCTGCGTAGCGACCCTGGTCTTCCTTGGTTGTCTCCTGTTCAAATGCTAACCTGGGCTGACCCTTCTTAGCTTTTGAGATCTGGCGAGATCAGGCTAGCCTGAGCTATCCAGGTCAGAGCTCTTAGCTCTATATAGTTATTGAATAGTGGTCTCACGTTTTCGGCATGCATTAGTCAAGCACCGGAGTGCCTCAGGTCTGCATTCGAATCCCCGCTCACCAGTGATGTTCAGGGGGTGAAGCGGACCATATGGATCTTTCTTGAGAACCAGTGTGGGGTAGTGGTTAAGAGTGTTGGTTTAGAGCGGTGGACTCTGATCAGAAGAACCGGGTTTGATTCCCTGCTCCTTCACATGAGCAGCGGAGGCTAATCTGGTGAACTGGATTTGTTTCCCCGCTCCTGCACATGAAGCCAGCTGGGTGACCTTGGGCTCGTCACGCTCTCTCAGCCCCACCTGCCTCATAGGGTGTCTGTTGTAAGGAGGGGAAGGGAAAAGTGATTGTAAGCCGGTTTGATTCTTCCTTAAGTGGGAGAGAAAGTTGGCATATAAAAACCAACTCTTCTTCAGTTTCTATCTTCCCCACAGGCTTGTTTATAAAATGAGAGAAATCTCATGTGCGTCTTGGGAGAAGGCTAAGATAGATACTAGTCATGCTGCATACCTATTCTCTCTAAGAACATAAGAAAGGCCCTGCTGGATCAAACCAAGGCCCATCAGGTCCAACAGTCTGTTCACACAGTGGCCAACCAGGTGCCTCTAGGAAACCCACAAGCAAGACGACTACAGCAGCACCATCCTGCCTGTGTTCCACAGCACCCAAAATAATAGGCATGCTCCTCTGATACTAGAGAGAATAGGTATGCAGCATGACTAGTATCCATTTTAACAAATAGCCATGAATACTTCTCTCCTCCATGAATATGTCCGCTCCCCTCTGAAAGCCCTCCAAGCTGGCAGCCATCACCACATCCTGGGGCAGGGAGTTCCACAATTTAACTATGCGTTGTGTGAAAAAATACTTCCTTTTATCTGTTTTGAATCTCTCATCCTCCAGCTGTAGCAGATGACCCCGTGTTCTAGTATTATGGGAGAGGGAGAAAAACTTCTCCCTGTCCATTCTCTCCAAACCATGCATAATTTTATAGATCTCTATCATGTCTCCCCTTAGCTGCCTTCTTTCCAAGCTAAACAGCCCTAAGCGTCCTAACCGCTCCCCATAGGACAGTTGCTCTAGTCCCCTAATCATTTTGGTTGCTCTTTTCTGCACCTTCTCAAGCTCTGTAATATCCTTTTTTAGGTGTGGTGACCAGAACTGTACACAGTATTCCAAGTGTGGTCTCACCATAGATTTGTACAAGGGCAGAATGATATCAGCAGTTTTATTCTCTATTCCTTGTCTAATTATGGTCAGCATGGAATTTGCCTTTTTTACAGGAGCTGCACACTGGGTTGACATCTTCATTGAGCTATCCACTACCACCCCAAGATCCCTTTCTTGGTCTGTCGCTGCCAGCACAGATCCCATCAGTGTATATGTGAAATTGGGATTTTTTGCCCCAATATGCATCACTTGCTCACATTGAATCTTATTTGCCATTTTAATGCCCATTCTTCCAGTATGCAGAGATCCTTCTGGAGCTCTTCACAGTCCGATTTTGTTTTAACCACCCTAAATAATTTGGTGTCATCTGCAAACTTGGCTACTTCACTGTTTAACCCCAACTCCAGGTCATTGATGAACAGGTTGAAAAGCACCGGTCCCAACACAAATCCCTGAGGCACCCCACTGCTCACATCCCGCCATTGGGAGAACTGACCATTGATTCCTACTCTCTGCTTCCTATTTTTCAGCCAGCTCTCAATCCATAAGAGGACTTGTCCTCTTATCCCGAGACTATGAAGTTTGCTTAGCAGTCTTTGGTGGGGGGCTTTGTCAAAAACTTTTTGGAAATCCAAATACACAATATCCAATATCCACAGGCTCATTCCTGTCCACATGCTTATTGATGCTTTCAAAAAACTCTAATAGGTTAGTGAGACAGGATCTACCCTTACAGAAGCCATGTTGGGTTTTGCCCAGCAGACCTTGCCCTTCTATATGCTTGACAATTCTATCTTTAATAATGCTTTCCACTAATTTACCCGGAACAGACGTTAAGATAACTGGCCTGTAATTTCCTGGGTCCCCCCTGGAACCTTTTTTATAAATGGGTGTTACATTGGCCATTCTCCAGTCCTCTGGTACAGAGGCTGATCGAAGGGACATATTACAGATCTTTGTTAGAAGTTCAGCAATTTTCATTTGAGTTCTTGAAGAACTCTAGGATGAATACCGTCTGGTCCATGTGACTTATTAGTTTGCAGTTTGTCTAGACGTTCTAGGACTTCCTGCCTTGTTACCACTATTTGCCTCAGTTCCTCATTTTCCCCTCTCCAAAATCTCTGTTCAGGAGAAGGAATCTGTCCTCTATCTTCAACAGTGAAAACAGATGAGAAGAATTCATTTACTTTTTCAGCAATCGCTTTATCCTCCCTTTACTCCCATTGTCATCCAAATGTCCAACCGCTTCCCTAGTTGGTTTCCTACTCCTAATATACTTAAATAATTTCTTATTGTTTGTTTTAATGTGTTTAGCAATATGCCCCTCAAAATCTTTTTTTTTTGCATCTCTAATTATCTGCTTGCATTTCCTTTGTGCAAGTTTGTGTTTGCTTCTGTATCAGAGGAGCATGCCTATTATTTTGGGTGCAGTGGAACACAGGCAGGATGGTGCTGCTGCAGTCGTCTTGTTTGTGGCTTCCTAGAAGCACCTGGTTGGCCACTGTGTGAACAGACTGCTGGACTTGATGGGCCTTGGTCTGATCCAGCAGGGCCTTTCTTATGTTCTTATAGAAGGCTGGGACCTTGAAGAAGATTTAAGTCAGCTTTGCAGTACTCACCAATGGGCTTTCAAGAAGCTGCCCGTGATCACCTGGAGGGCCGGTGGGGCTGGCCATCTGGACCTGTTTTATGAAGCAGAGTCTGTGCCTAACATATGGACGCCCTACCCATTGAGAGAGAGACAATGAATGAGAATGCCTTCGGTGCATTCAGAAGGCATTCATCTGAACTTTCTGTCTGCCCTACTCCCTGGCCCGGGCTGAGGATTTAGCACCATTGTGAGTCTGCATCTGCAAGGTCTTCTTTTCATTAATCTGTGGCAACAGAATGCCTTTGTCGCAATCTAGGGGGTTGTGACGACTTATCCCCCTTTTGTTTCCCGGCTCCAAGGTCATGGGCCTAACCTTCCGTGACAGCAACAGGGGCTCGGCTGGCTCTGTGGGAATCTTTCCTTGCAGCTGGTCTTTTTTTGTTTTTTTTAAACAGGGGTGATTTCTAGCAATTTTATTAATGGATTATTCCATGGAAAAAGAAACCCCCTGGGCCTGGTATCAAGGCTCTGAGCCTGGTTACTTCAAATTGCCGAGTAAAGCAGATGGCAGGACTGGGACTTGGGAAATATTTTCTCTCTGGACAATCTGCAGAAACGTGCCTATTACCCCTTCTTTATATCTAATTGGTGCTTCGAAGATGAGCATATTTGGTAAGGATTTGAATCCATTAAGCTGCCTTAGACTGAATCATCAGCCCATCAAGGTCGGTATCGTCTACTCGGAGTGGCAGTCGCTCTCCAGAGTCTCAGACTGAAGTCTTTCACACCACCTGTGGCCTGATCCTTTTAAAGGGAGATGCCAGGGATTGAACTTGGGACCTTCAGCACACCAAACAGATACTCTGTCACTGAGCTATGACCCCTTCCCCTAAAAGAGGAATGTACGTGCAACAAGCAATGGTGGTAGCCCCTACTTCAGTAAGGACATAAGAAAGGCCCTGCCCTGTAAACAGTCTGCCTAGTAAACGTCGGGATGTGACGTCACCCCATGGGTCAGGAATGGCCCGGTGCTTGCACAGGGGACCTTTTTTCTTACTGTAGTCACATGGGGGGATAAATAACCTCTGAGGAAAGAGGTATTCCTGGCCCAGGTATTGTGAGAGAATTACTTTAAGTGCTGTGAAGTAATTCCATGGTGAGAAAAAGGAAGGAAGCAGGGGGAATCTCCATTATTTCCTAGTTTTAGGCACTGGAGTAAACATATGAACCTCTGTGTGCAAGCTCTGGGACTAAGCTACCTTAAAGAGTTGGAAATCTGGATTAAGTAAAACAACATCTGCGCTGTACTTGTTGAGTAACTTATTATTTACATAGAAAATTTGTACCTTTCCTGGGAGGGGCTGTGGCTCAGTGGTAGAGTGTCTGCTTGGCATGCAAAAGGTCCCAGGTTCAATCCCTGGCATCTCCAATTAAAGGGACCAGGCAAGTAGGTGATGTGAAAGACCTTGACCTGAGACCCCGGAGAGCCGCTGCCGGTCTGAGTAGACAATAGTGACTTTGATGGACCAAGGGTCTGATTCAGTAGAAGGCAGCTTCATGTGTTCAATACTCATTTTTCCTACATTACTGTGACAAATAATAAAATTCTGCTATTTTACTGTTGAACTGAATAAAGCCTCTGGTGTCTCAATTATCTGGGGTAAAACAAAGTAGAAGACAAGGGAGAGATTTCCCCCCTCGTCACACGTCGAAAATGATAGACCTTCCATACCACCTACATCTCTTAAACAATGGCCTGCCCTCTCCCCAGTTTGCCTAATGCGTGTTCTGCTCCTAACCATCCTGTGTTCAGTCCAGCGAACGGGGAACCCTTTTTGTAAAACGTTCGAAGTATGCCAACAGCATCTTTTTAGAATCAGCAGGGCTTACTCCTGTGTAATGCTGCGAAAATATAACAGCAGTGTCTGTGTGGCGTTCGCTAAGTGGCCAGTCGGTGGCAGCTATTTGTAGTAAATTTCCCCCTCTTAATTGGGTTCTGCTGTGCTTAATTGAGAGCAGTTCTTGCAAATCGTCACTCTCCGAGGAGGAAACAAAGGACCCCGCCGGAGGTGAGAAAAGAGGAAACGTTTCCCTTTTAGCGGTAATTCTGACGGGAGAACCTGCAATCGCGTCTCTTCCATCCCTCCTCCTCCCGTTCAGGGAGACCCTTTTCACTCCCTCGCTTCCGTCCCGGGCTGGGCCACCTGCCTCTTCCCAGCCCGACCTGACCCCGGGCTGACAGCGGCTCGGGCCGGCGTCCTGTCTTGTCTGCGTGTCAGCAAAACGCAGGAAGCCGCTGTCAGCCTGCAGCTGGGCCTCTGCCACAGGTGCAGATAAGGGATTTTTGCAAGTCTGTCAGTCACCCGGCGGCCGCTAGAGCCGGGCCCAGCTTTCTCGACTTTTGCTTGATGTGTTTTGAACATTTGCATGTTTGATACGGGAGAACCTGTAATACCCACCCTTAAGCAGTTTGCACAAAAATCCAAAGCACTTCTCTGCTTTTTGTCCAAGGCCTTGTCAGAGCTGTGACAGGCCAGGGCAAAAAAGCTCCCAAAGGTTGCTTATTAAGCCTTTAGGAAGCTGTGCCGTCCCTGAGCTAGCCAACAAGGCACAGTGGAAGGGACAGCACGTGCCCTGCTTTCCTGGAATTAGCTGGAAGATAGAGAGCTGTGCTTTGCATATTGGTGACATCTTGCTCCAAATCGCCGAGTGATCTCTCCCAGTAGCTTCATATAGATGTTAAACAGCAAGAGGAACAAGATTTGGTATCTTCTGGCACCCCATAGGCCAGGGGTGGGGAACATCAGGCCCGGGGGCCGTACAAGGCCCGCAAAATCATTTGGTCTGGCCCTTTATGGGTCCTGGCAGATCTCTAGCTCAGAAAGATCTAAGGCTGGCGATCCGCCCCCTCCCGCAGACAGGAATAGCCTCTATTCAAGGTGGATGTGAGTTTGTTTTGCCGAGAAAAGGAACCTTTCCCCCACTTGCAGAAGAGTCGGTAGCTATGGAGCTGCTAGGACCACCCAAGAAACTGTGTTAACCCTTTCCCACCTTGGCCATGGAGAAACTTCATGGCAGACACTCGGAGCCGCCTCCGATTGTGCCCCTTGGCTAAATGTTTGACCAAATATAGCAGGCTAATTTTTAAGTTGATAATTTTGTCTAGCCCGTGAATGATGTTATAAATATGCAAATGGCCTTTGGCGGAAAAAAGGTTCCCCACTCCTGCCATAGGCCAGTGTGTGTGTGTGTGTGTGTGTGTGTGTGTGTGTGTGTGTGTGTGTGTGTGTGTGTGTGTGTGTGAAGTAGCAGCCGACTTATGGAGATTCCTTATGGGGTTTTCAAGGCAAGAGACTAACAGAGGTGGTTTGCCAGTGCCTGCCTCTGCATAGCAACCCTGTCATTCCTTGGTGGTCTCCCATCCAGATACTAACCAGGGCTGACCCTGCTTAGCTTCCAAGATCTGACAAGCTCAGGCTATACCATGCTGCCTTCCCTCCCCCATAGACCAATAAAAAGGTAAAGGTCCCCTGTGCAAGCACCAGGTCATTCCTGACCCATGGGGTGACGTCACATCCCGACGTTTACTAGGCAGCCTTTTGTTTACGGGGTGGTTTGCCAGTGCCTTCCCCAGTCCTCTTCCCTTTATTCCCAGCAAGCAGGGTACTAATTTTACCGACCTCGGAAGGATGGAAAGCTGAGTCAACCTTGAGCCAGCTACCTGAAACTGACTTCCGTTGGGATCGAACTCAGGTGGTGAGCAGAGCTTGGACTGCAGTACTGCAGCTTACCACTCTGTGCCACGGGGCTCCTACAGGCCAATGGAACCTTACAATTCAGGAAGAAATGGATTAGGCACCATTTTAACATTCATCCTAACTAGGCAGACCAGAAAGATATCGGGGGAGGGGGAAGGCAGTGTTGGCTCAGTAGTAGAGCATCTCCCTGACATGCAGAAGGTCCCAGGTTCAATTCCCAGCATTTAGAAGGATCAGGTAGGTGATAACGTGAAATATCTGTGCCTGAGATCTTAAAAGACCAATGGTTTGACAACCTTAAAGTCAGGTTCAGATTATCATGTTTGGTTGACGACATTAACCAATAGAATAAGGAGGGTCTTCTTCCCCTGTTGATCCGCTAGTATCGATCCAGCAAGTCGACCAAGACAGATTTAGTATGGAAACCAGGCTGAAAAAAGATTTAGGTAATTGTTTTTGTTCAGAAATGCCTGGAGGAGAGAAGCCACCGCTCTGTGAATGTCATTATAGGAAAGATAATTTCATTTCCCTCTAATTTTAGGGAGTGTGAGAGACTGTCCTATGGGAGCTGGCAAAGCCATCAGCATTTAGAAGATGCCTCTACAGGGCCTGATTTGCTGAGATAAAGACGGGCTGCTGGGAGATTGAAACTGCTTTAAAATTATTTTCATACCGCTTCCTATTTTATGACAGATGTCTTTAATTGACGTTGCAATTTTAATTTTTGCTTTTGGAATGAAGTGTGCCCCGGTGTAAGCCGTTTCAGGGGACTCCTCGTGAAAAAGCGCAACATGAAATTCGCAATACGAATAAAATCTCACATTAAGTTTTAAAAGCCCCTCTTCAAAATGTTTGTGCTTCCCTGTCTCTTGGGAAACGGTGTGTGCATGCTTGCATACATCTATGGGTATCCATATAGCCTTTATTTTTATGATTCGTGTACCTTATCGTGTTGGACGAATTGTCGGTGTGAGCAGGGTCACATGAAATTTCCCAACCTGGAACTGGCCACCCTAAATTGTTCACTGAGGGGAAAACTGTCTTGAGTTTCTGTGGTAAATTGGTGCTCACAGGAAGATAGGGTTGCCAACTCCAGGCTGGGAAATTCCTGGAGATTTGGGGGTGGAGCCTGGGGAAGGCGGAGCTTGGGAAGGGGAGGAACCTCAGCAGAGTACAATGCCATAAAGTCCACCCTCCAAAGTGGCCATTTTCTCCAGGGGGACTGACCTCGGACACCTGGAGATCAGTTGTAATTCTGGGAGATCTCTAGGCTCCACCCTAATCCCAAAGACTGGGGTTCTGCCCCATCTAATTTTGACAAAAGCCCTACGATTTTTTTTAAAAGGTGAAACTGGGTGGTATTGGACCCTGTAGCAATGCCAGCATGGTGGTGTGGTTAAGAGCGGTGGTTTGAAGCGGTGGACGCTAATCTGGTGAACTGGGTTTAGTTTCCCCACTCCTCCACAGGAAGCCAGCTGGGTGGCCTTGGGCTAGTCACAGCTCTCTTAGAGCTCTCTCAGCCCCACCTCCCTCACAGGGTTTCTGTTGTGGGGAGGGGAAGGGAAAGGTGATGGTTAGCTGGTTTGATTCTTCCTTAAGTGGTAGAGAAAGTTGGCATATAAAAACCAACTCTTCTTCCTCTTCCTCTTCTCCTTCCTCTCCTCCTTCTCCGTCTCCTTCTTCCTCTTCTACTCCTCCTCTTCCTCCTTCTCCTTCTTCCTCTTCCACTCCTCCTCCTCCTCCTTTCTCCTTCTTCTTCCTCCCCTCCCCCCCAGGATGTTTCTCTCCCTTCAGGGAGGATGCAAATTAAAGCTTCCTGGGTCTGTAAAAAATGCTTCTGTAGACTGCCCTTTAAATCAGGCCTCATGACCCAATCTTGCACTTTGCCATTTTCAAGGCCTTTTAAATGCAGGGCAGATCTCCCCGTCTTCCGGTCTTCGCCCTTCGTCTGTGCTTTAAGCTTTCCGATCCGGTATGCCTCGTCTCCCAGGAAATCTTTTCGTTGAAGCTCTTCCTCCCCTGCTTCAACTCCAAGGGCAAAATACCAGATGGAGGAAAGGGTTGGGAGGTCAGGCTTGGGTTAATAGCCCATTGCGTTTGGTGTAGCCGAGGAGTCATCTTTCTCCCCTCCCCACCAATTAACGTCTTGTGAGCAAAACAAGCCAAGGGCTTTGGGGTTTTACAGTCAGAACTGGTCTTTTGTATAACCTGATCCAGAATTATTCCTCTGGGGGGGCTGAGAGACGGAAATCTCTCCATGAGATGAAGTTGCAGGAAGCCATGTTGATCCGTGGCTTGAAAATAAGCTGCTCCCCTTTAGCATTTGGCCTGATGAAGATAGATCGCGATGCGTAGCCGTGTTAGTCTGGCTGTAGTAGTCAAAAAGAGCAAGAATCCAGTAGCATCTTAAAGACTAACAGAATTTCTGGCAGGGTATGAGCTTTTTCGTGAGTCACAGGTCAGAAGGAGTAGGAGCCAGCGTGGTGTGGTGGCTAAGAGTGGTGGTTTGGAGCGGTGGACTCTGATCTGGAGAACTGAGTTTGATTCCCCACTCCTCCACATGAGTGGCGGAGGCTAATCTGGTGAACCAGGTTGGTTTCCCCATTCCTACGCATGAAGCCAGCTGGGTGACCTTGGGCCAGTCACAGCTCTCTTAGAGCTCTCTCAGCCCCACCTACCTCACAGGGTGTCTGTTGTGGGGAGGGGAAGGGAAGGCGATTGCAAGCTGGTTTGATTCTCCCTTAAGTGGTAGAGGAAGTTGGCATAGAAACATAAAGATTGACCAGGGATCCTGGAGGGGTTTTTTTTTGCCTTCCTCTGGGTATAGAGCAAGGGTCCCTGAGAGAGTAAGGAGGGAAGGTGTTGTGAATTTCCCACATTGTGCAGGGGGTTGGACTGGATGATCCTTGAGGTCCTTTCCAACTCGATGTTTCTGTGTAATTTTTTAAAACATATTTTATTATTAATTTTATAAAACAAACAAAACAATAACAAACATACACATTCACAGTCTTTTTTTCACCCATCTAGGGGTTCCGGTAAACAATTGCCATTTCACAAACTCGCATTTTATATCATTAAAAAGAAGATTAATCTACTTAATATACTATTCTGTAACCATTGCCATTATTTCTGCTTTTATTATAATTACATTCCTGACTACTCCATCTACTTTCCCATTTTTCACTTAAAAGTTGTACAATATTTATTATAGCTATTCTTTATTAAGTTTATTCTCCCCATCTAGTTTAACTACACTCTCTAGTTCTACTTTTTATTACATATGGATTAGTTATCTAATCGTTGCAGCTTCTACCACTTAGGATATAGATACATCTGAATACTCATATCTACTAACTTCTACTTTACTATGTTACACCTTAAGTTTTGCATATTCATAATAAGACGCCTGTTTCTTCTGAAATTCTTCCATCGATTCTCCTTGTAACAAATTAGATAGTTTCGCCATCACTGCGTATTCAGCCAACTTGTCTTACCATCTTTCCAGTCCTGGAATATCTTCTTGTTTTCACAATATTGCCAGTTTCTGTGACATTGATAACTTCTTGTTTGAGCAAGGAGAGCATGTACAATAGAGAACCAACATGAAGGTTCATGGCAGTGATCTGTGTGGCTTTCTAGTGCAATTCACTGACTGGATGAAAAAAAAAAAACGCTCCATTGCCTACCCACTGTGTATAATTTTCTCCCGTTTGTTCCTAGCAGTTTGTGCTGAGATATACTGTTTCAGAATGGAGAGGTTCCCTTTAACTACCGTTGCAGAAAGCTGTTCTGTGGTCCCACGATGCTCTCTAATGTTTGTTTTAAAGAGAAAACGGCACATATAGGACATCTCTCCACTGTTTTTTGGTGCTGTTCAAAATTAGTGTTCCTGACTGTGAGACCATGCGCTACTTCTTTATAAGCCTTCTGAGGCTTGCTTCGGTTCGCCAACAGTGAGCTGCTGAGTCCACCCAACGTTAAAAAAAAGAAGAAGATCAGGCATGTAAAAATCAATGCTGGTGACATTATTTGGGACATGAGTTAAGTCTTGGAAGGCTTGAAGAGGGGAGTGGACTTGTTTGTGGAGGAGAGGGCTATCCATGGCTACTAGTCCAAATGGATACTAGTCATGATGCATACCTATTCTCTCCAGGATCAGAGGAGCATGCTTATTATATTAGGGGTGCTGGGGAACACAGGCAGGACAATGCTGCTGCAGTCATCTTGTTTGTGGGCTTCCTAGAGGCACCAGGTTGGCCACTGTGTGAACAGACTGCTGGACTTGATGGGCCTTGGTCTGATCCAGCAGGGCCTTTCTTATGTTTCTGATATTAAGGCCTTAAGAGAGGAATGGACATGTTCATGAAGGAGAGGGCTTTCCATGGCTACTAGTCAAAATGACTACTAGTCACAATGCATACCCATTCTCTCCAGGATCAGAGAAGCAGGCCTATTATATCAGGTGCTGAGGAACATAGGCAGGATGGTGCTGCTGCAGTCGTCTTGTTTGTGGGCTTCCTAGAGGCTCCTGGTTGGCCACTGTGTGAACAGACTGCTGGCCTTAGTCTGATACAGCAAGGTGTTTGTTACGTTCTTATGACAGCAAAGAGCCAACATGTATGTGTTAATGCTGGCAATATTATTCGGAGCATGAGTTAGGACAGTCAAGATTCTTCCTTTTTTCAGATCAGTAGCCGTGCCAGACTTTAATTGCCGAATAAAATAGGGAATCTGGTGGCACCTGAAAGACTAATATTTTCTGCTGGAATAGGGTTGCCGCGGCCCACCCGGCCACTGGCGGGGTATGGAGGGGTGTAGGATTGCCAGATCCAGGTTGGGAAACTCCTGGAGATTTGGGGTTGGAGCCCGGGGAGGGCAGGGACCTCAGTGGGGTACGATGCCATAGAGTCCGCCTTCCAAAGCATCAGTTTTCTCCAGAGGAACTGATCTCTGTTGTCTATAATTCCAGGGGATCCCCAGGTCCCACCTGGAGGCTAGCATCCCTGTGCTGGAGTAAACTTTGTTAGTCTTCCGGGTGTCACTAGACTCCCGTCTTTTGTTTTGCTTCCCAGTTATCGCTACAGTAAATGGCCTGGTGCGTTTTTCGGTGGTGTTAAATGGCCTGTTCGTTAGACTCTGGATCTTTGGGGTGTGATTTATGACAAGCGGGAGGGCACAGAGTGCCTTGTCCTTTAGCAGGCCTCTGGTTGGAGGTGTCAAAATCTGTCGTCCAGTCGGGAACTGTCAGGTAACTCGTAAATAAATACAGTCACATTAACACAGGGAAGCCCCTCTTTTCCTCCTTGTAGCCCAAGATGGTCTGTCACGATCTGCCTGGGTTTGATTCACGGGCGCATCTTGGAATTTACCCAGCTGCGCACGCGTCATCCGGTATTATTCGTTGTCCCTTTAGACCAGGAGATCAACCTTCTTCCTTTGAGGTAACACAAAGCTGTCGGCTATGGAGACCTGGCAACGAACTCTGGCCCTCGTTTTTCTACCGTCAATCTAATCCTGCGTTGTCTTGTCCCCAGTGGTCTGGCAGATGGTTCTGGGAAGCTCGTTGGCGGGATACAAAGCTCTTTCCCTTATTTGTTCCACCTTCCGTAGCTTAAAGGTATTCTGCCTCTGAGCATGCAGGTTCTGTTTTGCTCTCCGTGACTTTGCAGCTAATATCCTTTATAGCTGATGTCCTCTCGTGACAGTGAATTTCGTAAGTTAATGATGCGTTTGTCGAGGGCTGCTTGAATTTGGAGGAGAAATATTCAGTCCAGTGCCTGAATCAGAAGTCTAAGCCCATTTTTGCTTCCTTATCTGCTGCTTGGTGAAAAGTCAGGCTGTTTAGAGTGGTGGATGAAATCAATAAAATGCCCACTTTCTCAAAAACACTTAAAAAATCAGCCAAAGGATTCCTCCGAAAAATTGTGGGGGTCACTGTTGTTTACTAGTATCTACCAATCTAGTGGATTTTTATCCCGCCCTAACCCCACGAGCTCATGACGTAGTTCTTACTTATTTTATCCTCACGTCAACCCAGCAGGGTAGTTTAGGCTGGCACACATGTCATCCAGCACGTTTTATGGCTGACTGGGGATCTGAACCCAGGCCTCTCCCAGTCACAGTCTGATGCTATTTTTTTATTATTATTATTATTATTTTTGCTATACTGGGTCTCAGTTTAGTGGGAGAGGCCCTTATGTGCTGTGCGAGGAATGTTGTGAAGCTTGGCGTTCCCCCTCAAAACGCCTCGCTAGATTGCGCGTGCTCTTTCCCTCTGGCGATACAACCTTTCCTGTGTTCCAGTTGACAAAAAACGGCATTCCTTGGCTTAAAAATAGGTGCTTGAATTTCTGGGCAGTTGTGAAAACCTCTCTCACTCTGCTGCCGTGGAAGGCATCTGTCAGCCAAACCAAGTTTAGACAAGCAGCAATTTTAACATGAGCTAATAAACGGGGCCAAAAATATAACAGATCGGCATCTCTAAACATTTGGATACCTGTGGTTGCTTTGGGGAAAAGAAAATTACTGTGCTTTCCAAAAGAGACAAATATTTTGCTAGTAGGTAAATGGGTTTCCTTTGCTCAGCTGGAGATACTGAGCTCCTTTATGTTTAGGGTTACCAGGTCCCCCCTCTCCACCAGCGGGAGGTTTTTTGGGGTGGGGCTGGGGTGGAGATAGCGCACAGCTGCACTCAACACGACTATGTCACTTCTGGGGGTAAACCCGGCAGGGCCGCTAGCATTTGGGGGGTTTGAGTGATAAAGAGTCCCTTTGCAATGCAGTTCTTCCAGGTACGGAGGATTGGTGGGCAATTGCCCGCCAAAAACACCAACCTGGCAACCCTATTTATGTTGGATTGTATTAGCACAGCCCATGTGCGCTTTTTTGTGTTTGGGTTGGGGACCGTGGCTCCGTGACGTTGCATCTGCTTTGCATGAAGAAGGTTTCAGGTTAGTGGAAGGATCAGGTAGGACATGATGTGAAAGCCCCTAGAAAGCTGTTGGCAACTAGAGGAGGTGATACTGACTTTGGGGAGGGGCCGTGGCTCAGTGGTAGAGCATCTGCTTGGCATGCAGAAAGTCCCAGGTTCAATCCAGAGTAATAATCCACAGTAGTAGTAGTAGCAGCAGCTGCAATGATAACAACAATAATAATAATCCAGAGTAACAAGACTTGTGTTTGAATCTTTGTGTCTTTGCCCTTGACTTTTTGCTGTATGCAATAATCAATGTTCCAGGCCCAGTGTGAATTTTCCAAGCCAACTCCTGTGAGCTGGGCTACGGCCTGTATTTCTGACCCCCTTGGTCTTGATTTCATTTCCACCCCCTTGTTCATAAATTAACTATCAAGTGGCTATTGTACGCTTGCTCTGGCAATATGAAAGCATCGCTGTGTTTCTTCTCCTGTGAACTCGTCGCCCCGGCTCTTGGCGGTTTGCCAGTCCAACGAGCCAACGGCTTTTTCTGCAAGTGACCTAAATTTCCTACTGGGTTGTTCAGTGATAGCCGAGGCTTGTGCGAGGCAGCTGAAGCGGCCTACCTTCCTCAGGGACTGTGGGAAATGACCGTGAATTCACCAGCTCTTATATGCAACTGATCTGTTCCCATTAAAAGATTTGTGTGTGTAGCCTTAGCAAATTGTTCCATTCAAGCAATAGGCTGGAGTATAATTATGAAAGGATTCTGTCATCTTAACGTTCCTCACGATCATGATTCGAGTGGCAAAGCGTTTGTAAGAGTTTTAACATTTGTCCAATGCTGAAGTTACATGAATTTTTGAAAAATATTACATCCTTCTAAACTTCCCTTTATGCCACCCTATAGAAATATCACCCTAGAGAAATGTTTTGAATACTGTGGACCGCCAAAAAAAAAAAAAAAAAAAGTGAGTTCTAGATCAAATCAAGCCTGAACTGTCCCTAGAAGCTAAAATGACTTAACTGAGGATATCATCCTTTGGGTTTGCAAATTGAGGGCTTTGGCTTCCTTTATAGAGTCAATCCATCTCTTGTTGGGTCTTCCTCTTTTCCTGCTGCCCTCAGCTTTTCCTAGCATGATTGTCTTTTCCAGTGACCCTTGTCTTCTCATAATGTGACCAAAGTACGACAGCCTCAGTTTAGTCATTTTAGCTTCTAGAGTCAGTTCAGGCTTGATTTGATCTAGAACCCACTGATTTGTTGTTGTTGTTTCTTGGCAGTCCAGGGTATCCGTAACACTCTCCCATAACACCACATTTCAAAGGAATATACTTTCTGAACATCCAGAGGTTCAGATTCCAGCAACGCAGATTTCAACAACACAGAAACTGGAAGGTAAATCAACTAAGGGTAATATGGAGCTCCTGGGGACGGAAGAAGAACTAGAGGCAAACCTTATTGACTCATATAAGTGTCTGCCTACAGGGGATCAGGACTCAATATTGAACAGATTAGAAATTCTAATATATATTTTGAAAGATTTAAGATGACCAACAATAGGAACCCTCAGGTCAGCGGATTATTGGGCAAAGGTGGCAGATCCTCCAGTATCAGAGCCCTTGCGCCAGTATCCATTGGAGCCCATTATAAAGATCCAGAGAGGGAATTTACTCTCTAATCGGATGATTACAGCTGATGACCCTGTTTTATGCAAGATTTCAGAAGACCCAGTGACGATAGAAGACCCAAAAGCATGACAGAGAGCCCTTCGAAAGCCCGATAGAGGAGACCACTTTGGGCTAATCTCCTGGAACGTCTCTGGTTGGGCCCGCAAAAGGAGTACAAGATGCTCTGTTTTACAGAAAGGATATGATATCCTCCTTTTACAAGAAACTTGGACTGCTGATGATATTTTAATTGACGGATATTATTCCTTCACAAATGCAACAATTCCTGGGAATGGTCCGGGTAGGCTAAAAGGGGGGCTGGGGATTTTAGTATCGTCTACTCTAAGGGTTAAATGTGTACCGTTAAACTCACTGAAGGAATATGCTATGGCAGTTTGCCTATACTTCGGTGAAGAAAGATTATTAATAATCAGGGCTTACTTGCCCGCCCAACAGAGAAAACAAGACATTGGGAAAACTTGGAATGAATTGTTCTCATATATAGAAGATCTTATGAACGATAATTTGACCAATATGGTGCTGTTGGGAGGAGATTTTAATGTAAGGATAGGTTCAAAGGGTAGCGCTGATTTGGACAATTGTGTGTCTATCCCCTTACAACAAAATGCGGCTGGAGATCCCTTCCCAGTCCCCCGCCTATCTAAGGACCATATTGGCGGTCGATACTTGATTAAATTGGTGAGGAGTTTTGCCTTTTTTTATATTGAATGGATCCAAATCAGGATTACCCAGGTGGATTTACGTATATTGCTGGCTGTAGGTGTAGTACCATAGATTACTTGATTGTAAGTACTAATTTGATCTCCAAAATTAAAGATTTTTGGATTCTTCCGGAACTGGAAAGTGATCACTTACCCCTTCAACTCAGTTTGGCACCACCGGCCCCGCAAATTCAATGTAGTATAGATGAGGGTCCATGCATAGAATTAATACGGAGCATGGTATGTCAAGCCAAATGGTCAGAGGACCTTGCTAAAAAAGTAAAGGAACTTTTAGAGGGAGATGAGTTTGAACAGCGGAGATTAGCGGTCATGAGTAATCCAACAGAACAAAACCCCTTGTTATTTTTGGATAATTTACTCCAATTGTTGAGGCCAATATTGACTCGTGATGCTTCAACTCAAAGGCAGATACATAAGAATGTCTCCAAGGGATGGTTTGATAAAGATTATATAAAAGCAACAAGAGAACTTAAAGAGGCTTATTCCCTATATAAGAGAAGGAAGGGACAGGAAATCAGGAATACTGCAAAGTACTTACTCCATTGTAAGAAATCTTATAAGAACTTGATAGTAAAGAAGAAAAAAGAACATCTGAGGATGTTTGCAGAAAGAAATAATGGCCTACTCCAAACAGAATATCAATAGGCAATTTTGGAAATTAATATCAGTACATTCCCACAGTGGTACTTATACCATTGACTCTTATATTACAGCTGTGGTATGGGAAGAATTCTTTCAAAAACATTACTCAGGTGATCATTCGGCAGCTGTAATACAAAATCATGAGGAGTTGCCAGTCTGGCCACCTGTGACTGCTTTAGAGATTGAGACATGAATTGGTAAATTAAAAAGGGGCAAGTCACCGGTTCCCAATTTTATACCATCGGATCTATTAATTGAGAACAGTGCCTGGTGTACTCCGCTATTAGCGGTCGTCTTTACATATGTTGACTCAACAGGCAACATCCCTGAGTCATGGAAAACTGCTGTGATAGTTCCCCTTTATAAAGCAGGAAAGAGAAATGAGCCAACAAATTACAGGTAAATCAGTCTATTAAGTATATTGGGGAAGTTGTATGCAGGCCATCTCCTGGAGAAACTAAAAGAATGGTTAGATCATGAAATACTCTTAATAAAGGAACAAGCAGGGTTTAGGGAAGGCCGCTCTACCACAGGTCAAGTTATGATTTTAACACATTTAATAGATAAATACACATTGAACAGTGGTGCTCCTTTATATGCAGCTTTCATAGATTTGAAGGCTGCATTTGATTCCATCCCTAGGGCAGAACTTTGGGATAAGCTGAGTAGTTCCACGATCGATAGGAGACTCCTTTTTCTGATGAAACGTTTACACACGGATACAACAATCAGGATTAGATGTAATAAACAGGGTCATCTAACAAATGCTATTGGTGTTGAGAAAGGTGTCAAGCAGGGTTGTGTTTTGGCCACCTATCTGTTTGCCCTGTATATAAATGATTTGATTGACAACCTCAGGGTGCTAGATAAACACCCACCATCTATAGCAAATTACCCTATAGTAGCTCTTCTCTACGCTGGTGATATGGTCCTGATATCAAGAACGGAGGTTGGCCTCCAACGTGCATTGAAACAGCTTGATCTTTTCTATGATCAAAATCAACTGGAGATCAACTATCAGAAAACTAAAGTTATGGTCTTCAACAAGAAGCCCAAAATAAGTTCCTGGACCATAAAATGGCATAGATTAGAACAAGTGCCAGCCTTCAAATATCTTGGGGTAATGTTTCAGGATACAGGAGCAATAAGGACCCACCTCGAGTACAACGCTAATAAGAGTTGTAAATCAGCGCTTGGCATTGCAAAGTTTGTTGCAACAAACGGACGACCACTCCATCCCTGTTGGTCTTAAGCTATATTTAGCCAAGATAACCCCGCAACTCTTGTATGGGGTCCTGTTGGGCCCTTCTACCACAAGACTCTCAACTTTGGAAAAGATCCAATCAAAATTTTTAAGATCTTTCGAGTACCATCTAGTGTCTCTAATGCTTAGGATAGTTTTAGGGTCTATAAACACCTGGTTAAGACTATGTCATAATTCCTCTGATTTTACTTCCATAATTCTCAGTGACAGCTACTGTTCAGCCTGGCTTAAAGCTGTTCATCATAGGATATCCTTGCTTGGGTTCTCATTTGAGTCCTTACAGATGATGTCGATTGAAAGAGCCAGGGACATTGTTAAGCAAAGGCTGTATGATATAGAAAGGCAGAATGACATTGCATGTGTTCCTAAGTATTGGGCTCAACAGACAACAAAATATATAGCCGCCCAGCATTATATCTTGCACTCTTAGAGGTCCCATCACACCATAGGGCATATACAATGGCCAGATGTAATACTTTCCCCTCAGCCATAACAGAAGGCTGGTATTAAAAGGTACCATTGGAAGAGCGGTTTTGTCCCTGTGGATCAGGGAGGATCAAGTCGATGGACCATATCATATTGCACTGTAGGTTTTATGAAGCAAGTAGAATGAAGCTTATTTCTCCAATAATAAAGCGATGGCATGGAATTACTGATGCCAACATAAGCCAGAAATTAATATTTGAGGCAAACCCGGAGTTTATATTGAATTGTGCTAGATTTTTAGCTATAGCCCTTAAAATTTGCAAAGATAAAGTGGTGATCTAAATGAAGGGCTACCTCTTAAAGATAACTTTATTTAGGTGATTTGTTGGGCTTTATATGTGTATTTTATATTTATAGTCAGCTTCAAATTTTATTGTTGGGTGTTGTATCCAATCCATTGCATTTGGATGGCGGGTTAGATATACCTGTGTATTAGACTTTTTGCAACCTTGCTGGTTATGTACCGAATAAAGACACTATCACTGATTTGTTGTTGTTGTTGTTTGGCAGTCCAGGGTATCCGTAACACTCTCCCCCAACACCACATTTCAAAGGAATCTACTTTCTTCCTATCAGCTTTCTTCATTGTCCAGCTTTCACACCCATACATAGTAATAGGGAATACTTTGGCATGAATTAACTTGGATCTTGGTTGCCAGTGACACATCCTTACACTTCAGAATCTTTTCTAGCTCCAATCTTTTCTAGCTCCTTCATGGCTAGGCAAATACCATTCTCAGCATAAGATTTTGCTAATCCAGATCTCTTGATTAGGAAAATAGCTAAATCCTGTCCTCTCCTGCCAAGAGTCTTACGTTCTGCACACTGAAGGATGACTGCAACTCCAAATGCATCCTGTTTTTAATTGCACGCAACGTTTTCCATACAAATCCGTCCTTTTCTGCTTGTTTGGTACCTCAATATATATATATGTCATGGAGTTTTTCCAGTTATTTGGTGGAGTTCATCAGCCAGTGTCAGGAAATGGGCTCAGTGTATGGGAAATCTCTTTCAGCCCCAAGAAGTAAATTGTCAATTGCTTGGAATACTTCAGTTTCTATTAAAAACATGGCGAACGAAGACAGGCCCATTTCTAATATTGTCCTTTTGTGTTTGTTCTTTTCAGGACCAAGAAGAAAATAAAGGCGCTACAAGCTGGCCGGAGTTCTACATTGATCAGCTTAATTCAATGGCTGCTGTAAGTGGAGTCTTCAAAGATTGCTTTTTGTGGTTATGTAAAAAGTACCCAGGTTTGTTTACAAAACTGGGTAGCCATGCCTAGGTAATCCAAATTCTGTAGGTGGGGAAGCCGAATACTGTGAAATGTATAGATCTGTATCATTTTTGCAGTCTTTATCTGTTTTCTGGTTATTTGCGGCTTGCTAGTCATAGAGGGAGGGTAATGAGCTGTCCAGTAGTGCAGAATCCCTCCCTGCGTCTATCCAATGGAAACTGCATTCAGCTGTACAGTTCTTCAGCAGGCCAGGGTGGTGAGTGGTTAAGAGCAGCGGTTTGGAGCAGTGGAGTCTCCAAACCTGGAGAACCAGGTTTGATTCCCTGCTCCTCCACATGAGCGGTGGACAGTGGCGGACCTACATTTTTGGGGCCCTGAAGCTTGAACTGTTATGGGGCCCCCTTCGCAACCAGCAACAACAGGGCAATGTCCAGCAAGGTCCGAAGGGCCTTGCTGCCCTTGCGAGGACCTTGAGGCCCAAATGGTGGAGAACAGGGTGGTGGGGTGGAGTCCTTGAAAATGGGCCATACATTGACGAAATAAAACTACAGAACTATTAAGCCGTGCACCAATGAAGGATTTGAGGATCCAGCTGCCCAAATGTAGGCTGTGAATAGATTCTGGCGAGCTCCGTGAGCCCTTCTAGCTGGGGGTTCGAGTGCGGCAAGCCCCGGAGAAAATTTTGAAATTTGACCAATTACAGGGACATTTTCAGGCCATATGAAATGGATATTAGAGCATATTCTAAAGTCAATATTAAGTACTTCAACCCATTAGCTTGTGATTCTGTCACTAAAAAACTCCATTGATCTTGTTGAGAAATTCACTCGTTAAAAAAAGTTGCTTCAGGGGGCCCCTCCGGGATTAGGGCCCCTGAAGGTTAAGCTTCATTAGTTTCACAGTAGATCCGCCTCTGGCGGTGGAGGCTAATCTGATGAACTGGATTTGTTTCCCCACTCCTCCACACGAAGCCAGCTGGGTGACCTTGGGCCGGTCACAGTTCTCTCCAGATCTCTCTCAGCCTCACCTACCTCACAGGGTGTCTGTTGTGGGGAAGGGAAAGGGAACGTGATTGTAAGCCGGTTTGATTCTCCCTTAAGTGGTAGAGAAAGTCGACATATAAAAACCAACCCTGTCAAAAAGACTGGGGATCGCTGTCCTAGTCCATCTCTCTAACCACTAAAACATGCAGGCTGTCTGTGTCCGGTGCTGCATTCCTTGCTACTGTGCGACCACAGGCAGATAGTCAGCCCTTATCAAGGCCTGCTTAACATTATGTGCAACTTGCTCACAGCTCAGTTCATAGAATCATAGGGACCACCAGGGTCATCTAGTCCAACCCCCTGCACAATGCAGGAAATTCACTACCTCCCACCCATACCCCCAGTGACCCCGACTCCATGCCCAGAAGATGGCCAAGATGCCCTCCCTCTCGTGATCTGCCTAAGGTCACAGAATCAGCATTGCTGACAGATGGCCATCTAGCCTCTGCTTAAGAACCTCCAGGGAAGGAGCACTTACCACCTCCCGAGGAAGCCTGTTCCACTGTGGAACCGCTCTGTCAGAAGGTTCTTCCTAATGTCTAGACGGAAACACTTTTGATTTAATTTCAACCCGTTGGTTCTGGTCCGACCTTCTGGCGCAACAGAAAACAACAGTTGTACCTCTGTTGCACTCTGCCTCTCGGAGAGAAACCCGTCCTATGCTTACAAGGTAACAAGGTATTTGGTGTGTGTGTGGGGGGGTACTCCAACGGTGGAAGCATTTAAATTAGTTTGTTGTGGCCCGAACAAAGCGCTCGGGGTCACTAGACATATTCCAGGTCATGGTTTGTGCTGGAAAGGCCAGGGTGGGCTGGGCCGTTTCGCCAGCTGTCCAAGCAACTGCGTGGCACCGTGCCAGGTGTGTGTTTGCCAAAGCGAGGGAAAGATTAGTTTCTGAAAACCCTCTAATGACTCCGACATGAGCCCCTTGATCAAAGACAACAGACGCAGCTTGTCTGAAGAGCGCTGATTTATAGGCCCTTGGGCGGGTGTTACTTGGTTACGCCAACAGGAGCGAGCCCCTGAGCCCCCGGCAGGGGCGGCTGGAATTTTTACTGGGGGTTATGCAGGGTTTTCTTTGCAACCGCAGCGTCTGCAGGCCCTTTGACAAGAAGGAGCGCAGTAACCATTAACCTGCAGGGCTGCATCATGTTTTCCAGGTGGGGGGTCCGGGGCCACTGTATGTTCACGAATCTTCCCCAGTCTCCACTTGCATCTATTTTAAAGAGGAAGGAAGGAAAGAAGGAAGGAAGAGTTGGCTTTTATATTCCAACTTTCTCTACCACTGAAGGCAGAATCAAACTGGCTTACAATCACCTTTCCTTCCCCTCCCCACAACAGACACCCTATGAGGTAGGTGGGGCTGATAGAGCTCTGAGAGAACTGTGACTGGCCCAAGGTCACCCAGCTGGCTTCGGGTGTAGGAGTGGGGAAACAAATCCAGTTCACCAGATTAGCCTCCACCGCTCATGTGGAGGAGTGGGGAATCAAACCCGGTTCTCCAGATCAGAGTCCACCGCTCTAAGAAGAAAGCTGCAATTTATGCTCACCGTCACACTTCATAACAGATGCTCCGCCAGCGTAGTTTGTGGTTTGGAGCCGTTGCATAGCTCTTTTCTTAACACTTTTCTTAACCGTGCAAATTCCAGCGGGGGCACCGTGCTGGTCTGTTGCAGCCAATAAATAAATACAAGGAGTCTAGTAACACTTTATCAGGTATGACACATCTCCTTTTATTTTAAGAGCGGCGATGGTAATTGCTCTCTAAATTAACATATATAAATTTGGGAACCAGGGTAGATGGAACAAGACTGGGATGATAAAGGCCCTACAACCCACCCCAGTCAACTCCGTGGCCGCAGCATTCTCTACCCACTGTAGCTTCCAGACAGTCTTCAAGGGCAGCCCCGTGTAGAGTGCGTTGCAGTAATCTAATCTAGATGTTACCGGTGCATGCACCACAGTGGCAAGATCTTTCCTGTCCAGGAAGGGCTGCAAGCTGGCTCACCAGTCAAACCTGGTGAAAGGCAAACCTAGCCACCGCTGCCACCTGTTTATCCCAGGGGAGGCCTCGAATGAGCTCTGTTTTATAAATGTTCTGTGAGTTTTCAGCAAACGTCACTTTGAATTAAGGAGAGAAGCTTGCTGTGGCAGGCGTCAATTGTCTAGCATCCTGTAGCAGGGAGTTCCAAAATTTAACTATACATTGTATGATGGTTAACTGTGCGTTTTGTCATTCACACACCACCCTTCCTCCTACTTCTTAGAACAGTTTTTCAACATCATTTTTTTTTTAATGTATGTTCTTTTGTAAGTAATGGTTGAATAATCACCCATACAAATATGTGATTAAAAACAAACAACCGAGGCTGATAGGCTGGGTCAGTATATTCCTAGTGCCTCTCTCTCACATGGGAGCCAATGCGCTGATCCAGCAGGTGACTTGCTGGTGTGTAACTCTAGCCGTGATTCCGAGTTCACGTAGCAGGTGAAGTAGCCGCTGTGACAGCTCTTCGCGATGGTTCACAGTGAGATGTTTATTTGGGCTGACATTTTTATTTTCAGAAAATGGGCATCGCAACTCAGATCGGTACGAAAAGAAATCCCTCTCGATTGGAAGCCTTCCCCATAGTCCAAGACTGTGTAGTCTTTGCTGTAGCTCTTTTTTTGTTTGTTTTGCTTTTGGAAAGGGAAGTTGCTTTTGTAAATGTCAGAGATTCTCTTTAATCATACCGCCCCTCGTTGCATTCTTAATCTAGGGTTGCCAGGTCCTCCCGCCCCCGGCCACTGGTGGGGAGTGGGGGAATTTTGCCAGATCCAGGTTGGGAAACTCCTGGAGGTTTTCAGGATGGAGCCTGGGGAGGACAGGGACCTCAGTGGGGTACAATGCCACGGAGTCCACCCTCCAAAGCAGCCATGTTCTCCAGGGGAACCGATCTCTGTAGTCTGGAGACGAGCTGTAATTCTGGGGGATCCCCAGGTCCCTCCCGGTTATCTTTTCTGAGCTTCTGGAACATCTCTAGCTACATCGGTTCTTGTAGGTTATCCTGGTTGTGTGACCGTGGTCTTGGTATTTTCTTTCCTGACATTTCGGCCACAGCTGTGGGCGAAACGTCAGGAAAGAAAATACCAAGACCACGGTCACACAACCCGGATAACCTACAAGAACCGATGAACTCCGACCGTGAAAGCCTTCGACAATATCTCTAGCTACACTTACTTCAGATGCTTGAAGGCATCTGAAGAAGTGCCAATTGCCACTTTTGGGGTCAGGTAGCAATTTCCTCCAGGCCAGTGATCCTAGAGGTTTTTTTTTTCTTTTTGCCATCTTCTGGGCAGGGAGTAGGTGTCACTGGGGGTGGAGTGGGGTGGGGAGGTAGTTGTGAATACCCTGCATTGTGCAGGGGGTTGGACTAGATAATCCTGGTGGTCCCTTCCAACTGTATGATTCTATAAGTGAGCTGCGACTCGTGAAAGCTCATACCCGGTCAGAAATTTTGTTAGTCTTTAAGGTGCTACTGGACTCTTGCTCTTTTCTACTGCTTCCCATGCTTGAATTATGCTTACCGAAAATCTACCCTGCTTGCACAGGAGTATTTGGAGGATGAACCTTTTTCAGATGCAAACTTTCTCGCCTGCAGCACGTACAGCCAGCCAGACTTGTGAAATATTTTAATTTCTCCCCCCCCCCTCGCTTGCAGTTAAAATCTGGACATAACTGCAAAATCGTGTTCCTCAGATGTGGGCACAGTGCTGCTGGAGCCATAAAACTTGCAAATGTTCACAGTCCCTAGTGCACATGAAACACTTCGGCAGCGCCCGGGAGAGAACCTTGCCCCCAATGAATTTTTATAGCGAATTGCTGGCATGGAAGGATGACATCACTGGTTAAACATTTCTGCAGGGCAGCTTCCTCCTTTAACCGTCCCGGTGACAGCTGTCTAACTGCATCGCCATCACAGAGGGCTTTAGCGGGAACAACAAGAACTTCTCTCTTTTTTTGGCCTCTGAAGAAATCACCTCTCCCAGAAACCACCTATCACCTATCTGAAGAAATCACCTATATAGGAGTGGGGAAACCGTCCCGGTCCACCAGATTAGCGTCCACAGCTCATGTGGAGGAGCGGGGAATCAAACCCGGTTCTCCAGATTGAAGTCCGCCACTCCAAACCACTGCTCTTAACCACTGCAGCACTTCTTACGGGACAATTTCTTCCTTATTCTCTCTGCCCCCTCTCTCCTTTCTTAGCTAGATAGACAGGTAGAGGTTCTGTCTCTCAGCTTTCCAGTCCTAAAATGTAGTCCCCTCAATAACCGAACCCTGTGGTACCCCACTGGACATCTCTTTCCATTCAGATGAAATGCCATTAACCAGTACTCTTTGAGCGTGGTTCTGCAACCAGTTCCCTATCCACCGAACTATCCTAGGGTCCAGTCCACAGTCCTCTAGTTTACCCATCAGAACATCTTCCCAGAAGACTGTTCCCATTTCACAGAAATGGCACAGGGGATGGGGCGCCGCATCACAACTCACTCTTTGTGTTGAGGATTCCTGGGGGAGGCAGGGTTGAACCCATTCACTTTTTTCCATTGATTTCACTATGCCTTTAATTCCTCCTGGTCACTTGATGTGATGATGGGCATTTGTCTATTAATTCTCGTAGGTTTTGAGGCATCGTAGCTCAACTGAGCTACAAGTAGCCTGTAACATTTAGTAGTAAAATAAATCTGATCTAGCTGCTGCATTACATTAAAAAAAAAACCACTTCCCTATTGATTTCCTATCTATTTTATGGGAACGTTAACTGGCCAATAAATGGATGCTCTTGGACCGTGTGCCCCAGGGAATGGCAAAAAACGAGTCATAGAAAACTCCCAAAACACTGCAGGCTGCCTCAAAGCAATGCCCCGCTCAAACCACAACAAGCCAAAGCCTACCTCACTGTTATCTGTCTGGCGATGGTTGCCCAAGGCCTTAAGTGGGTCATCTTCATCTCTGCTGCTTGAGATTCTCCCGAGTTGGGCTTGAACCCTGAACCTTTTGCCCTCAAATCCCATGGTCCACCACTGATCTATGACCTAATCCTTTGGACATTGTGTGGTGGTTCTGGACTGTTGTGAGATACTTGCCAGCAGCTTGACTTTAACTAATCTTTTCCTCCCCTTACTGTTGCAGAGAAAATCGTTGATCGCTTTGGAAAAAGAAGATGAAGAAGAGAGAAACAAAACCATAGAGAGTTTGAAAACTGCATTGAGGACCAAACCTATGAGGTAAATGTTCCTTGTTCTGTTGCCAGAATCCTTTGCTCCCCCCCGTCTCCCCCCAGTTCTCCAGAATAAGGGCTTATAAGCAGATCTTTCATAATCATTTATATATGAATTTCTGATCCATTCAAAGTTTACTATAATTCAGAGGCCCAAGGGAGTCACTAGATTTTCCTGTTCCGTAATATGAGACTCCACGTTTCACTTTGCTAGAAAATCCAGTGTTCGCCAAGACAATTTGAGAAGCGCTATTAAACTTTTAAATGAGTGCTTAGAGCCAGAACTGCAGAGCTCTGTTCCTGTTTAGCTCTAGAAATCTTGCAGTGGCCAAATGCTGCAGAATTTTAATTTTTAGCAGCCTCTGCCTGATCTCAAAAGCCCAATCTTAAAAATGCTCATTGAATTTAGCAGTGTGTGTGTGGCCGTGTCCATCAGATTCGTCATTTGTCTCCAAATATTGATATTTTTTAAATGCTTTTTTTTCAAATATGTTGGCATTTTTATTGTATTAAACACATCATTTACCTTTCTCTGACCATTCTTTTTTGCTTGGGGAGAATCCCCCCCCCACCTCAATATCTGGCATAAACAATATGAGCGATTTTTCCTGCATATAAAACCCTTGTTTTATTCTTTTTGTTTCTCTTGTTATTTTCACTGATAAAAACCAGTAAAAAAAAAGAAAGTATAACACATTTATTGCGACATAAGCGGAGCCCTCTAAATGCTGGGAATTGAATCTGGGACCTTCTGCATGTCAGGGAGATGCTCTACTACTGAGCCAAAGCTGCCTTCCCCCTCCTCCAATACCTTTCTGGTCTGCCTAGTTAGGATGAATGTTAAAATGGTGCCTGCTCCATTCCTTCCTGAATTGTAAGGTTCCATTGGCCTGTAGGAGCCCCGTGGCACAGAGTGGTATGCTGCAGTACTGCAGTCCAAGCTCTGCTCACAACCAGAGTTCGATCCCAACGGATGTCGGTTTCAGGTAGCTGGCTCAAGGTTGACTCAGCCTTCCATCCTTCCGAGGTCGGTAAAATGGGTACCCAGCTTGCTGGGGGTAAAGGGAAGAGGACTGGGGAAGGCACTGGCAAACCACTCCGTAAAACAAAAGTCTGCCTAGTAAATGTCGGAATGTGACGTCACCCCATGGGTCAGGAATGACCCGGTGCTTGCACAGGGGACCTTTGCCTTTTTAGAATATATTTTGTTAGCATTTAAGGTACCACAAAGGGGGGTGAGAGAGAAAAATTAGCATGACTGAATTGAACTCTGCTTTCAGATGGAGCCAAAGTAACGATTACCGATTTCCTCCTGTCTCCACGCAAGCTTTAAAAAAATAATAATGAAAGATACAAAGAATAGCAAAAATAAACAAAAATGTAGCTAACACTGAGATTGCGGCTACACATGAAATTGATCTGACATGCTTAAGACAAAAGAAACATCTACCATTGTCTATAGTCATTGATAGACTTAAGTTATAGCTCTCGTAGGTTATCCGGGCTGTGTAACCGTGGTCTTGTAACCACGGTTACACAGCCCGGATAACCTACGAGAACCAATGAACTCTGACCGTGAAAGCCTTCGACAATATTTTAAGTTATAGCATTGGAAAATATTCCATTTTGGGACAAACAGTATATTAGATATACAAGCCATTGCATTTCTACAGTCATTTCTGTATTTGACTCTTTCCATCCCGTGATTTCTATATAATCTATATACAATTGTCTCCATGCAAAGTTTGATGCAATATTCCTTTTGAGTATTTTTTTAAAGTTTACAAAAAGAACACCTTTGGCCATTTCCCCCCCCACTAATGGCATTGGTGGAACACGATCCCAGGATATATTTCATCAACTTGACTGGAAAACAACGGAAGAAAAAGGGAAATAAAGAAACTCAACCTAAAAGTCAGGGCAAACCAAAGGGGTTGAGCTGAACACTTATTCGTAGGGTTGCCAGGTCCCTCTTTGCCACTGGTGGAGAGGTTTTTGGGGCGGAGCCTGAGGAGGGCGGGGTTTGAGGAGGGAAGGGACTTCAATGCCATAGAGTCCAATTGCCAAAGCAGCCATTTTTTTCCAGGTGAACTGATCTCTATTGGCAGGAGATCAGTTGTAATAGCAGGAGAGCTCCAGGTACTACCTGGAGGTTGGCAACCCTACTTATCTGATATAACACCCAATAAACCTATTTTTATTAGCTATTGTGCACAATTGTATTTAAAAACACAGGGCCTAAAATACAGACACCTTAAAAAAGTTTGTTTGATGTTATACACATCCTGAAACGCTGGACACCATATAGAAGATTTGAGCCGGGAGCCATGTTTTAAGGCACACGGACTAACTATTTTATCATAAAGCCATACAGAATAAAAGGCTTTTATATATTTTTACCTTGTACAACGTTTGTGTATATTTCAGGATGTGTATTGCAAAACTGTGTATGTATGACCGCTGAGGAAGGCCTGTAAAAGGCCGAAACGCGTCTGGTCAGATTTTGGTCATTTTATATACTAACATCAACTGTTAGTATATAAAATGAAGCTGCTTTATACTGAATCAGACCCTTGGTCCATCAAAGTCAGTATTGCCTACTCAGACCGGCAGGGGTCTCAGGCAGAGGTCTTTCACATCACCTACTTGCCTAGTCCCTTTAACTGGAGATGCCGGGGATTGAACCTGGGACCTTCGCATGCCAAGCAGATGCTCTACCACTGAGCCACGGATTTTCCAAGATTTTATGTAGCACACTGGATCAATTGCATATAATGTGTCATTATATACCACACAACTGTGGGCATGGTTTGCAAAAGGTAGACTTTTTTTGGTAACATCCAGAGCAGTACACACAGGGCTCCTTTGGAGGAAAAAAAGTGGCCTGCCTGATCGCATTGTGCAAATCCAGGACGTTTGCACAGATTTGCGTGCTTTGCATAATTTATTCTGCATCTGCTAGCCGTGTATGCAGTTATACAGGGAACGGAAGATCTGCCACTTGACTGCCGGTTGTTCTTGCTGGCACGTTTCCAACTGCCTGGGCTCGGGAGATTGTCTGGGGTTGCTCATCCGTGCCCGAGCTTTTCTTCGTAGCCATGAGGGCTACAGACCCGATGGGGGTGGGGAGATGCATATGAAAGCCATCATTCGCATGCGGCTGTGTTTTGGATCCACTGCCAAAATCTTAACTTCTGTGAGGCACAGTGCAATCCAGTATGGAGTTACGCCACTCAAAGACCATTAAATTCAATGGGCTTCGATGAGAATAATTCTGCATCAGGTTGTTTTGGAGTGTACAACTGACCAGTGATGTGGGGTGGAAAATTTTCCGATACTGTATTTTTCCGTGGAAAATTTTCTGCCCTACGTATGTAAATGTAGTCTGCTTATCTTTCGTTATCTAGATCTCCGGTGTTGGTGAAAAATTGGATTCTTATTTGAATAATTTCCTTAGGAGAATTACCGGAACTCCCGGACTGCCCTCCGCATGGAATTGGCCCAACCCTCGCTTGAGGCACGTGCGTGGAGGAGGGCAATTAAGCTAGGGTTTAAGCTGTCCGACGCCAGTCTTCCGTCCCAAGCGGGGTTTCTCCATCTTATTCTCAAGGATCCTGCCCCTAACCCTTGGCTGACTCTTCTAGTGCAAAAATTAAAAGCACTGGGACTCCTAATTTCCGCTCCCACTGATAATCTTGTGTCATCTCAATTAGCGGTAATTTTGAAGAAACTGAAGGAACTAGATTGGGCCAGCACAGTTTCGAGGGCTAGACGTACTTGTTCCGGTTTGGTGCTGGGGCTACCTCCACCAGAGAAGCTTCCAGACTTTCATACTACAACCCCAATTTCTTCACACCATCGGGCGTTTCTCTTGGCCCGCCTGAATGCCTTCCCTTCTATGGTTATGTTGGGTAGGTTTAATGGGATACCCTATTCAGATCGTCTCTGCCCATGTAATATGGGTGAAATTGAAACCTTGGACCATTTGATGCTCCGTTGTCCTCGCTGGTCTCAGGACAGAGAGGCCTTTATTGCTCCAATTCTTACCAACTTGAACCTTCCTTCACATTCTTGGGTGTTATCATTTTTGCTTGGCGATTCAAACAATGGTTTGGTAACATCGAATGTGGCACGCTTTCTGGCCAAGGTTACTGCTTTTAAGAAGAAAGAATTCTCAACGCCTACCTTTGGTAACCTTACGCAGTTTGCTCCACCCCCAGTCTAGCTTAGTTAGGAAATTTTATTCTCCGGGCTGACGCCTGGTTTTTAGCATTGTTAATCTAGAATGGTTTTATGTTTTTATGTTCCTTATGTTTCTTATCCCTTCCCTGTTTCCCTATTCCTCCCTCCTTTCTTGGTCCAAGACTGCGGTCATAGACCTAATAAATAATATTTATTTATTTATTTATCTTTCGTTGTCGGGGCTGTTATGCTGCAAATCGATCATGTCTGGTGGGCTACATGTGGGATGTGACTTCGTGTGTTTGTGTGTTCACGTGTGTTTGTCATGCATGGATTGGGTTGCCAACCTCCAGGTGGTGCCTGGAGAGCTCCTACTGATAAAATTGATCTCACATGAACACATGAAGCTGCCTTATACTGAATCAAACCCCTGGTCCAACAGAGTCAGTATTGTCTACTCAGACCAGCAGTGGCTCCCCAAGGTCTCAGGCAGGGGTCTTTCCCATCACCTACTTGCCTGGTCCCTTTAACTGGAGATGCCGGGGATTGAACCTGGGACCTTCTGCACGCCAAGCAGATGCTCTACCTCTGAGCCACGACCCCTCCCTCTCCAGATGACCAAGATCAGTTCTCCTGGAGAAAATGGCTGCTTTGGTGGCTGGATTCTATGGCATTATATCCTGCTGAGGTCCCTCCCCTTCCCAAAGCCCACCTTCCCCAAGCCGCACCCCCAAAATCTCCAAATATTTCCCATCCCAGAGCTGTCAACCCCAAGTGTGGACAAGCCCCTGTACTTGTACACAGTCTAGGCTGGTCTGGGGTGTACTTGCTTTCTTTTGCTAACGTTATCTAAATTTTGCTAACATTTATTTAAATATTAAAATTATCTATTTAAAAATTGAATCAGAAAATTTTCCAATTCAGATTTTCACAGAAAACCCACACCACTGCCATGGGCACAGCCTTCCTTCTCCTGCACTCAATCAGAATTAAACCAGCCTTGAAATTAGTTTGGATATTTGTTTTCCCCACAACTGGTTTCGCAGACGCGTAGGTGCCGTAGAAGAATATTTACAGTCTGATGAATTGTTTGGATATGACATCCCTTTAGGTTTATGGAGCATTGCGGTGTTTCGGAGTGTGTGTGGGGGGGAATCCTCTAAAGATAACCTACATTGTCACTCAATGTCTGTCGAAACTATTCTTCCTGGTGCACTCGTCCATTTTTAGAAACATTCTGCCATCTTGTTTGTAGGGCCCTATGACTCGGGATTGTATGTAAGCATATAATTGCACGAGAAGACAAGACTCACTCACTTGAGAGCCAGCATGGTATAGTGGTTAAGAGCAATGGTTTGGAGCAGTAGACTCTGATCTGGAGGACCGGGTTTGATTCCCCACTCTTCCACATGAGCGGCGGACACTAATCTGGTGAACCGGGTTGGTTTCCCCACTCCTCCACATGGAGCCAGCTGGGTGACCTTGGGCTAGTCACAGCTCTGTTAGAGCTCTCTCAGCCCCACCTACCTCACAGGGTGTCTGTTGTGGGGAGGGAAAGGGAAAGTGATTGTAAGCCGGGTTGATTCTTCCTTAAGTGGTAGAGAAAGTCGGCATATAAAAACCAACTCTTCTTCTCCTTCTCCTTCTACTGGAAAAGACAAAAAAAGTAAAGGCTATAGGAAAACAGGAAGACCCAATGTGAGATGGATCATCTTTCTAAAGCAGGGGTCTCCAATGTGGTGCCTGCCAACACCTTTTCTGGTGCCTGCCAAGTGTTTTTAGGAGGTGGGCAGAACCACGTAGGGATTTTGTCTAGCAAGGCTTCTGATTGACTATTGGAGATTTGATTGGCTGTGCAGATCTTTTAAAATGCTGCTTTGGCAGCAGCTGCCACCACAGCGCAAGGATCTGCACTGTGTTGCTGAAATTAAGCTGTGGCAATCATTTTGTGGCTGGCTCCTCCTCCTGCAGCCGCCATTTTGTTGCTGTGCCCACCATGCCGTATCAGAATTCCAAATGTGCCCACAGGCTTCAAAAGGTCGGGGACCCCCGCCCTAAAGGAAGCCACAGCCTTGGTTCTGCAAGACCTGAACAAGGCTGTTAGCAATAGGTTGGTCTGGAGGTCATTAATTTGTAGGGTTGCCATAAGTCTGAAGCGATTTGACGGCACTTAACACACACACACACACACACACACACACACACACACACACATTATGTTCCCTTGAGAAGAAGCAGAGTTGGTTTTTATGCCTTGCTTTTCTCTGCTGTGAAGGAGTCTCAGCCCAGCTTACAATCGCCTTCCCTTCCTCTCCCCAGAACAGACATCTTGTGAGGTAGGTGGGGCTGAGAGTGTTCAGAGAGAACTGTGACTAGCTGTAGGTCACCCAGCTGGCTTCATGTGGAGGACTGGGAAAACCAACCTGGTTCACCAGGTTAGAGTCCACCACTCATGTGGAGGAATGAAGAATTGAACCCCGTTCTCCACATTAGAGCCCACTGCTCTTAACCACTACACCACGCTGACAAGAATTCCAGAAACATCGATATATTCTAAATACATATTTTTATGGTGTCTTTGTCAGGTTTGTCACCAGATTCATTGACCTGGATGGCTTGACGTGCATTCTGAACTTCCTGAGGAGCATGGACTACGAGACCTCAGAGTCTCGAATACATACCTCTCTCATCGGATGCATCAAAGCGCTGATGAACAACTCTCTCGGGAGAGCCCACGTCCTGGCCCACTCGGAGAGCATTAATGTAATAGCTCAGAGCCTGAGCACGGAGAACATTAAGACGAAGGTGGCAGTGCTGGAGATCATGGGCGCTGTGTGCCTGGTTCCCGGGGGTCACAAAAAGGTGCTTGAGGCCATGGTGCATTACCAAAAATACGCCAGCGAAAGGACTCGCTTTCAGGTACGGAGCGCCACGCTGCTGCATGCCATTTTAAAAATTATTATTATTATTTATTATTATTATTATTATATAAAAGGGGCACAGAAGGAAAACAGGGAAAGGGAGAAATATTAACATCCAACATGTGATTGAAAAAACTTAAAACAAAGGTTCTAATGCAAATCAGTCAAGTAACGTTATTTAAGCAAGTTACATAAATGACGTATTCGAAAAGTAATCGCTGATTAATATGTTGTTAAACCAAGTAATTATCTAAAAATAACATTTACATTAGATTATACCACCGCTAACTGTTATCTCATTTTTAACTTTCTTTTTTCTTTTAACCTTGAGCCTCGACATAATTATAAAATGGTTTCCGTGTCTCATAATGCTGCTCAAACGTTATATCATTATCTATATTTGTCATGTTGGTCATTTTTGCCATGCTGGCATATTCCATTAGTTTGTTCCTCCGTTCTTCTGTGTCTGGGATGCACAGTTGTTTCCATTTCCTCGCTAAAAGCACCCTTACAGCCGTGGTGCATGCCAGTTTTGGTGTTCGTCTCAGTTCGGTTGGAGAAGCGGGAATTCTTGGGGGGAGAATTGAATGTGATTTTGAAAAGCTTCCTTTCCAAGGTCTGCGCCTATCGTTTTGGCCCACTATTGAGTCAAACAGGTTTTGCAGGTTTCTGAAGCAATGTAATAACATTCAGAGCCAGTTGAGTTAGTAGAGGCCAAAGTGGTGTGAATAAACGTATGTTTGGAAGCAACACACACACACACATTGTCTACACTCAACTTCTCTAAGTACAAAAGTGAGCATTTTGAGGCAAGATTAGAGAAACGGGTCTGCCCACGGATTAAATATTGTAATTGTTAATCCATCAGTTCCCTACCTAGATAGCCCAGGCTACCCGGATCTCCCCAGCTCTCAGGAGCTAACCAGGGTCAGCCCTGGTTAGTATTTGGATGGGAGACCACCAAGTAATACCAAGATTGCTAAGCAGAGGCAGGCACTGGCAAATCACCTCTGTCAGTCTATTGCCTTGAAAACCCCATAAAGAACATAAGAAAGGCCCTGCTGGATCAGACCAAGGCCCATCAAGTCCAGCAATCTGCTCACACAGTGGCCAACCAGGTGCCTCTAGGAAGCCCACAATGAAGACGGCTGCAGCAGCACCATCCTGCCTGTGTTCCACCGCACCCAAAACAATAGGCATGCTCCTCTGATACTAGAGAGAATCGCCATAAGTCAGCTGTGAAAAAATAAATCTGTCAGCCTTTGTTCACTTAAAAGGGGTGCTTTAAACTTAGAAATTCTTACCAAAGTCTGAAAATGAGCAACATCCTTGAAAGGCACTGTGTAATCCATGGGTGTCAAACACAAGGCCCGAGGTCTGGCTCAGGCCCCTTGAGAGCTCTTATCCGGCCCGCCAGCCAGCCGAGGCAGCCCCCCACCCCCACACTACCAATCTGGGCTGGCAAGCCCGTTTTGGCCTTACCACCCAAGGCCGCCCCCTTCCCTAGTCCCAATGTGTCAAATATCAAAGAAAATACTGTAAGAGTATTATTGTTTTAAGCATGTTCATATTTTAAGTAAAAAAATAAAGTGAAAAATATCATTAATTGGCTTTGCCTACGTCTTCTATAAAGTTTGTGTCTCCAGTACCTGGCATTAAATTTTATGGTACGCATGGCCCAGCCCGGCCAAGTAACATTTATGTCATATCTGGCCCTCGTAACAAATTAGTTTGACATCTCTGGTAATCCATCTCTGGTGTCTCTTATCCTTATTAATGGCTGCTAAGCTAGGAAACCACATGATGCTATTTAACTATGCAGAGTCATGAATTGTCCAGAGAGTTTTCTTTTTTCTTTCTTTTTTTCATTCATGTGATTCATTGGATAATGGGTCTTTTAACATTGGGATGCGTTGTGCTTCTGGCGGGGTTTGAACACACAAAAAAGTGTAAGGTATTACTTGTTCGCACTGATATATCTCCTTTGCCCCCAATCCTTTTTTTGCTCCCACTGTATATTCCACAGACATTGATAAATGACCTGGATAGAAGTACGGGGCGCTATCGAGACGAAGTGAACCTCAAGACGGCCATTATGTCCTTCATCAATGCGGTCCTAAGTCAAGGTGCAGGAGTGGTAAGTCATGAAGGCAAAGGAGAGAGCAGCTTTCATTTGATTAATGAATTGATTTGCTGTTTGAAGAGCGCTGGAAGGGAGTGCTTCGGTTATTGCTTTCGAGTCAGCTATCGGTAATTCGGGACAAATTCTGATTGGGTGTGCAGATTAAAAGGGCCTCCTTTTGGACAGAGCTTCTGCCTGAAACATGGAAGACTTCTTATGAGAGCTATGCATAATTTAGCTCCCTGACATTTTGTGGTTGGCTCCAACTCCTGTAACGGCCATTTTGTGATTGTGCCCCACCACCTCTGTTACCAGTCAGAAGCCCTTCTGGGTAACGGCGCCACCTGGCCCTACCCACTTTCTAAAAATACTTGGCGGGCATCATGGTGCCCATGGGCACCACAGCGGAGACCCCTGCTCTAGCCCACGGGGAGGGCTTAATTTATACCATTGTTGCAAGGGTAGACAACCTCAATGCAGCTTTTTGAAAAAGGTTATTTCCCCTCCCTCCTTGTTTCCAGGAAAGTCTGGACTTCAGACTTCATCTTAGATACGAATTTCTAATGCTTGGGATTCAGCCAGTCATTGACAAATTGAGAGAGCACGAAAATTCCACGTTAGATAGGTAAGTCTGAACTCTCTGGGTGTTTTTCATTTCTGTTATTTCTTTACTCTGTTTCCTTGTGTTCCCTTTTCCTTTCCTGCTAGATTTTGTGTTTTACTTCCAAATGCCCCTTTCATTTCTACTATTTTGAATTAGGCTAAATCCTTCCAATTATACTTAATAGTCCTGAAACTTGCCCAGAGCCAGTAAGAACTTAATGGCTGCTATTAGTCATTTTTATGTTGTACTATTACTTTACAGAATTCTGTATAATATTTCTTTGTTTCCACCTTTGGAGGAAAAAAATTATCATTCATTTACTACTTCTATTAATCACCATAATGATTAGGTGCTGGATCGGTTCGTCCCAGGAAGGTTTGTCTTGTACAAAAACAGAACCAAGAAAAAGGGGAACCAGTCATCAATACAATGAATCCCAAATAAGCACCGAGAGAAAATACACATGTAATGAATGCAACAGTGTGCAATCTGTTGAATGAAAGTCATGTACACAAAATGTGAAACACTGAATATCAGGTTACATACGTAAGATAGTAAAAAATAAGACTTCATATACACTCATTTCTAGTATTCCTTAGATCTGTATGAAGAGTCTCAATTTATTTATGTATTTACTTCATTTATAGCCCACCTTTCTCTGAGTCTCAAGGCAGATTACAAAATATAAGAACAACCAGACAGCATAGACATCCAATAAACAATGGAGTAGGGCTAAAATGGAGCCCCGTGGCACAGAGTGGAAAGCTGCAGTACTGCAGTCCAAGCTCTGCTCATGACCTGAGATCGATCCCGACTGGAGTCGGTTTCAGGTAGCCGGCTCAAGGTCGACTCATCCTTCCATCCTTCCGAGGTCGGTAAAATGATTAACCAGCTTGTTGGGAGTAAAGGGAAAACGACTGGGGAAGGCACTGGCAAACCACCCTATAAACAAAGTTTGCCTAGTAAACGTCGGGATGTGACGTCGCCCCATGGGTCAGGAATGACCCGGTGCTTGCACAGGGGACCTTTACCTTTAGGGCTAGAATTACAGAAATTAGGAAACAGGGCAATCAGAAAAGACAGGGTCCACAACGTGGTACCCGTGGGTGCCACGGTGCCTGCCAACACCTTTTCTGGTGCCTACCAAGTGTTTTTAGGAAATGGGCAGGGCCAGGTAGGGTATTTTTCCCAGCAAGGTTTCTGGTTGACTATTAGAGATTAGAGTGGCTGTGCATATTTTTGTAAATGTTGCTTTGGCAGCAGCTGCCAGCTCAGCACAACAATCTGCATTGTGTTACTGAAGTTAAGCTGTTGCACAATCATTTTGTGGCTGGCTCCGCCTCCTGCGGCAGCCATTTTGTTGCTGCGCCCACCATGCCGTGTCAGAATTCCAAATGTGGCCGCAGGCACGAAAAGGTTTGGGGATCCCTGGTCTAAGGCATGACCTACCATAAACAATGCAGAAAAGTGGTTTACAGAAGTGGAAGACAGTGAGGGGAAGGTGCTGAATCTGCATTCAAACCCCCTGGCCCCATTCTGCCTATGGCCCCATAGAGCATTGAGGCTGCTGTTGAGGGAGCCAAAGTGATGACGCAACTTAATCAGTGAAGGGGTCCCTAATTGCTTTTTGTACATTACCTGCTGCCAGGAGAACTAGAAGTTCAAGCGAGTTGTGATTCTTGGGGAACATCCAGAACAGAGTTGTGTTCCGATTTCTGTTCCATCATAGGCTTAGGATCCCTTCACACATCACCCTAGCTTTCCTGTAAGCCTTGGGGAGTTGTGGTGGTGTTTTAAAAATGATCCAACCACATGGGACCCAGTGGTCCTGACCAGGGAATCTGCACCGTGATGGGGGTGGTTGTTGGTGGTGCTGATTCTAGAACTCGGACCTGGAGAGTTGGCCTTGACTACGTAGTCGGATCATTTTACATCCGTTGCACGACCAGAACTGTGCGAGAGCCATTTATGAAAAATCGGCTTCCGTGATGCTTGAGGGATGTGTAAATGGGTTGGCGGTATGCCTCTTGGATAATTTATTTATTGGATTTGAATCCCGCCCCCTCTCCCAGCCAAAGACGGGCTTGGGGTGGCTCACAATCATTAAAATATGATGATATACGATAAAAACATACAAAACCATCAATTCCAATCTGAAACCAACAGTTCAAAATAACATTGATAGGTGCTCAGTTTTTGGCAGAAAATAAAAATAAAGCCAAGGCCAATGGTGCAAAATAGGTAAAAAGATTATTATTACTCAGAATAACAATTCCCTTTGTGTTTCACCCAAGGGACTTCTTCAGGGGAATCTGTAATTGCAGTAGTCCTTATGAGCATAAATTCTGTAGCAAGTTGCTAATGAAAGGACCTTACCATTTACTAGTAACCAGCCCGGAAAAAGCAGTCAGGGTGTTCGTTCTCATGTACCCCAAGATGAACCAGACCTGGATATTTCGAAATATTAAAAACCAAGGATTGGGAAGCCTTTATATGTAATACCCCTCCCACCCACTCACCCAGTGTAGCTTCTGAAACGACATGGTGACAAATGGTTTGCCTTATCTACAGATTTTACTGCCTAGCAATGTAACATTTTAAGTCTGTTTGCAAAATGGATTGTGATTGGATATCCAAGTGAACCCATACCTTCACCTGTGTTGTTTCTTCTTCTCTCGCCCGCCCCAAAGGCATTTAGACTTTTTTGAGATGCTCCGGAATGAAGATGAGTTAGAGTTTGCCAAAAGATTTGAGTTGGTATGTATCCTCACCTGCTGCTTCTCTTACTTTTGTTGGAAATGGAATGTAAAAGGGAGAAGACTGTTTGTTGGGGGAAAGGGGATGAGGTAACTCTGTACTGAGCATTCTTGGATCCTGTTGCCAGAAAATCCAAAATGAACAATACTTGTAATGCATAGTGCATTTCTCGCTGTGAAAGTTGGAAACTTTGATACAGATGGGGAGGATTAAGGACCATTTCTTGAAGGACTCTGTTGCTACTGAGGGGTAATTGATTATCCTTGGACAGGAGACTGGGAGAAGGGGCAATTTTGGGTGCCTGCTGAGTAGAAGAAGCGCCATATCGTAATCCTAGAGCCCATCCAGCCTGTGTTATAGTCCACATTTTATGTGGCAAGCATGAGGGCCAAGGGCCAGCGTGGTGTAGTGGTTAAGAGCAGTGGACTCTAATCTGGAGAACCGGGATTGATTCCCCACTCCTCCACATGAAGCCTGCTGGGTGAGCTTGGGCCAGTCACAGTTCTTTCTGAACCCTCTCAGCCCCACCTGTCTCACAAGGTGTGGGGAGAGGAAGGGAAGGCGACTGTAAGCCGGTTTGAGTCTCCTTAAAAGGTAGAGAAAGTCGGCATATAAAAACCAACTCTTCTTCTCTAATTTGGAGAACCAGATTCACTTCTCCACTCCTCCACATGAAGCCTCCTGGGTGACCTTGGGCCAGTCACAGTTCTCTCCAAACTCTCTCATCCCCAGCGACCTCATAAGGCAGGGGTGGGGAACGTCAGGCCCGGGGGCCTTGTAAGGCCTGCGAAATCATTTGGTCTGGCCCCTTCATGGATCCTGGCAGATCTCTAGCTCAGAAGGATGTTGCCCTGCCTGAATCTCTCGGGCCCAGCTGGGGACAGCAGAGCTCAAAAGCGAGTTGCTCTATGTGGCAGACACTCGGAGCCGTCTCCGGTCATGCCTCTTGGCTAAATGTCTGACCAAATACAGCAGGCTAATTTTTAAGTTGATAATTTTGTATGGCCCGCAAATGATGTTATAATTATCCAAATGGACCTTGGCAGAAAAAAGGTTCCCCACCCCTATCATAAGGTGTCTGTTGCAGGGAGAGGAAAGGAAGGTGCTTGTAAGACGGTTTGATTCCCCTTAAAAGGTAGAAAAAATCGACATGTGAAAACTAACTCTTATACTAATGACTCACCATTACACATGAAGACACATGAAGCTGCCTCGCTTTGAATTAGACCCTTGGTCCATCAAGGCCAGGACTGTCTAACTCAGACTGTCATTGGCTCTCCAGTGTCTTGGGCAGAGGTCTTTCACATCACCTGTTGCCTGGACCTTTTAACTGAATATGTCTGGGATTGAACTTGGGACCTTCTGCATACAAAGCAGAGGTTCTTCCTCTGAGCCACAATCCTACCCCTCATTACATTAAGTACCATCCATGCTGTTTGCTGCCCCATCAGGATAGAATCAAAGCGTTGGAAGGGGCCATAGAGGCCATCTAGTCCAACCCCCTGCTTAATGCAGGATCAGCGTAGATTATCCCTGACAAGTGTTTGTCCAGCCTCTGCTTAAAGACTGCTTAGAGGGGGAGCTCACCACCTCCCTAGGTAGCTGATTCTGCTGTTGAACAACTCTTACTGTAAAGTGTCCCCCCCCCAATATCCAGCCAGTACCTTTCCGCCTGCAATTTAAACCCATTCTTGCGAGTCCTATCCTCTGCTGCCAACAGGAACAGCTCCCTGCCCTCCTCAAAGTGACAGTCCTTCAAATTCTTAAAGAGAGCGATCGTGTCCCCCCTCAACCTCCTCTTCTCCACAAGATGACGGAGTATATTCAAGATTTTCTTGGGGCATGGTCCTTAGATTTATTTATGTATTATGTTTCCCCATCACTGCCACACAGGTCCATATAGATACAAAAAGCGCGACCCAGATGTTCGAGCTGACGAGGAAGAGGCTGACTCACACGGAGGCGTACCCGCACTTTATGTCCATTCTTCACCACTGTCTCCAAATGCCTTGTAAGTAAAAGGGCGTCTCTTTGAATCTGAATCCCGTGCATGGTGGAGGCTGCAGGGTGGAGAAAGATGCATTGTTTCTGTAGCCTTGCGCTCCTCAAAGATTTTAAAGTCTGAGGGGAAAGGGTTGAAACATGAAGGAAAGCAAGTCCAAAGGAAATATTTCTTCACACAACGCATAGTTAAATGGTGGAACTCCCTGCCCCAGGATGTGGTGATGGCTGCCAACTTGGAAGGCTTGAAGAGGGGAGTAGACATGGTCATGGAGGAGAGGGGTATTCATGGCTACTAGTAAAAATGGATACTAGTCATGATGCCTACCTATTCTCTCCAGGATCAGAGGAACACCCCTATTATATTAGCCTTATGACACCTTAAATAGGTTGTCTGTAGCCTCAGAAGAAGTGGGCCGTACTCCACAGAAGCTGAAGTGGAATAAAATGGTTGTTAGAAGACTCCTGTTTGTTGATTTATGTACAGTTCTGACTCATAACACAGCGGCTGTCTCAGTCCAGCGGTCAGCGGTGCATTTCGCTCCTTGCTTAGACAAGATGTGAAAGAAAACCTGATAAGCAGGTTTCTTCTCCCCCACAAGCCCCTTGAGCATCTAGGAAACATGCTTGAGATCTCCTGTCGTTGCGATCAACTGCATGAAGGATTTTCTCAATTATTTCTGTATAGTTTCGGATTTGCCCGTGGAGGTCCCAGCGCGGCACACAACCACTTGTGCCGTTTCCTCTGCCGATAATTGGATTAAACTTTGTATACTGTGTAGCTCGCAAATTCACATTAAACCATGCGTTTCCAAAATGTCAGCCACTGTTTTGTGCCCCTAGGAATAACTGTCTTGCCCTTAATTTGGAGGGAGGGAAAAATAAAAGTACTTTTTTATTTTTCCCCATGGCTCATCAGCATTCTGTGGTTACTCAGATGTGCTGATGGGTGGAAGCATCTGTCTTAACTGGAAAAGCCTTCTAAAAGATGCTGATGGTTCCAAGGTCTATTTTTTCCCCATTCAGCATCTTCTTCCTAAAGCCTGCCTGAACAAGCCATATTTAAATTTAGTGAGCCAGCATGGTGTAGTGGTTAAGAGTGGTGGTTCGGAGCAGTGGATTCTAATCTGGAGAACCAGGTTTGATTCCCCACTCCTCCACATGAAGCCAGCTAGGTGACCTTGGGTTAGTCACAGTTCTCTTAGAGCTCTCTCAGCCCCACCTACCTCACAGGGTATCTGTTGTGGGGAGGGGAAGGGAAGGTGATTGTAAGCCGGTTTGAGTCTTCCTTAAATGGTAGAGAAAGTCAGCATATAAAAAAACAATTCTTCTTAAATATTCTACACAATTGACCATTTTTGAATCATAGCATCCTCTAACATAGCATCCATTTTACCTGTTTTATCTGGCATACTAGCAGCAAATAAAATTTATTCATTTATTTATTTATCCATTGATGGATTTCCTGTAACCCATTTTTTTCCTTCAACAAAGCATCTCTCCCCAAAGCCAAGAGGCCCTCCTGGATTTCTTCCACCTTATTGGAATTCAGAAGAATCCGGGAGTCATCCCCTTTGTGTCTGCAGGGAGGGCCCATTTAGAAACCGTGTCCTCCAGTTTGGCTTGGAACCTTCCAACATGATTGCTCCCCATGGCAGCCATTGTGTGATCCTCCAATAACAATTTGTGGTGGTCTCCACTCCCTGTTCTTAACATTCCACAAGTGCCCCCTCGCTCAACAGGTTTGGAGACCCCTGTGCTAAACCTTCAAACAATTTTTGTAGTAGAAACCTGAAGCAGTAGACATGTCTAGCAAAATTGTTCTGAGTCTGTGAATAGAGACTTTTGATTTCCTTTCTGTCCTTTCTCTTTGTGCCTCGATTGTTGGCTTTCTGTTTCTAACATTTAGGCGTATCTGAGCAATCGTGGTGACGTTCCTAGAGGTTATCTGCTGACCCTACATCTTCTGTTCTCGCCCTACTTAACTGCATTTTGTAGATTAATTTTGAACCCTGCTGTTAGCACGAATGTCAGAGGCTATTATTGTTATTATTTCTAAAGCTAATTCTATATTGCCCTCTCTAAAAACAATTTGCTGTTCCATCAGGCCCCGAACGGGGAGTCCAACCAACTATTGAATGCAGTTTGTTGTGTAAAGAGCATTCACATTTCCAGGGACAGAATGGTTACTTAGTTTTGTTTGTTTTTTTCTTTGTAATGCATGACGAACACCCACCTTGACTCCTAGGGAGAGCATTATTCGCTTTTTGTAACCGGAGTACTAGCAGTACACAGCACTGAAATTACACATAATTTTCAATACGCTGAGAGGTTTATTGTGTGTTTCATCCTTGGTGATTGGAAATCTGATTACCCCATTTCCCCCAAAAGATCTCGCTATTGAGCTTTTTTCCCCCATGGGAGTGTTTACTTACTCCTGTCGATTTCCAGATTTGGTGTCGAGGAATAAGATCCTCCAAATTCGTTTCACTTTTCTCCCCTTCCTCTCCTTTTTTAGATAAGAGAAACGGCAACACCGTCCATTACTGGCTGCTGTTGGACCGTATTATACAACAAATTGTTATTCAGAATGACAAAGGGCAGGACCCGGATTCAACACCCCTGGAAAACTTCAACATTAAAAACGTCGTCCGAATGTAAGAGCTTTCCCCCCGTCCCACTAACCGAATGCTCAAATTGAAATCTTTCCATGTTAACGTGTGACTGCTTGTTCCTGATACAGATCTAAACTTATTGTTTGTAAAAAGAAAAAACTAGATTGAATTCTGTGAGTCCAGCTAAGTGAGGAGATTTTGTGGAAGAGGGGCGGGGGGAGGGAGGACTGGAATAACAAGTCCATCCACTGACAGTTGGGGGCCTCATGGATGGATGTCTGTTTTGTGAACAGGACATTCTCTTCAATCAATTAATTCTCCTTTGTTCTCACAGGTAGTAGTATGTACCACCAGTAGCAGCTATGCTCCAACAGAGTATGGTAGTGGTGAATACTTAGGTCTATGAATTTGAAGTGTGTATAAGCATAAGCCAGGCTAGCCGGATCTCGTCAGATCTCAGAAGCTAAGCAGGGTCAGCCCTGGTTAGTATTTGTATGGGAGACCACCAAGGAAGTCCAGGGTTGCTTAGCAGAGGAAGGCACTGGCAAACCACCTCTGTTAGTAGTCTCTTGCCATGAAAACCCCGTAAGGGGTCGCCATAAGTCGGCTGCGACTTGAAGGCTCTTAACACACACATACATAAGCATATGTACCACTAGCATATGTACCTCACAAGTAGCACCTCAGAGACCAACAGGATTTTCGGGGTATAAACTTGCAAGGGTCAGAGCTCCCTTCATCAGATATCTGACAAAGGGAGCGTTGACTCGAAAGCGTATACCCTGAAAATGTTGCAGGTCTCTAAGGTGCCAGTGGACTTGAATCTCGCTGTTCTTTTGCACAGCAACATGATTACCCTCTGAAAATAAGCACGTGTTTTTATTTGCAGAACATCTGGGCATGCGTCTTCTCTTTGACCAATCATTTTCTCAATGGCATGGGTTGGATCCAGACTAAACTGGTGGTTTCCACTGATTAACCCCTTCCTTCTGCAAGACCCCCCCCCTTTCATGGCGTTCCTCAGGGTCCCTTGTCCTCAAGGAGCACCACTTTGTAGAGATCGGTGGGCTGCAGTGGGGCAGGTGGGGGTCAGGAAAGTTTCATTCCGCCTTTGAAAAATTTCGTTTGGATCTAACCTTGCAGTTTGTCTCACCTCACACCTTTGCAGAGCTTCAGATCCTTTTTTCCTCAACCCCCAAATGGGCTTACGACTCCCCTTTTGCCACCAGATGCTGTGGTCCCCAGGCCCTGTGTAGAGCTCTTCGATCCCAGCTGGCCTTTCACATCCCTGGGTTTGCTAACATTTTACTGATACCTTCACCCTGAGCCGGCTGTTCTTTGTGAACATTCCATGGCTTTCTAAGCAGCTCAGTCAATGAATGGAGAACAAGATGTCAATGAAGTGCTCCTTCCCCAATCATCTTTTACGTACCAGCATTGTTCTTTGATAAATCTGGCAATACTTAAAGAGTCCAAACCAACGAATAGCTTTCAGGGTAGCTATGGATAAACAAAATGTGGCCATTATATATAATGCATTTGTGGAAGGGAAATGAAAGAAGCAGTAATTTTAAAGTTTGGTTTTATGTTTTTAGTGTGTTTTACTTGGCATGTTTTTTATCTACGTAAGCCGCCTTTAGCTCCGCAAGGAAGAAAGACAGCGAATAAATGTTTTAAATAAAACATGGAAGCCATCTTCCAGGTTTTGCTTAATCCTAGGTCTTGTGCTTGCTATGCATGTAGCGCTTTCGTTTGATTCTGGAGAAATCACTCACCTTTCTTTTGCAGGTTGGTTAATGAAAATGAAGTCAAACAGTGGAAGGAGCAGGCAGAAAAAATGCGAAAAGGTGAACGACATCTATAAAAATATATATTTTGGCTTAAGAAAGGGAGGGGCGCAAGAGAGCAGATGAAGTGTAACAATAGTAACCTGGTCGTTGTAAAGCGCAGCAAATAGCTGAAGGGCCAAATTTATTTATTTATTTATTTATTATATTGCATTTTTACCCTGCCCTCCCCAACCCTAAGGCCGGGCTCAAAGCAGCTTACACAATCCAAAATATAATAAAAACAATAAAACATTTAAAATACAATTTAAAACACAATTTAGAATAGCCCAGACCAGTCTAACCAATAAGACAATAATGCCCCAATGGCACTAAAATAATTTTAAAAAAATAGCCGTTTGCAGCTGGGCAGATGGATCTGACCACCCCCAAGATCGTATAAGTGGGGGGTGGTGCTCAGCAGAGGGGGAGGGGGAAGGATTAGGGAGGCCAGTATTTATAACGAGAACCGTCGTTGGCCTCAACCATAAGCCTGGAGGAATAGTTCCATTTTGCAGGCCCTGTGGAATTCCTGAAGATCCCGTAGGGTCCTGATCAATTGGGTCAATGGCAGGGAAAATGTTTTGCTTCCTTAAGATTACAGAGTAAAAGGGTCTTGGAGAGTAGGTTGGTAGCAGATCTCTGCCGGGTGCCAATCAGGGTACAGGTTGAGTATCCCTTATCTGAAATGCGTGGGACCAGAAGTGTTTTAGATTTCGGATTTTTTCGGATTTTGGAATACTTCATATACATAATGAGATATCTTGGGGATGGGACCCAAGTCTAAGCACAAAATTCATTGATGTTTTATATATACCTTATACACGTACCTTGAAGGTAATTTTATAAAATACCTTTAATAATTTTGTGCGTGAAACAAAGCTTGTGTACATGGAACCATTAAAAAGCGAACGTGTCACTATCTCAGCCATCCATGTGGGCAATCTGTGGGTGTATGGCATCACCATCATTCCTGTCCCTGAATTTATATGCTACCGATAAATAATTTTTCCTTGGGGACGCTGAATAAACTGTCAGTTGTGCGCCTGTATTTTGACTGCGACCCATCACATGAGATCAGGTGGCATCATGTCAGCGCTCAAAAAGTTTTGGATTTTGGATTATTTTGGATAAGGGGAACTCAGCCTGTACCAGGTAGATGGACCAGTAATGTGACTTTGGTTACACTTGTCAGAGATGCTTTAGGCTGATCCTGCATTGAGCTAGGGGTTGGACTAGATAGCCGGTATGGCACCTTCCGACTCTGTGATTCTCATTTCCTAGGAGGCAGCAAGAACCAGAGGATGCCAAGCTATGTCTGTGTCTCGCTCACATTAATAAATCGAATGCTGGATATTTCTGCATAGGTTTATTTGTATTTCCTTATCCACCGAGGACTGTAGATAAGCATGGGCTGACAAAGTATGCTGCCGGATTATATCCTCTAAATGCACTGTAGAGGAAGCAAAGTGTAGTTTGGATCCTGTGAACAAATTCTGCACTTGCTACATAGTCTCTTCCCCAGAGCACGCTTCCTCTGGTGCTTTTCACAAGATCAGTGGTTTTCAGGAGGACCTTGCTAAAAATAGGAAGCACGCTTCACGATAGAGAGTATCTGTTGTGCGCGAAACTCATTCATAGGATCCAATGTCTTTTTTCCCCCTTTTGTTTTACCTGTCCGAAAGTTTTTTGCTTTTTTCAAAAAACACTGACCTCCCCCTTAAGTTATATTGTTCTGCCAAGACCACAAAATTGAAGTCTCATTCGATAAGGCACGAATCCCCACATTTCTAAGGGGAAAAAGGTCCTCAGCAGGCGCTTTTCCGGTCTCGGGTTAAACTTCTGCTGAGGGAAGTTCCACCTCGTGTGTGTACACTACCCACACTCCACCTCCTGTGTGGAATAACTGAACCTTTCTCTGCACCTTCCCCCAAACTTGATTGGCATAAGCCCATTAAGAAGACTGTTCTGGTATATTTATGTTGTGTATTTTCTTTTAATGCTAAGATTCAAGTCCAGTAGTACTTTAAAGACCAACAAGATTCCAAGGGTCCCCTTCGTCAGATACTCCAAGCGTGGTGTAGTGGTTAAGAGTGGTGGACTCTAATCTGGAGAACCGGGTTTGATTCCCCACTCCTCCACTTGAGCGGCGGATTCTAGTCTGGTGTAGGAGTTTCCCCACCCCTCCACATGAAGCCAGCTGGGTGACCTTGGGCTAGTCACCGGTCTCTCAGGTCTCTCTCAGCCCCACCTACCTCACAAGGTGTCTGTTGTGGGGTGGGAAAAGGAAAGCGATTGTAAGCCGCTTTGAGACTCCTTAGAGAAAATCAGGGTATAAAAACCAGCTCTTCTTTTTCCTCTCTTCTTCATCAAGTATCCGATGATGGGAGCTTTGACTCACAAAAGCTTATTCCCTAGAAATATCATCAGTGTTAAAGGTGCCACTGGACTAGAATCTTGGTTTTTGTCATAGATAAACATGGCTACCCACCTGACACTGAATCATAGAATCTTAGAGTTGGAAGGGACCACCAGGGTCATCTAGTCTATCTAGTCTGAATGTGGGGCCCATCCGATCGAGAATGTTACCTGCTGAGCAGAATGGCCCAAAACGAGTTTTGATGTAGTCCCTGTTCCCAAAGGGCGCTCCAGAGGCCTTTGAGGCACAGTGCTTCATGTGGGGACGATTCCCTGTGCCATCATGTCGATCACTTCTTGACCCATGGGGACCAATAACAGCTGCTTTTAAGTTTGCCTCTTCTTCTTTCAAAAAAAGAACATCATGAGCTCCAGCAAAAGTTGGAAAAGAAAGAGCGTGAGTGCGATGCCAAGACCCAGGAGAAAGAAGAGATGATGCAGACCTTGAATAAGATGAAGGAGAAACTGGAGAAAGAGTTGGCGGAGCACAAGCAAGTCAAGCAGCAAGTGGTGGACCTCACGGCACAGATCCACGAACTCAGCAGGGTGAGGCCAGGCGACCAGCTCTCCTCTTTCACGGGCTGCATGCGAAGTTATGCAGTTGGGTTGAGCCAGCAGAATAGAAGATTTTTCACATTCTGGAGAGGAGGGATTGCCTAAAGGCATAGGGTTGCTGATAGCTTCTGTTGCTGCCAAAGAGTTTCTGGCAATTCCTAGAGTTACCCATTGTTGAGTAAGGTCAGTGGTCCATCTCGTCCAGTATCCCGTCTCACACAGTGGCCAACCAGTTCCTCTTGAGGGCCAACAACAGGGCACAAGGGCCAGGGGCCTTCATTAGAACATCAGAAGAGCCCTGCTGGATCAGACCAGTGGTCCATCTCGTCCAGCATCCTGTCTCACACAGGGGCCAACCAGTTCCTCTGGAGGGCCAGCAACAGGGCACAGAGGCCGAGGCCTTCATTAGAACCTCAGATGAGCCCTGCTGGATCAGACCAGTGGTCCATCTCGTCCAGCATCCCATCTCACACAGTGGCTGTCCAGTTCCTCTGGAGGGCCAGCAACAGGGCATAGAGGCCAAGGCCTTAATTAGAAGAGCCCTGTGGTATCAGACCAGTGGTCCATCTAGTCCAGCATCCTGTGGCCAACCAGTTCTTCTGGAGGTCCAACAACGGCATAGAGGCCGAGGCTTTCCCCTGATCTTGCCTCCTGGGACTGGGTATTCTGGACGTGGAGGTTCCCTTTAGTCCTTATGGCTAGTACTCACTGATATACTATCCTCCGTGAGCCTGTCTAAAGTCAAGCTTTCCTATTGGCAAGGTGTGATGCCTTAGACTCAGCCGAAATGCAAGGGAGATACAATAAAATCATCGCAGAAGAACTCAAATGCCCATTTTGTCCGGATCAAGTAGACTCCCTAGCCCACATTGTTTTAACATGTTCACAAAATAACACTGCACGAAATAAATATATTACATTACAGCTAATTACACTTTCTGAGAAACGGATACTGCGTTATCTGCTGTCAAGTAGATCTGTGAATTGCACTAGAGATGTGGCAACTTTTTTCTTTATAGTGTCAAGAAAAAATTAATTTTCATCCCCCCCCCTTTTTTTTTAAAGTGTGAAATGATAGATTGATAGCCAATGGCTGTTAAATCTAGGGAGATGACTCTGTCTAAAGTTGTAAATGGTGTGATTCATCATTGGTTCCCAAACCACTAAAAACATTTACATGACCCGTAAATGCTTTCATCTTGCCTGTGGCTAATGCTGTAACTGTTTATTCTTTTTCTTTCAGCGAGCGATATGTGCATCAGTGCCAGGAGGGCCCCCTCTACCGCCTGGGGCCCCTGGGGGCCCCTTACCAACCTCTTCTATGGGATCTCTCCTCCCAATCCCTCCGCCGCCGCCACCTGGCGGAATTCTCCCACCACCGCCTCCTCCACCACCACCTCCTGGGGGTCCGCCTCCTCCACCGGGACCCCCTCCTCTAGGTGGCATCACTCCCCCTCCAGGTGCACCTCTGGGATCGGCGCTGAAAAGGAAAAACATCCCACAGCCCACGAATGCTCTCAAGTCCTTCAACTGGTCTAAGCTGCCAGAGGTGAGGAGTCCATTCTCATTCGCCTTCTTACCAGCAACTGATTTCTGCAGTGCTCTGCTGCACAGTAAAACTGTGGTTTTACTCCTCAGGAGACACACATAAACAGGAACACATGTGAAGCTGCCTTGTACTGAATCAGAGCATTGGTCCATCAAGGTTAATATTGTCTATTCAGACTGGCAGCAGCTCTCCAGCGTCTCAGGCCAGAGGTCTTTCACATCATCTATGGCTGGTCCTTCTTACTGGAGATGCTGGGGATTGAACCTGCATGCAGAGCAGATGCGCTACCTCTGAGACACAGCCTCTCCCTAATAAATATGAGCATAGGAAGCGGCCCTTATACTGAGTCAGACTATTGGCCTACCAAGGTCAGTCTTTCCCATCACCTCCTACCTGATCCTTTTTAACTGGAGATGCCGGGGATTGAACCTGGGACCTTCTGCGTGCCAAGCAGAGGCTCTTCCACTGAGACACAGCCCCTTCCCAGCCGGTACTCTTGGAACTCCATGGTAATCATAACCTTGATAACTTTTCCAATCTTTGTGACTGCTGTGAAATCCCATTACCATGGAATCCCTCTTCCAAAAATCTTTGCAAACCCAACAAAAAAATCTGCCAGTTCTGAATTCAGAAGTATTCATTTGTCTTTTTTTGCATACTGTTTGAGGCAGTTTACAGTTCAAAATGAACACCTCCAATATGATACAACAGACAGGGGAAAGGGAAATCAGGCACTTATTCTTAGATAGCTTATATCATGGTTTCACCATCACCAGATGGAAAGACTGCTACACAAGGCAGGTTTGGGAGGACGGAGAGCCAAATGGTTGGAGAACCGGCGAGGTGTAGTGGTTGGAGTGTCAAGCTAGGATTTGGGAGACCCAGGTTTGAATCCCCACCATGGAAGCTTGGTGGGTGACCTTGGGCCAGTCACACACGCTTAGCTTAATCTCCCACACAGGGTTGTTGTGAAGATAAAATGACAGGATAATGATATGAGCCACTTTGGATCCTCATTAGGGAGAAGGACAGGGTATAAATGAAGTAAGTAAATCTTCACAAGCACAGAACGAGTATTGCTGGCCCATATATCCAAAGGTGCCAGTGAAGCAGCATTTCCATTAGCAGAGAAGGGGGTGTAGATTTTCCACGTTTCCTACTGGTGATGCTCACTGTGCCATCATGGTGTAGTGGTTAAGAGCGGTGGTTTGGAGCGGTGGAGTCTGATCCGGAGAACCAGGTTTGATTCCCCACTCCTCCACATCAGTGGTGGACAATAATCTGGTGAATTGGATTCGTTTCCCCACTCCTACACATGAAGCCAGCTGGATGACCTTGGCCAGTCACACTTTCTCAGCCCCACCTACCTCACAAGGTGTCTGTTGTGGGGAGGGCAGGGGAAGGCGATTGTAAGGCAGTTTGATTCTTCCTTAAGTGGTAGAGAAAATCGGCATATAAAAATGAATTCCTCTTCCTCCTCCCCCTCTTTCTCCTCCTCCTGTTGGTCCCTTGACCCCGAAAAGCAAACTTCCGGGGGGGGGGGGGCATTCAGTGGGTCGGAGGGGCAGGAAGTCCTACTTCACTCCACTAGTGGTAGTTCATATACATTTTATTTATTTATTTATTGAAAATATTTATATGCCCGCCTTTCTCCTGAGCATCTCCGTGTCACTCGGGAAGGTGTTTGGAAGTTATTTCACATGCCTGCAAATGGAGCAGTGTGTGTATGTCAATGTGTCATTACTTTCTGGTATCTTTTTTCAGAGAAAAACAACAACGGGTTGACTTGCCAGGGAGGTTGACTGGCAGAAAGGCAGTCCTGTAGATTAACTAGTTAGATAATTTTCTGTTAAGTGTTACAAAAACGTGGCACATGAAATAAGAGATATTTCTCTCCTGTGCTTCTCTTTTCCTCGTACCTCTCACCCCGCCACTCCCTGCCCAGAACAAGCTCGAAGGCACTGTGTGGACAGACATAGACGACGCGAAAGTGTTCAAAGTGCTGGACCTCGAAGATCTCGAGAGGACATTCTCCGCTTACCAAAGACAGCAGGTAAGGCATTGCATGTGGGAGAGTGAGAGAAAGGCATCTAGTCCAAGTTCCCTTGTTGCCTGGTACTTTGGAGTGCAACCTTTTCACCCCCATCACTATTATTTTTTTGCATGTAACACTATTATAACTTGTCGGCGTAGTCGGTTGAAATTCCCCATGGGTGGGTCTGTGCCATCTTGTTTTGAATGGTGGTCCTTGGCCTGGCGGAGTAGCTCTTTGCACAAGCATGCGCATCTGAAGGGGCATTTCAGAGGGCACGCATGTTCTAATGATGAAAACAGATAACTCGCTGAATCGTTCGGCACGGCTACAAACTAACTCAACAGATGTGGCTGCATGCGAATGACCCCTCTACAAATATGCCTTCAGTTGCCTATCCTGAATGATAATTTGTTTTTGTTTTTCTTAAATAAGCCTCTGTTCTCTTAACCATCGATACTATAATGACAAGTATATGTTAATGGTAGAGGGCAAGTTTGAAGGAGGCCAGAATGTATATGCCTCTTTGGAGTGGCAGATTATCAAAATATTGGGTTTAATAATGTCAAAGGCAGCACTCACCAGCTCAAATTGACCAGAATGTCCAAGTGTCTCCTTATGCGCTGCCCCCGATGCACACTTCCCTTTGCAAACACAGCCCCGCTTCACCCCGCACATGACACCTTCTCAGCCCTTCCCTCTCACTTATGCACCCTACAGGTATCCAAATAAGGATAAGTGCTTCTCCTACACGTAAAGCACTTCCATGCAGGAAAAAACCATGTGAAATACATTTAGGTTAATGCACAACATTTCGGTGTGCATATTTCACTGCATGCGCACACTGGCTGCATTCAAACATCACAAAAAAATCCAGTTTAAAATTAGGTTTTGTTGATGATGGCATGACCACATGTTTGCCAAATTCATGTGCTGTCCCCTCATTCCTCTCACCTTTTCTCACACATGGAGAGGAGTTGAAGGCTCCCCAGTTTGATTGAGCTCCAAAAGCAGAATGTCCTTGAAAACTTGGAGCTCGTTTCTCTGATTTGTCCAGGATCCTACGTTCAAGCATCCCACTCTGATTAAATCATGCTACTTAAATGTATACTACTGGATGTTTGACTTCCCTTATAATCCTGTGACAGCACAGCCCCCAAACATACATCTGAAGCATCAGTAAAAAAGGTAAAGGTCCCCTGTGCAAGCACCGGGTCATTCCTGACCCATGGGGTGACGTCACATCCCAGCGTTTCCTAGGCAGACTTTGTTTACGAGGTGGTTTGCCATTGCCTTCCCCGGTCATCTTCCCTTTACCCCCAGCAAGCTGGGTCCTCATTTTACTGACCTAGGAAGGATGGAAGGCTGAGTCAACCTTGAGCCGGCTACCTGAAACTGACTTCCGTTGGGATCTCAGGTCGTGAGCAGAGCTTGGACTGCAGTACTGCAGCTTACCACTCTGTGCCATGGGGCTCCTGAAGCATCAGTAGCCACATAAAATTGCTTTTGAGAATCAGGCGTCCTAAAAATAGGGGCATCCATCTAAAACGGGAATTGTCAATCCCACTCCATGTACAAGGAGGGGAGGGCAGGAACACGCAAGGGCGACAAACAAGCCCACATCTGTGCGCATCACAAACAGGCTTGTTTGCACCTTCTGAATTGAGGCCGTGTTTTCCTGTTCCGACTGAAGGCACCCGCACCAAAGCAATGGTTTGCCCCAAACAAAAAAATCAGTCACACACCTGCAAATCACCGTCTGAGTTTTGCCATGAAGGTCACACTCTCGCCAGGTCTGTGCACATGTTGAGTCTGCCACCTGTACATCGATTTGGTTCGAAGAAAAGCACAGTTGCATAAAGAACTCCCAAAGCAGCTGTTTGAATTGGTTCTTCATTGAGATTTCGTTATAGTAAGAAAGAAATTTCGAAGAGCCCTGTGGCGCAGAGTGATAAGCTGCAGTCCTGCAGTCCAAGCTCTGCTGACGACTGGAGTTTGATCCCGACGGACGTTGGTTTCAGGTAGCCGGCTCAAGGTTGACTCAGCCTTCCATCCTTCCGAGGTCGGTAAAAATGAGTACCCAGCTTGCTGGGGTAAAGTGTAGATGACTGGGGAAGGCACTAGCAAACCACCTCATAAACAGAGTCTGCCTAGTAAACGTCGGGATGTGACATCACCCCATGGGTCAGGAATGACCCGGTGCTTGCACAGGGGGACCTTTACCTTACCTTTTAAAGGAAGAAATTAGAAGATAGGAAGGCAAAAGTGTGCTGTCTTTTGTGAAGGGGAGGGGAGCATGCCTTTTGTTAAGAGAGTGGAGTGGCTGGGGATTTCTGATAATCAGCTTTCAGTCTAGTTTGTTAAGAGTAATCCCTCAGAATTCGGAAGGTGACTGTCATTCAGGGACGGAGCAGTGCCCACAGTTAAGCCCTTATAGAAGGTGCAAGCTTAATCTGTTCCCAGTGCTAATCAAGAATCAGGTCGGTCAGCAGGTCAGGTGTTGAGAGTTTTGTGGCGCTGAAGTCAAAAAGCATTGATGCAAAAAGAGGTTCTGCTCCTCAGTCCTCTTGATAATTGAAACACAATAAACGTGTGCACATCAAGGCTGTTGTGTAGTTATCAGTGGAGGGTAGAAGGGACATAGGAGATCTCGTAGTGCATCAGACCATTGCCCATCCAGCTTAATATTTTTTGTTCTCTTCTATTGAAACGGGGCCATAGCTCAGTAGTAGAGCATCTGCTTGGCATGTAGAAGGTCCCAGGTTCGATCTCCAGCAACTCTAATGGACAAGACCAGGTAATGATAAAGACCTCTGGCTGAGACCCGGAGAGCCGCTGCCAGTCTGCGTAAATGATAACTCACCTTGATGAACCATTGGTCTGATCAGTATAAGGCAGCTTTGTGTGTTCATGTGACTTTCTGTGGCTTTCCAGCCCCTTGGGGGTCTTTCCCCAGTCCTGTTATCTTTTCTTTGTAGAAGGCACCTAGGACCTTATGCGTGCTCAAATCTTACATTTATTCTGTGTGAGAGCAGTTACAATTGGAAAGCAGGAAATCAAAGAGGAGAAAAACTTGCAATTCTAGGCCCAGGTCTTGTGTAGGAGAGAAGCCAGTTGGGAAAAGTTATTGTGTGAATTAAAATGGATTTCTGAAATGTGCCGGTGGTTCCTGATCCAGAGTAGCCTCCTCTAAGCCGTCATTTGGAACTGGGAACTGGACTTTCTAAGTTGTAGTAACTGGAGGCCGTTGATTGGGTGTTTCATGATAAGGAGTTAACTGCTGCTTCACACATGATGGCTTTCCTGCTTGGAAGGACACCTCTCAGAATACCTGAATGTGAACTGGCATGCTTTAATTTTCATGCTTTGATGTGCATGGGGAAAATTTGCTGATCCGTCCTTTCCCGCTAGGTGTGCATATACAGTGCAAGATATACAGGTGGGCATGGATTAAAAGTGGCAATCTAGAAACCAGACGTTTGCCGTCTCCTTCACCGCGTGCAAAACTCCACTCCATTGGAATTGTGTCATGGTTGGAGGAGCCCTTCCAAGAATCCCTTTTTACACACTGCTGGCAGAAGGCGTGGCCACGCTTTTACGCAGGTCTTCGTTTCGGCATGGCTTTGTGCGAGAAGCATTTCCCAGAGGGCTTTGGCAGCCTTCCATTTCCCAACCTCGGTGTTAAGTTGTTGGCCGCTTCGGATTGTTCAACTTCCCCAGTAATTTAAGGTGAAATAATTACAGGATATCGTCACGGTTGGAAGCAGCGCACACCCACAGTGTCCACTCTCGTGACAAACGAACACAGCACTGGCCTTCGCCTCAGAAAAACAGCCTGTTAAAAGGATTGCTTTTCGTTGTCTGCGCAGTCAGAATATTTGCCGGTGCATCAGCAATCAAGTCTAGGTGCAATTGTAGAAGTATTAGGCTCTCTTTACCGGCACTGATGTTCTTGCACCTTGGAGGTCTTAAATTACTGAGGAAGGCCATATTACTAGGCAAGACAAAGTGACTGTCGGGGGGGGGGGCGTAGTTTTAATGGCATTGAAGCCAAGAGGATAGGGATCACAGATCTAATCTGAGAGATGCAACGAAGAAGACGAAGAGTTGGTTTTTATATGCCGACTTTCTCTACCACTTAAGGGAGACTCAAACCGGCTTACAATCACCTTCCCTTCCCCTCCCCACAACAGGCACCCTGTGAGGTAGGTGGGGCTGAGAGAACTCTTAACAGAGCTGTATCTCCCCCAAGATTACCCAGCTGGCTTCGTGTGTTGGAGTGGGGAAACAAATTCCGGTTCACCAGATTAGCCTCCGCTGCTCACGTGGAGGAGTTGGGGATCAAACCCTGTTCTCCAGATCAGAATCCAACGCTCCGAACCACTGCTCTTAACAACTATACCATGCTGGCTGTCCCTCATAGGAATCTCCTGCTTGAGCCTCGATGAAATAAGTGTGATATACTTCCTCCCCTTTACTGCAGCTTGTGCAAAAGATCTTCTTGGGGGTGTGTGTGTCATAAGCCCATGTGACGTGAGGGGGTGAGTCCCGTTTAATTTTCCTGCCTGAGGCACCAAAAGGTCAGTGTGTAGTGGTTAAGAGCGGTGGACTCTAATCTGGAGAACCAGGTTTGATTCCTCACTCCTCCACATGAAGTCTGCTGGGTGACCTTGGGCTAGTCTCAGTTCTCTCAGAACTCCCTCCGCCCCATCTACCTCACAAGGTGTCTGTTGTGGGGAGATGAAGGGAAGGTGATTATAAGCCACTTTGATTCTCCTTAAAAGGTAGAGAAAGTCAGCATATAAAACCTAATTCTTCTTCTTCTTGGGCCAGGCTTGGATAAATGAATTCCTGTTTTCTTTTTTCTTTTTGGTCCTGAATTTGTAAATGTTTGCACAGGGAAAATTGGCATGGATGTAGAAGGACGGCTACTGCACTTGAGAAAACAAATCCTCACGTCCTAATTTACAGAAAAAGCCGTTGATGGGTTAGCTTTGGCTCCATGCCTCTTCTCCGTTCACACAAATCCGTCTGTGTAGCAAGGTGGAAGAGGGTGGGGGAAGGTACCCTACCGCACAACTTTTGAACTCAAAATATATTTACAGTCTTGACTTACATCGTTAGGTTTGTTTTACAAAAAGAAATCAGTCCAGAGTCTGAAGGAGGGCCTCCGCTGGATTGATGCCGTCGCTTTAAAAGGGGGTTCTCAGAACTTGTAATATGTTCATATAAAAGCATAACAATGCCCATTATAAGGAGCTAATAATGCAAAATGACACTGGAACCAACGAATGTGCCAGTCCATTAACTTTACAAATAAGAAGTTTTGGTTGCTTCTCCAAAAATTGCCCAAAGAGACGTACAAAAAGCGATGGCCAGCATCCGACTAAATCGAAACACTTTCACGGGACCAGATAAGGACTTCCTTCAGTCTCTCCAACCACACTCAAAATCAAAAGCATAAGCAAAAGCAAATATTAAATCATTTACAACAGTATTGGAGACCCAGCGTGAAGTAGTGGTTAAGGCATTTAACTAGGATCTGGGAAACCCAGGTTCGAATCCCTACTCTTCCATGGAAACTTGCTGGGTGACCTTGGGCCAGTCACATTCTCAGCCTCGATCCTGGCAAGTATTTGGATGGGAGACCTCCAAGGAGGGACTGTGGCTCAGTGGTAGAGCATCTGCTTGGCATGCAGAAAGTCCCAGGTTCAATACCCGGCATCTCCAATTAAAGGGACCAGGCAAGTGCAGGAACATCTCCCAGTAAGCACATGTCCAAGCAATACTAAATTACCTGTATTAGCCTTTTAAAAAAAAGTGGCTACGATAAACTGCCAGGGCTCAGCATATCGCTGGGAATGCTTCTCCCAACATGAGCTCACACATTTAAAATCTATTGAAGAATCACGCTTAGCCTCCCCTTATCCCGGCTCAATGTTTGGAAGATGAGGCTTACGGGAAAATATCACACGGCCTTTTCTGCAGGGCCCCCCTACTAGGCAGGAATCCATTCACCTATAAGATCTGTCTTAGGACCTTACAATTTTTAGGGGAGGGACTATTGCTCCCTGGTAGAGCATCTGCTTGGCATGCAGAAAGTCCCAGGTTCAATCCCTGGCATCTCCAGTTAAAGGGACCAGGCAAGTAGGTGATGTGAAAGACCTCTGCCTGAGACCCTGGAGAGCTGCTCCTGGTTTGAACAGGCAATACTGACTTTGATGGGCCAAGGGTCTGATTCAGTATATCATCGATAAAAAGCTTTTTGCAAATTTAAAGTGCAGTATCAATGATAAAATCTCTGCACAGGTCTATTTATTACAGCACAGGTCTATTTGTGAGTAGTATCAATGATAAAAAGCAGTTTGCAAATTTAAAGTGCAGTATCAATGATATCACCACATTCCAACTTCTGCCATTTCTATATAGCTCGAGATGGGGACAGGAGGGAGCTTAGCATGCAAGATTCTCCATGGTTATTGCAGGGTGTGTTTTTTTTTTTTAAATGGGCTCTCTGTTGCCAAGGGTGTCTTGCGTTTATTAAGCAAGCCTTCCATTCAATACAGATATTTGAAGATCCTCTCCTCTGTCACCGCTGAAGCAATAAAGCTTTCGGCTAGATAGCTGTGTGCACAGAGCCCTGTCTCCCTGGAACTGGATTTATGAGCCATTTTCGGTGCATTCGGAGCGTTTTTGCTGGCTCGGCTTGACCTGCTACGCGCCGGGCGTCTCTTCCTTCTGCCTTTGGGAACTGGCGCAGTCAGAGAGATGCAAAAATATTCTGCCCCCAAACCGTCCACTAATGAGAAATGGGACAAGGACTGGCATCTATCCTCGATGGTGCTTGAGCTAATGGTGTGTGATTACTCCTGTGATAGGAGTTTTTAAAAATGAGCTATAATAGCACACGAAATTGAAAATGTTGGAGGGGCAGAGCTGAGGCATCCGCATGAAGGTTGCTAGTGGATGCATTTTAGTTGTGATTTTATAATGCATTGGAATATGTTTGGCCCTGGCAAGTCTGTGTTAGCTGAACCCCATGGAAAGTAGAAAGTAGTCCGGTCCAACAAAATGAGAAATGGGAGGGGCTTTGGCTCAGTGGTAGAGCCTCTGCTTGGCATGCAGAAGGTCCCAGGTTCAATCCCCTGCATCTCCAGTTAAAGGGACTAGGCAAGTAGGTGACATGAAAGACCTCTGCCTGAGACCCTGGAGAGCCGCTGCCGGCCTGAGTAGACAGTACTGACTTCGATGGACCAAGGGTCTTATTTAGTAGACGGCAGCTTCATGTGTTCGTGTGTTGGTGCTTCTGGGCTCGAATTTTGTTCTGCTATTACTGATGAGCCCTGACCTGGATGTCTTGGCTGGCCCAATCTCATCAGCTCTCAGGAGATAAGCAGGATCAGACCCAGGTTAGTACATGGATGGGAGACCACCAAGCAAGTCCAGGGTTGCTATGCAGAGGCAGGCTATGGCAAACCACCTCTGTTTGTCTCTTGCCTTGCAAACCCTGCGGGGTTTACCGTAAGTTGGCTGCAACTTGACAACACTTTACACACACACTACAAATGAACACCGTTGTGTTAAGCACAATCAGGTCATTTTTTACCTTATAATGACCCTTTGAATGAATGTCCTTCAAAACATCCTGTCCTTAACAGCCTTGCTCGGATCTTGCAAACTGAGGGCCATGGATTCGTTGATTGAGTCAGTCCATCTCATGTTGGGTCTTCCTCTTTTCCTGCTGCTTTCAGCTTTCCTTAGCATTATTGTCTTTTCCAGTGACTCTTGTCTTCTCATAACATGACCAAAGTACAACAGTCATTTTAGCTTCTGGGGAGAGTTGAGGCTTGATTTGATCTAGACCAGAGATTCCCAAACTTTTTGAGTCATGAAGCACTTTTCAGGAGAGAAATTCATTACAGAGCACTAATTTTCACCTAGCATCTATATACTAAACCAAATGACAGTAGTATTTTTCTTTCCAGTCTCTTAATGAAGCACTAGGAGATGTTTCGTGGAGCACCAAGTGCTCCTTGGAGCACTGTTTGGGAACCTCTGATCTAGATTAACCCTAACCTTCTCCCATCGAAAGTTAACTCACCTTTACTAGATCAGTGCCATTCAATGTATCAGGGTTGTCAACTAACCAAAGGAGCTTTAGTTGTTTGGGACATATACCTTAACTCAGTTAAATTCAGGGCCAGACAAGACATCATGAGGAGAACTACATGTGAGTGTCGCCTTGTCCACTTGTGGTGGTCATTCTATTTTAATGAAAACAAAGTGCATGGTTGAGGGGAGCCAATCCATGCCACCTCCTTTACCTCACCACACGGTGTCATTTCCAGTATTATTATTATTGTTTCAATGTTATGTTCATGCCATCTCATAACGTGGTTGCTAAGGCAGCTTATAATAATTACACATTTTACAAAATACTGTAATACTTCTCAAAAGTGGGTACAATACTTTTCTGAGCTTTTTGTGCAATCATGCCCAATAACTGTTCTATCTCAATTTCACATCCAAAATTTACCATCTTGGCCCAAAGTGACTGCAGTACAAATCTGATCAATAAATTGAAATTAGGAAAGGCCTCTTTTGACCTCCAGATCTTTCCCACAACAAGATGAAATGATGGGCCCCTATACTAGAGGAGGCCTTTACAAGAATAAAAGAGATGGGCTTAATTCCTGAGAACTGGAAACAGGCAATTATAGTTCCAATCTACAAGAAAGGCAACAGGTCTCAACCAGGGAATTATCACCCAATTTTCTTTCTGTAGTGGGTAAGCTGTATGCATCCTATTTGTTAAATAGGTTATCCAGTTGGGTGACAGAAAATTCCATACTGGTTCCCGAACAAGTGGACTTTCAAGAGTTATTCTACATTGGACCATTTCTTTATACTATCCCATCTTATTAAAAAAATATACATCGCCCTCTAATGGATCAATCTATGTTGTCTTTATGGATTTAAAGATGGCCTTTGACTCGGTCCCAAGAAATAGACTATAGCAGAAACGTAGCAGTTAATGGTATCATTGCTCGCCTACTTTGTCTCATTTGCTCGTTATATGAAACATTTGAAACGCGAGGATGAATCAACAAGCAGGGACAGTTGTCTGATTCATTTAAATTGCACAGAGGGGTTAGGCAAGGATGCGTTCTGGCGCCTTCCTTCTTTGATTGCTATATAAATGATCTCCCTGACAAGCTTAGGCTGCCAAACTCAACACGCACCTGTACTAGCAAACACATCTGTTAAGTCTGTGTGGGCAGGATTCAAGAGGTCGGAGACGGAGTTCAATGCAACCATCGTTTATTGTAGGGTAGAACAGAACTGGGGATACATTGGGAATGGTCCTGCTTATATCCCCCCCTGGCCGCCTGTGGCCGCTCCCCCCCAATCCGTGATAGGGGGGGAACAACCTCCCCATGCCCAATGGCCCGCGCTGGCTTAGGGCAAATAGCGCGGCCCGGTTTCGGCCAATGGGGTGAGCATGGCTAGGAGCCTTTGCCCAGGACTCAAGCTCCTAGGATTTCCCCCTGCTTACCTTCTAACACATGCATAATAACCTCTATTTCAACTCTTATGTACAGTGACAATAACTTGTTAATACCTGACTCCCCAGTTGTATTGTGTCATCTGTTGAAAGCATTTGGAGATTATTGTAGCAACGAGGGTTTAACCATCAACTACGATAAGTCTAAAATTGTAGTATTCACTAAGAACCCCCAACCTACGCTTGCCGACTAAATGGTAATAAATTGCAGCAAACAAATAGCTGCAACTATTTAGATATGAAATTTCAGTCTGACCTGACTTGGAGTAATCATCTAAGCCTTATGAAAGAAAAGGCCTTAAGATTGTCTAGAGGGATTCAGTGTTTCTTCTTTTCTAGAGGCGGACAATATATTCCTTCTTCTATAATGCTTTTTGAAGCAAAAATAGTTACCCGGCTTCTTTATGGTGTTCCTCTATTGGCCGCTTTAGTAGGCGAGCATCTTGATGTTATTTTGCATAGGTTTCTAAAAAAAGTTACTGGGTGCTTCTAATTGCGTGGCTGAGATTGCTATTAGAGCCTAGTTGGGGATTCGTTCCCTAGAGGCAAAAGCATGGGCTTTAATCTTCATCTGTCAATTAAAATTTCTCTTTGCTCTTCCTGAGGGTAGCCTTCTAAATTTGTTATCCGAGGACTCATATCTTAATCCCTGGTTTGGGTATGTAGATGCTAAACTTTAGATGATGGGATTGAAAAATACCCTTTTGTCAACAGTGTCTTTTTCTAGAGCCTGCTCTCTGGTTTAAAAAAAGATTGTTTCAGTAGGACCTAAACAGCACTGCTCTCCATGTGTGCTTTCCTCCTTTTAGGGGGTTTACATATTCAACTTCTTGTTCTCCGTATATTCTTAACCATCCCAGTTTACGGAAGCACTTTCTTTTTAGGGTATTTAGGGTATTACCCACAGCCATTTTGAGTTTGCGTTATTCTAAAAAAGCTCTACTTCTGAGTGTTTGTGTGGACGTGGAACTGGTTTTATCGAAACCATGGAGCATGTCTTATTTTATTGTAGAAGATATAAGCAATTAAGAACATAGCTGATTAAGCCATTAATTCCTGATAAAGACATGCCTGTGGCAAATAAGCTACAATTTGTGCTGGGTGGTTGTGATCCAGCTATCACAGTTCCAGTAGTGAAATTTATTTTGGGTTTATTTGAATTTTAAGAGACATGAGAAGAATTTAAAGAACACATATACGATTAAATTATATAGAAGGAAATAATTTAAAAAATTCTGCCTAGCAGTTCAGTGTGGTTAGCTCACAGCCTATTGGCTAGGAGCTGTACCATTAAAGGAAAAAATACTTGGTGGCAGGGTGTAATACAATCAGTGGTAAAACGTGAACCACTAAGTAACAGTGTCGTCCAAGACAGGGCTCAGTTCTGGAGCTGAAGCCAAGATGGGAGAAATGGCTAAAAACAATAGAGTGTGGCACAGTAGGTCACCCAGGGAGGGGGGTTCAGGGCTTAACCCCCCTCCCACAGTTTTTGGTTTTTGCTTTTTGAAAGATAATCGCCCCCTGCAGAGCTGACCAGGCTGCGAGACATTTCTAGCGAATCCCCTTGGCTTTCTTATACACGGCTGAAAATGGGTGTTTGTGCGACAGCTTTGTTTGGGTTGCAGCCGGCACCACGGACCTCTTCCAGTGTGATAAAATCTCCTAGCTGGTGTGGCGTAGCGCAGCAGCTCCCATCCTTTTAGGTATGATGACCCCCACAAGTCCACATTCACTTGGTTTGGTGACCCATCCAGGACTGGGTCAGTGTTGGGCTAGTCACAGGGAGCCAACTTGGTGTGGTGGTTTAGAGTAGTGGACTCTGATCTGGAGAGCCGGGTCTGATTCCCCACTTCTCCACATCAGTGGTGGACACGGATCTGGTGAATTGGATTGGTTTCCCCACTCCTCCACACGAAGCCTGCTGGGTGACCTTGGACTAGTCACAGCTTTCGTAGAGCTCTTTCAGCCCCACCTACCTCACAGGGTGCCTGTTGTGAGGGGAGAAGGGAAGGCATTGCAAGCCGCTTTGAGATTCCTTTACAGTAGAGAAAAGCAGGGTAAAAAAAAAATAGCTCTTTTTCTTCATCAAATGCAGTCTTAAGTAAAAATCATCTTCAGTTGCTTCCTAAAGATCGAAAGTGAGGGGGACAGGCTCACCTCCCTGGGGAGGTTGTTCCATAACCACGGTGCCACCACTGAAAAGGCCCTCTCTCATATAACATCTTGCGCAAGTGGAATGCGATAAGCTTAACTTCACACAAGTGGCTACTGCATTATTTTTCCTGTGTTTCTTCCTGCACAAGCAGAAAACGTGCACTGGATCCAACCCGTTATAACTTTTTGCATGGTTTAAACGAATACAGTATCTTTCATACAAGGTTCAGGAAATGGCTTGCTTAGAAGAAGAGATTGTATTTGCGCTTGGCGGGGCAGTGGGGTGGTGGCATACAATGCGGATTGGCAACCCACTTGTTAGATTGAGTGCCTTTTAAAGTGGCGTCTGCTAAAGCTACTTTGACATACTTGGGAAGAAACTGAAGGTGAGGGACATTTCACAGTTCATACAGAGGCAGCCCAAGATTTGCCGTTGCTTAAAATGCATTCTACACGTGACCTAGGAATAGGGCTGCCAGACCCCGTACTGGAGGCAGGGGATCTCCGGTCACCAGTCAGCTGGTGGGCTTGCGAAAAAATGGCATGAAAACTGGGGAGGGCCAGAAGCCTCCTGACGCACCAGCAATACTCCCCATGTGCCCTGAAGAGATGTCAGCACATAGACACAAATATTGTGGTATTTATGCAAACCATAATGTTTTGCTCAAATACCAGAGCATCCCCAGTGATCCACTGACATCACTTCCAGTGCACATGGGAAGTGATGACACCAGGTCATCGGCCTGGGCCTCCCCAGCTACTGGCAAACCAGAGTGGTATGTTGAGCCAGTGTGGTATAGTGGTTAGGAGTGCCGGATTCTAATCTGGAGAACTGGGTTTGATTCCCCACTCCTCCACATGAGTGGCAGACTCTAATCTGGGAACTGGGTTTGATGCCCCATTCCTACACATAAAGCCAGTTGGGTGACCTTGGGCTAGTCACAGTTCTCTCCGAACTCTCTCAGCCTCACCTACCTCGCAAGGTGTCTCTTGGGAGAGGAAGGGAAGGAGATTGTAAGCTGTTTTGATTGTCCTTAAACAGTAGAGAAAGTCAGCATATAAAAACCAATTATTCTTCTTCTTCAATCCCACTCGCCACTTGCTGGGGTCACTTGGCAACTCTGCCTAGGAACGTGATCACATGAAACTGGAAAAAAACCTCCCAACAAATATTCATTCTCAGCAACCATTGTTCCCTCTGATTGTAGTATGGGTGAAATTCTGCTCCTGGGCAAACAAGTGGCAAAACTTGCATTAGATGTAATGGCAAAGGAGGCATAATAATTCCTAGAATTGCGTCATGTTGCTACCCTGGGGATATCCACTCAACAGCCCCTTCTGACTGCTGTGGTGCGTATACAAAATAGGTTGGCGACAGCTTACTAAAGGTTAACCAGCTCATCTTTAAATTGTGACCTAAATGGAAGCTGGTTGGGGAAAAATTCCTCCCAGAGGTTGTTCATATTATGCACTTAGGCCACTGGTTCCCAACCAGGGGTCCATGGACCCCCAGGGGTCCATGAGAACTAAACCAGGGGTCCATGAAACAAAGTTATAAACCCATAGTAAATTAATATTTTCAATTAAAAATTCTCTATTATAAATATATATATTCAAATATTATTCTAAGTTTAATGTTTAACTAACAGTTATGATTAAAGTTTATTTTCAAATTCTCGGAATTTTTATTTTGAACCTTGGGGTCCCTGCACCGAACAAAAAAGTCCTAGTGGTCCCTGGTCAAAAAAAGGTTGGGAACCACTGACTTAGGCTAGAGTTTAGATACCATGCTGTGAAAATCCCATGAGAACTTTACAGTCGGCAGTGTTCACACCTTGCAAGACTGCGAGGGACTGAGCCACTAACCCTACCCTGCGATTAACAAGAGTACATATCAGATAAAGCATCTAAAGAGCCTGCGGGTAGGCCTCATAGACCTCCAACCTTGAATGTCGTGTTTGTACAAGAATCAAGAGTGGGGCAAAACTTCCCTTTCCCAGAAGAGCCATTCAACATAATGTTCAGGGAGAAAAATCATTAGCGGTTGATACTCTTTCAGATTAGCAGAATGCTCTTGGGGACATTGTTTTCCTTACATACTGCCTTGAATTCCTTCCATTCTGGCAGATGCATTCGATGCATTGTTCTTAAACATTTCGCCATCTCCTGGGATTCACCTTTGTCTCTGACTGTAGCCAAACATCAACCCAAAGTGTTGTTTACGATTCTAGCTGAGTGTAACCTAGCATTTCATCAAAACCAGGGTTTGCTAACATGATCTACTAATCCAGTAACTCATTCCAGTATCTGATTCATTGTGTAGTTAATTTGATTGTGTAGTTAATTGGTTGCTGAAGTAAGAAGCCCCAGGTTAATTTAGAGGCCCTTGGCTCCCCTCTGTTAGTTTCTCCTGGGTTATAATGGACTTGGCAAGGAATTGTAGGCTCCGTACACTTCTGTACACCCAAGATAAAATGGGTTATATCCAGCCAATCACGTACTACGTGCATGGATTTTCTCCATATCCCCCTATTTCCAGCAGACTCTTTTGATAACCTGGGATCTGTATGGACAATAAGCTATGCAGGCTGGGTGGCTGCAGTGAGGAGGGGAAACTGAGCTATATCATTGGTTCTTGTAGGTTATCCGGGCTGTGTAACCGTGGTCTTGGAATTTTCTTTCCTGATGTTTCGCCAGCAACTGTGGCAGGCATCTTCAGAGTAGTAACACTGAAGGACAGTGTCTCTCAGTGTCAAGGGTGTAGGAAGAGTAATATATAGTCAGAAAGGGGTTGGGTTTGAGCTGAGTATTGTCCTGCAAAAGTATTGTCCTGTAAGTATCAAGATAATGTGCTAATGAGGGTATGGTATGTTAATATGGAACCATTGTATCCTGAAGTGATCTGTTAATGTGTGTAATCCAAAACTAATCTGTATGGCTATTGTTGAATGTTGTCTTTGTCTGGAGGTTTTTCAGGGCAGGAAGCCAAGCCTTATTCATTCTTAAACTCTCCTCTTTTCTGTTAAAGTTGTGCTGATGTTTATGAATTTCAATGGCTTCTCTGTGCAATCTGACAAAATAGTTGGTAGAATTGTCCAGTCTTTCAGTGTCTTGGAATAAGACCCTGTGTCCTGTTTGTGTCAGTCCATGTTCAGCCACTGCTGATTTCTCAGGTTGGCCAAGTCTGCAGTATCTTTCATGTTCTTTTATCCTTGTTTGTATGCTGCGTTTTGTGGTCCCGATGTAAACTTCTCCACAGCTGCAAGGTATACGATATACTCCTGCAGAGGTGAGGGGGTCTCTTTTGTCTTTTGCTGATCGTAGCATTTGTTGTATTTTCTTGGTGGGTTTAAACACTGTTTGTAGGTTATGTTTTTTCAAAAGTTTCTCCATCCTATCAGTGACTCCTTTAATAAATGGCAAGAAAACCTTTCCTATGGGAGACTGTTTTTCTTGAGTTTTCTGATTTTTGTTTGGTTCAATGGCCCTTCTGATTTCATTCTTGGAGTAGCCGTTTGCTAGCAGTGCGTGATTTAGATGGTTAGTTTCTTCCTTGAGAAACTGTGGTTCACAGATCCGTCTTGCACGGTCCATTAATGTTTTGATTATTCCTCTTTTCTGTCGGGGGTGGTGGTTGGAGTTTTTGTGTAAGTAGCGATCTGTGTGATACAATGGTTCCATATTAACATACCATACCCTCATTAGCACATTATCTTGATACTTACAGGACAATACTTTTGCAGGACAATACTCAGCTCAAACCCAACCCCTTTCTGACTATATATTACTCTTCCTACACCCTTGACACTGAGAGACACTGTCCTTCAGTGTTACTACTCTGAAGATGCCTGCCACAGTTGCTGGCGAAACGTCAGGAAAGAAAATTCCAAGACCACGGTTACACAGCCCGGATAACCTACAAGAACCAATGAACTCTGACCGTGAAAGCCTTCGACAATATTTTGAGCTATATCATCTTTAGTGAGAGCCAGCATGGTGTAGTGGTTAAGAGTGGCAGACTCTAAACTGAAGAACTGGGTTTGATTCCCCAGTCCTCCACATGAAGCCTGCTGGGTGACCTTGGGCTAGTCACAGTTCTCGCCGAACTCTCTCAGCCTCACCTACATCACATGGTTCCTGTTGTGGGGGGGGGGAGAAGGAAAGGTGATATTTTGTGTACATTGAACCATCAGAAAGCAAAGGTGAGGGCGCCTGGGAGTAATGCCTGCATGCCGGCTCAAAACTTCCAGTTTTGGGGTCGTTCTGGTTTTTGGATGTCGGCTTAAGGGATACTCAACCTATACTTATTTACAAAATTTGTGTCTTGCTTTTCTGCTGGATCAGGGCTTACCAAGATAGCTAACAATTAAAAACAATGTATTAAAAGGGGCATCATAAAAACCAATTAAAACCAAAACTCAACCAATTAAAACCAAAACTCAAGCACCAAGATCATGGTAATAAAAACATGAGGCAAGAAGGAGGAATCCTTTAGGTAACCCCAGATGATTTTTTTTAAGTCTTCACCCTCTTTTTGGAAGACAGTGATAGATCAGATGAACATCACCAGGGAGGGAGTTCATAATTTTGGCGCCATGAGGCGAAGACCCTCTCTTGGACTGCCACCAGTCTCCCTCTCTTGGGCTGCCACCAGTCTAAGCTCAGAAGGTGGAGGCACCCTAAGAAGGGCCTTTGAAGATGTCCGTAGCAGTCAGGGTTTCTATATGTCTTTTTAGTGTGTGTTTCAGGGTTGCCAACTTCAAGATGGGGGCTGGCAATCTCCCAGAATTACATCTGATCTCCACACTACATAAATCACTTATTTATTTATTATTATTTTCATTAAAAATATTATTCCATTATTCCACTTCTGGAGAAAATGGCTGCTTTGGAAGGTGGAGTGGATGGCATTATATCCTACCAAGGTCCCTCATCTCCCTATATGCCACTCTCCCAGGCTCCACCCTCAAATCTCCAGTTATTTCCAAACTCAGAGCTGGCTACCCTAGTGTGTTTATTCCCGCCTTCCTCCAATGAGATCAGGGCAACGTATATTCTAGCTGAGAGGTATCAAACATAAGACCTGAGGGCCAGATGCAGCCCTTTGAAAGCTCTTATCCAGCCCATGAGCCTGCCGAGGCAGCCACCCCCCACCCCAGTCCCGATCTTGGCTGGCGAGGCATGGCCCGGCCTGACCAAGTGACATTTATGTCATATCCGACCCTTGTAACAAATGAGTTCGACACCCCTGTTCTAACTTGTCAGCTTTGAATGGCACTGAGGAAGAACTTGCTGCTTCGGTAACATGAGAACGAGCCCAGCGTATCCGGCTAAGATGCCGCAAGATTCAACTTCCACGCAGTCTTGGGCATTTCTGATGGTGTAGACCAGCCCGAGAAAGAGACAATGAATTGCAGAGGCGCCAACTCCACTTTGTGTCTGTGCAAATATGCTTGACTAACTCATGAAATCGCTCCTGGTAGTCAAACGGCTTCTCTCGGCTCTCTCTGATTTTGCATGCCGCTCTACTGCAAAGCCCTTTCTGCTAATGTCCCCTTACCATTATTGTACCTCCTTATTTGCATTATAATGACTGCAGCGGATATATCCAGACTGCTGTTGGGGGTTGGGGGTTGGGGAAATGGGTTGCATCAAGCACCACTGAATTTATATATCCTTTCCAACTGTGCTTTGACTCTTTATTTGTTTCTCTCTTTATTTTGTGTTTGTGGGGTGTTTATTTTATTTTTATTTTTTTGCTGTGACCACTGAACTGCACACTTTTTTCCTGCCTTTCCCAATGCTTCTGCTCTGGCTGTAGGACTTCTTTGTGAACAGTAACTCCAAGCAGGTAAGTCAGCTTCCGTTGGAACGAGCGAGTGATTCGTTGCAATTAAATGCTGGAACTTGCATATTAACTTACAGAAGGACGAGTTTATGGTGGTGGGGGCTGCCTCTGCAAAACACATTTTGGATTTTGGTACCTTTTTTGTAGACATATTTACAGTAGCTTTGTGGCTGTTGGAGACCCAAAGAACTTTTTATTAAAATAACTCAGAGCAGTGGTAATTTGGTTAGATTAGCAGTCCTCGGCATTTCGAGACATGGGGCCCACTGAGCTGCCATCAAGTGACAGCAAGTCCCATGTCATGTGATGGGAGGGCGGGGCTGGAGTCATGACATCACCAGTGACCAGGCTAGGACTGTGGGCAGCACCGCAAGAGAGACGGGGACGGGAAACACAAACCAAGGACCAGGAAATGTACCATAGGGAGGAACAGGACCATGGAGGAATGTTCTCCACCACTTACTAATTTAGTAGCGTCATCTTCTGTTCTCAGCGTACATAGAAAGGAAGAGAGGAGGCATGGCACCCAAGCTCTCTGCTCAGCCAGTTCTTTGAAAAGCCATTTTTAAAATGGCAGCTCTCTAGGGATTTGTCTGAGGGTACCTACCTCAGGGTCTCAACCCATGAATGGAAGACTGCTCATTTGGATTCATCTCCAAGAAAACATGCAACTATTTTAAATCTTTCATTCTGCATTTGCAGCAGCATAAAGATTTACAGTAATCCGCTAACTAACCCAATTTGTTCTTTACTCCTGTTCATCCAGCCCTTAAACTCACTTGTGCAACCGCTATGTTATGGGGTCACTCAGGTCGCTAGGTGGGGGCAGGAATTAATACACTAAATACTTGTGAACTTTCTTCCTGTCAAGGTTCTCTGGTTGTCATTGTTGAAGCTCCAGAGAGTGCCTTTTGTGTTTAGAGCGGCCACGACTGAACCGATCTGAAATTTCACCCTTCAGCATTTTGCATATATTGGGGTGTCAATCCTAAGTATCTCATAGAGATTTTCAGTCAAAAACCTTTTAAATTAATCGGAAGTCCAGATCCTCTCGCTTTCTACTCTGACATTTGAACACTGGAGCAAATTTCGCTGAGAGTTCAAATCACTCTGCTAGAACCTTGCATTTAAGTCGCCAGATGTCGGATCGGGGTCCCTAACCTTTTTGACCCTGCAGGTACCTTTGGAATTCTGACACAGCATGGTGGGTGGATCCACAACATGGCTGCCGAAACTTCAGCCACACAATGAAGATCTTTGTCCTGTGGTGTCAGCCAATCACATCTCCAACGGCCATTCAGGAGCCTTTCTGGGGCAAAGCCCCACCCGGCCCCACCTGCTTTCTAAAAACACTTGGCCGGTGCCATGGCGCCCACAGGCACAACGTTGGGGACCCCCGTGTTAGACCATCTGCCCATGCTAAGCAGCCGAGTCATTTGTTGGCCCTTGTCGCCTAAAATAGACAATGGGGTAGGGGAACTCATCCAGTCTACAAAAACCTTCTCTGCATGGTGAGAATGGTCCCACCTTGCAAGGAACATCTCTCCAGGTCTTTCACAGCACCTACTACTGAGAAGGCATGGAGTTCGCACAAGGGGAACCAACTGCGTGCAAAGACATAGCCCCTCTCCAAAGCCTTGTAAAGTAGGTCTACCCTTGTTCCATTTTGGATGTGTAAATCTGCCTTATCCCAAGCCAGAACATCAGTCTTTTTTGTTCAGGGTTGTGTTTCTACCTTGACTGGCAGTGGCTCGGCAAAGCCTCTGGCAGAGGAATATCTTTCCCCCACCCAGTCTCCCGCCATCTCTGTTTAACTAGAGATGTCAGGGACTGAACCCGGGACCCCGAGCATAGAAACCATGTGCTCTACTGCTGACCTCTGGCCCCTTCCCTTAGAAGCCGCCCACAGCTTGAAACTCCAAAGGTAAGTTGGACATGGTCCCCAGCTGTTAGTAAAACAATTCCGAACGGAGTATCGTAATTTGTCTGTGCTTGGGAACCCCTTTCTATGTTCCTCACCATCCGAGCTCTTGCGAGGGCTTAAATCGTTCCATCTGGGTCAATATTTATATGTTTTCGACCAATAGCATTTCTTTGCTTCCTCCCCCCCCCCCCGAAAAGAGAACACGCCGGTTTATGAAACAGCTGATTGTATTTCGGTGGCAGGCTCTGGATTTTTAAGCTGTCAGCTTGGGGGAAAAACTTCTTGATTGATGCTCGGCAGGCTGGCATGTGCCAGAAGTTCTAAGATGTCAGTGCTCATCTGTGTATTAATGGATTCTTTCTGTGCCTCTCGTAGAAAGAAGACACCCTCGACGACACGCTGAGTTCTAGGCATAAAGTCAAGGAGCTTTCGGTCATAGATGGTCGGAGGGCCCAGAACTGCAATATTCTCCTCTCGAGGTAATCACTAATTCGTCTCCCCTCTCAAAGGAGTTGGTTTTTCTGAGACTGTTTCTCTGCATGCAAGGGTTGGTGTAGTCAAGTTTCTGCCAGGGTCTGGAACCCACCGGAGACACTTGGCCAGTGTGGTCCCACAAGGAATGGGAGATTGTCTCAGATACTTCTGGGATGATCTTCTGCTTCCAGCTGGGCATAGTGCCATCAGACAAAACAAGTGTAGTTCTTGCACAAGAGAACCACTTTCCTTCTTCCCAGCATCCCTGTGGCCCCTATGTCAATCTCATGAAGCTGCCTGATACTGAATCAGACTCTTGGTCCATCAAAGTCCGTCTTGTCTAGTCAGACCGGCAGCGGGTCTCCAGGGTCTCAGGCAGAGGTCTTTCACATCACCTACTGCCTGGTTCTTTTTAAACTGGAGATGCCAGGGATCGAACCTGGGACCTTCTGCATTCGTTTTCTCCTCCACACCAGCAAATAGTCTAGCTCTTAAGAGCCAGAGCGGTGTAATGGTTAAGAGCGGCAGACTCTAATCTGGAGAACCGGGTTTGTTTCCCCACTCCTACACATGAAGCCTGCTGGGTAACCTTTGGCTAGTCACAGTTCTCTCCGAACTCTCTTAGGTGTTTGTTGTGGGGAGGAGAAGGGAAGGCGATGATAAGCTGCTCCGAGACTCCTAAAGATAGAAAATAGCAGGGTATAAAAACCAACTGTTCTCCTGCTTCCATTTTGATTTGTTTTGGGGGTTTTTCTCATTCTTTCCCATGCTGCCTGGCCATATGTGACTTTTGCATTTTTAGGGTTCCCACTCTTAAGCGTTGTTGGAAAAGCCCAGACTTACCTTTTCCTTATATACGGGCACGCACCCTCACATAGACTCCTGCCCTGCTTCTTTCTACCAAAGGTGTACTGGAAATTGGGGGGCAGCCTGTTGGCTGTTGCAGCTTCTGTTACAAACTCCTGGCCTTCCTTCCCCCTTTCTACCTCTTACTGCTGCGTGTCAGAAATTTGCCTCCCCCCACCGAATGCCAGCTTAGTTTAGAGCATCTTATTAAACTCAAGAGAGTCTCCGGGGAAAGAGTTTTGAAGTCTTGGGCCTGCAGTTGCAAATGACTATGTGTTTCTTTGCTCCCCACACAAGTGGTCTTAAGAGGGGATCTTTAAATTTTGCTTTCCCTCCAGTTCCCCCACTTGCCAGCTGTTAATCAGCAGATGGGGCCTTAATGTTTGTATCACAGGGCTTTTCCACGTTCTCATTTTCCTCAAAAGAACATGAGAACATAAGAACATCCAGCCCTGCTGGATCAGACCAAGGTCCATCAAGTCCAGCAGTCTGTTCACACAATGGCCAACCAGGTGCCGCTAGAAAGCCCACAAACCAGACGACTGCAGCAGCACCATCTGCCTATGTTCCACAGCACCCAATATAATAGGCATGCTCCTCTGATCCTGGAGAGAATAGGTATGCATCATGACTCATATCCATTTTTACTAGTAGCCGTGGATAAGCCCTCACCTCCATGAACATGTCCACTGCCTTCTTAAAGCCTTCCAAGTTGGCAGCCATCACCCCATCCCGGGGCAAGGAGAGCCTGTTCAATTCAATTCAATTCAATTCAAAAACCTTTATTGGCATAACAGAAGAGATCCTGTTTCTTTGGGGCGGGGGAGTTTCCTGTTCTGTACGTGTGTTGCTCCCTCTGGTATCTTGTTTATTAGATACCTGAAGTGTGATCGTGCTGTGGGAAAACTGTTGCAGAACGAGGGCAGAAGGGCTTGGCAGTGCAACTGTTAACTGTTCTGCGCTGTTAGCTCATTTGGTGTGATGTCCAGTTGTTTGCCATTGGACAACAAAATGTCTCTCCCTCTCTGCAACTTCCTTTGTGAAGATGATGGATTTCCACTTTATACGTCAGAATTCAAAGGAAATACAAAGGTCTAATATGTTGTGTAATGCTGGCTGTTGCTGGAACTTCCTGTGTGTGTAAATTGCTCTCAAGTCGCAGCCAACGCACGGGCTCCCTCTAGTGGTCGATTCGATATCGTACAGGTCGAAGTCCTGCATATCTCCCTGGAGATTTAAACTAACGGGTTTTTATACCCAACAGAAACTTTTGTGATATCGAATCGACCACTAGAGGGAGCAAAACACATGCAGAACGAGGGGGAAACCCCAATAAACAGGAACTTACAAGCTAGGAAAATGAGAGTGCAGAAAAGCCCTCAGATGTCCAGGCTAAGGAGAAATGGACTTCTTGTAGCCTGTGGGGCAACAGGGTTGGGTTTTGCCATTTGTTGGCCCAGTAACCTGCTGGGGGAGGGCAGCTGGGACGACTATTTTCCCTCCGTTGTGATTATCAAGAGAAGAAAATGTTACCACGGCAAATGACCTTTAAGAGTCATCCCTGCTCTGCCATGGAAGCTTTCTGGGTGGCCTAGCCTACCTCACTGGGCTGTCGTAAGGATAAAGTGGAGGAGGGGAGAATGATGTAAGCGGTGCTGAATCCCCGTTAATAGGGTTGCCAGGTCCCTCTTCGCCACCGGCAGGAGGTTGTGGGGTGGAGCCTGAGGAGGGCAGGGTTTGGGGAGGTGAGGGACTTCAGAGCCATAGAGTCCAACTGACAAAGCGGCCATTTTCTCCAGGTGAACTAATCTCTATTGGCTGGGGATCCGTTGTAACAGCAGAAGATCTCCATCTAGTACCTGGAGGTTGGCAACCCTATTTAGAAGCCAAGGAGCTGCATGAAAAGCAAAGCTAGACCCGGTGTTCAGGTTCATGGAGTACAATACTCCTCCTCCTCCAGAGCATCATTGGGACTTTGGGCAGCACCGTTTGGTTGTTCCCTGGCTGATTTTCCTTCCAGGTGTGAGCATTCCCCCACCCCAAGCAACCCAGTCTCTCCTGCAGGGAGCAGTTCTTTCTGTCTTCCCCTGAAGTACTCCTTGAAATTTCCCCTCCCACCTTCTTTGCATTTTGTCAGTGACTGGCTTGACGCTATTTCCCTTATTTTGTGAGCCATAGTCTGTCGGAACCAAAATTTTATCTGGTGGGGGTGGATCCTGTCCAAAAGTTTTGTCCCCCCCCCCTTCCGCCTTCCACACGGTTCTCCATCCATCTCTGCAGAGCTGCACCAAAAAACCGTCCACGTTTTATCGAGGCTTCGCAAGCCGTCGCATCCCATCGAAGAGTTGCAGGGTTTAAGTCCTTGCGACAGCCCACACCGTGACCCACTTCCACCCTCGGGACGATTTTGCACGTAGCGGCGGCTGCCAGCAGAGATATAATGATTGTGGGTTTTCGGGAGAGGCTTGTAGCTTTTTTGTTTTAATCTGGCCATGTTCCCATCACGTTGTCAGTGCTCCCTTTTTGCAAGGAGCGACCACTCTTTCTCCCGCGCCGCGCGAGGGAATACATTCAGGGACTAGCTAAAGGCATATTCGTGCAGAGTGTAATTTCCCCACGCGTCCCCTTCCAGTCCCAGAGTGTGAAAGCTGAGCATATATTCCCATGCTTGGCAGTCAGGTAACAGTTTTACTAACCCTGCAGATTCCCTTGCTAGTCCCCCACAGCAAGGCCTGCCCCTTCATAGAATCACAGAATCATAGAGTTGGAAGGTACCACCAGGGTCATCTAGTCCAACCCCCTGCACAATGCAGGAAGTTCACAACTATCTCTCCCCACACACCCCCAGTGACCCCATACTCCATGCCCAGAAGATGGCCAAGATGCCCTCCCTCTCATGATCTGCCTAAGGTCATAGAATCAGCATTGCTGACAGATGGCCATCTAGCCTCTGCTTCAAAACCTCCAGGGAAGAAGCACTTACCACCTCCCGAGGAAGCCTGTTCCACCGAGGAACTGCTCTAACTGTTAGAAAATTCTTCCTAATGTCTAGATGAAACTCTTGATTTAATTTCAACCCGTTGGTTCTGGTCCGACCTTCTGGGGCAACAGAAAACAACTTGGCACCATCCTCGATAAGACAGTCTTTCAAGTACTTGAAGATGGTTATCATATCCCCTCTCAGTCTTCTGACTTCACCTGGAAAGGTGTGGTTTGCAAAACACAGGTGCACCAATTAGTAATTTTGAGGCCCGAGGCAGGCTTCTGGCTGTGCACTCCTTGCCCTGTCTGAGCCCTGATACTCCAGAAACTGAGCGTAAGAAGATCCCCATGCTGGATCACACCAAAGATCTTTATAATGGGCGCGCAGCACTAAATCTCACCTTTTCATTCCGTTAAAAGCCTTACCAACCTGTTTGGGGACAGATTTGGCCACTGTAGATGAGGTGGAGTAGCAGTTAAGAGCGGTGAACTCTAATCTGGAGAACTGGGTTTGTTCCCCCACTCCTCCACATGAAACCTGTTGGGTGACCTTAGGACAGTCGCAGTTATCTCAGCCTCACCTAGCTCACAAGGTGCCTGTTGTGGGGGGAGGGGGAGAAGGGAAGAAGAAGAGTTGGTTTTTATATGCCGACTTTCTCCACCACTTAAGGAAGAATCAAACTGACTTATAATCACCTTCCCTTCCCCTCCCCACAACAAACACCCTGTGAGGTAGGTGGGGCTGAGAGAGCTGTGACTAGCCCAAGGTATTTTAATGATTTTAGGTAGTATTTTATGCTTTTATTGTGTTAATAGCTGATTGTATATAATGTTGTGAGCTGCCCTGAGCCAGACCTAGCCGGGGATAGGGCTGGATAGAAATCGAAGAATGAATGAATGAATAGTAGATAATACAAAAGACCATCAAGAGACTCTGCCAAGTCTGAGTAGACAATATGGACCTTGATGGACCAACGGTCTGATTCAGTATAATGCAGCTCCATCCATTCACCAGGTAAGAAACCTGGCCCAGAATGCACCTGGTTTTCCTCTACTCATTCCTGCTTCCTCTTTATCCTTTCTGCTGTTTTCTTTCATCCCTGCCCTGCTTCCCTTCCTCCTCCCCCTGGACTGTCTCTCCAGACTAGGATCTTGGCTGCTACAAATGATGCAGCCTGGTTGACGGAGCGGTGCAACTTGACCCTGAGGTCATTGTTTGACGCTTGCCCAAGCCGTGCCTTTGCCCCATAATCCTCTGCTCTTGTTGTTGCTTTTCCAGGCTGAAGTTATCAAATGATGAAATCAAACGTGCAATTTTGACAATGGACGAGCAAGAGGACTTGCCAAAAGACATGCTGGAGCAGGTGAGTGCAGCATCTGCCTGGATGCGCTGGATTAAACATGTGGACAGTTGGAGACGGATTGAAAGAAATGCATTTGAGTGTTGGAGGAGGACTGAGAAGACCTGGGTTTGGATCCCCCCAAGACACGATGCTTTCTGGCTGACTTTGGGCCGGTAGTTTCTCTGTCTAGCCAGTAGTAGTTAAAGTGTTGAACTAAAAGCTGGGAGACCCAGGTTTGAATCCCCCCCACTCTACCATGGAAGCTCAATGGGTGATCTTGAACCAGTCACACACTCTAAGCCTAACCTACCTTACAGGGTTGTTGTGAGTATATATAATGGACAGGAGAATGAGGTAAGCCACTATGGGTCCCTGTTGTAAGAAACGCAGGATATAAATGAAGTATATAAACAATCTACCTCCCAAAGTTGTGAAGTTAAAATGAAGGTCTAGACATTAGGAAGAACTTTCTAACAGTCAGAGCGGTTCCTCAGTGGAACAGGCTTCCTCGTGAGGTGGTATGCGCTCCTTCCCGGGAGATTTTTTGGCCATCTGTCAGCAATGCTGATTCTATGACCTCAGGCAGATCATGAGAGGGAGGCCATCTTGGCCCTCTTCTGGGCATGGAGTAGGGGTCACTGGGGGTGTGCAGGGGGGAGGTAGTTGTGAACTTCCTGCATTGTGCAGGGGGTTGAACTAGATGACCGTGGTGGTCCCTTCCAACTCTATGATTCTATAAAGTGGAATGAATCAGATCGCCATCCTGAGTCCATTGGAGTAAGGGAGATAACACATAATAGACATGTATGAGAACTGAGACGATCAGGCTAGCCTGGGCCATCGAGGTCAGGGCATTGATTGGAAGAAGAAGAGGAGGGAGGAGGAGGAGGTGGTGGTGATGGTATGCCAACTTTCTCTACCACTTAAGGAAGAATCAAACTGGCTTACAATCACCTTCCCTTCCCCTCCCCACAACAGACACCCTGTGAGGTAAATGGGGCTGAGAGAGAGTGACTAGCCCAAGGTCACCCAGCTGGCTTCATGTGCAGGAGTGGGGAAACTGTCCCTGCTCACCAGATTAGCCTCCGCCGCTCATGTGGAGGAGTTGGGAATCAAACCTGGTTCTCCAGATCAAAGTCCACTGCTCCAAACCATCGCTCTTAACCACTACACGACGCTGGCACTTTACTTCTTGGTCTTTTGACATCTGTTTCTCCATGCCAAATCCTCTCTCCGTGCATTAAAAAACTAAATTTTGCAAAGCCCCCTATAATGTAAAGGTATCTTATAAATAGACAACATTTGAGGTTCCCCAGCTCTGCAGGGAAGTTGTTCACAGAAGTGGGGAAAGAGGAGGTCTTTCCTGGCTGCGAGCCGTAGCTTTAAGAAGAAGGTTATCCGCAGGACAGCGGTGCTGATTTTGCTAAATTTTACCACACCTGGGGAGTCATTCTTCGTGTGGGATTGGAATGCTAGAAAGCAACACCACGCCCTAGAATGTGACTCATCTGCCTGGAGAGCATTTGGTGTTTTGAATCGGTTCGTTCCAGGCTGAATTTTCAGATTATCTCTCTGAAAATGTTAGGCTGTAAAGAGGCCAAATATTCTCTGCTCAAAAGTGGTATTAATGAGAGAACCCCAATGTGGCCGGTCTCTGAACTGGCCCTTAGTGTCTCAAGCAAATTTCCTGCAAGGGTTAAAACTGCCGGTAGGGGAGGAAGGCTGTACTACAGGATATTGGTGGAAATTCTTTTCCTTTTGAGAAAAGCAGTAGAAAAACGATTGTTGCCACATCTTCCCCAGCATGGTGTAGTGGTTAAGAGCAGTGGTTTGGAGCGGTGGACTCTGATCTGGCGAACCGGGTTTGATTCTCCACTCCTCAAAGTGGCGGAGGCTAATCTGGTGAACTGGATTTGTTTCCCCTCTCCTCCACACGAAGCCTGCTGGGTGACCTTGGGCTAATCACAGCTCTCTTAGAGCACTCTCAGCCTCACCTACCTCACAAGGTGTCTGTTGTGGGGAGGGGAAGGGAAGGTAATTGTAATCCAGTTTGATTCTTCCTTAAGTGATAGAGAAAGTTGGCATATAAAAACCAACTCTTCTTCTTCTTCCTTTTCGGAAGGCAGTTTTTCCTCCTGTGAATGTCAGGTGTTTACAGACACAACCGTGGTGAGGCGTACAGGTTTATTCCTTTCTTAACCCATCGCTGTGATTGATTTCTCCTCTAACTATAGTTTCAGATGGTTGCCATGTTGTTCTGCCAGTAGAACAGCTAGATTAGAGTCCAGTACTGCCTTAGAGACTAACAAGATTTTGGAGGTATGATCTTTCAAGAATCAAAGCTGCATTCCTTGCCCGGTCACATTTTACCGACTGGAAGACAGTTTCAGAAGATATCCATGTTGGCCTGCAGTAGAACAGCTGGAGTTGAGTCCTGTAGCACCTTAGCGACCAACAGGATTTTCGGGGTATGATCTTTCGAGAATCAAAGCTCCGTTCCTAAGCCAGTCATGTTCTACCTGCCTTGAAGATAGTTTGAGAAGATCATACAATGATAGAATCATAAAGTTGGAAGGGACCACCAGGGTCATCTATTCCAACCCCCTGCTCAATGCAGGAATTTCTCAATGGACCCCTACTCCATGCCCAGAAGATGGCCAAGATGCCCTCCCTCTCATCATCTGCCTGAGGTCATAGAATCAGCATTGCTGACAGATGGCCATCTAGCCTCTGCTTCAAAACCTCCAGGGAAGGAGAGCTCACCACCTCCCGAGGAAGCCTGTTCCACTGAGGAACAGCTCTAACTGTTAGAAAATTCTTCCTAATGTCTAGACGGAAACTCTTCTGATTTTATTTCAACCCGTTGGTTCTAGTCCGACCTTCTGGGGCAACAGAAAACAACTCGGTACCATCCTCTATATGACAGCCCTTCAAGTAGTTGAAGATGGTTATCATATCCCCTCTCAGTCTTCTCCTCTTCAGGCTAAACATACCCAGCTCCTTCAACCTTCCTGTTGGTCTGCAGTAGAACACCTGGAGTCCTGTAGCACCCTAGAGACCAACAAGATTTTCAGGGTATGATCTTTCAAGAATCAAAGCTCCATCCCTTAGCTTCTCACATTCTACTTGCCTTGACAATAGTTTCGGAGGGTAGCCATGTTGATTTGCAGTAATACAGCTAGAGTCAAGTCCTGTACCACCTTAACAACCAACAAGATTTTCGGGGTATGAGCTTTCAAGAGTCAAAGGGAGCTTTTGATTCTCAAAAGTTCATACCCTGAAAATCTTGTGGGGTATCTGAAGTGCTGTGGGACTCGACTCTTAACTGTCCCTTTGACTGGGCACCTCAGATTAAATATTTTACTACAAAAGTAAACCCAAGTTGTGACTCCAGCAACAGGCCACTATGCCCGCTTAGATACACAGGGCACTTCCTGCTGTCCAAGACTCAGGCAGGTTCTCCTCCTCACCAAAACAGTGGGCTCCTCTTCCTGTAGAGCTGGTGATCTTGGGCTTTGTTGACATTTAGGGACAAGCATTGTTGTCTAACATTAAAAATAACCCTTCTCCCCCTTCCCCACCTCTTTGTAGCTCTTAAAGTTTGTTCCCGAGAAAGCAGACATCGACCTCCTGGAGGAACACAAGCATGAGCTGGATCGGATGGCCAAGGCGGACAGGTTCCTCTTTGAAATGAGCAGGTAATCTTTCCCTGCCTGGGGAAATCGGTTCAGCCTGCAGATGCTGGAGATACTTGTCGAGTCTTGTGGTGTTCCAAGCATAGGTCATATTTTTTGAGAGGGGGCAGGAAGGGAAAGGAGAGACCAGTGCCTTTTACTCTGTGCCTGGAAAATGATGATTGTGTGAAATCAAAAACAAAGCCTAGATAAGGCCAGAGTGGTTGCTTAAGGCTGCTGGAAGGGATGAATCATGCAAAGATTGGCTCTGCCCATAAAATATAAAGAACAAGCTTGTGCAGCTTCAGTTTGTCTGGGGGCTGTGCAGGGAAGGGAGGGGAAGTTTAACCCTTCAACTGGCGCCCTGTTTGTCTGGGGGCTGTGCAGGGAAGGGTGGGGAAGTTTAACCCTTCAACGGGCACCCTGTTTTGCTGTTGAAATCAGGCTGCCTGCTTTTTATTCCAACATTTTAAATGGGAAAATGTGCTTCCTTAAAAAAAAATACAATACAATCTCCTTTATTGGCATAAAACCGAAACATGGGGTGTCTACATAGTGACATAGAATTGTTGCAGTTGAGCATTCCTGACAAGGTTATAACATAGATAGATAAAAGGATGCTAAAATTAGTAAAAAGCCTTCTAATTAACTTGCTGGCGAACATTCACAGCAAATCTCAGAAATTGTGCCACTTTCTCCAATGTAACAGGAGAGCGATTATTCAGTTTAAAAAAAAGAGCATTAAGGAAATCAGGCGAATTTGACTTTTTTGTCAAAATAGGGCCTAAAAATTTGCTGTGAATTTCTGCATAAAATCTACAGTGGAATAAAAAAAATATTGTGTTCCTCTTTTCCTTTAAAATGCTAATAGTAGAACTGGGGAAGCTGGCTTCCAATGCTGAAATTGAGTGATGGTTACAGGAAAGGGTCAGATTCCTTCTCCCTTCTCTGCACATCTTTAATGCAAATTGAGGCTACACAAGGCTGCTGGTAGCATTTGATGGGCTGAAGCAGAGGTTTGATTTTAGTCTGCTTGACTGGAGGGAGAGACTAGAAAGAACAGGCCTGTAGAGAGGGTCTCGAGGTGGGGGCAGCCCATCGCGATAGCCAGGGTCAGTGTGATGCAGCATCTGCCAATGCTCACTGATCTAGCAAAAAGAATAATCACCTATGCTGCACAATGTGTGTAACAAGCAAAAAATACAGCACAAAGGTCAAATAAATAAATAAATAGTTCTTGTAGGTTATCTGGGCTGTGTGACCGTGGTCTTGGTATTTATTTCCTAAATAAATAAATCACCAAACTTGTTTCTGTGTGATAACAATCACTTCATTATTGGTTATATAAATTTCATAAGTACAATAAATATTCCTATGTATAATACTTTCTATGTGATAACAATCATTCAGTGAATTTCATTAATACTATAAATATGCCTATGTATAATGCTGATAGAAGAATAAGCTAAATAATTGCAACAGAGGCTCACCAGTGACCAGAGATACTGTTCTGGCTAGAACTGGGGACTCTCCCCAAATGCCCCCACAATATTAACATCCAGAGAGTGGAACAGTATGATCCCAGGGTAGCGTTTTGAAGGCACTTGACATGGATAACCTTGCTGAAGCAAATCAGGTTGGTGGTCTGGTCAGTGCTTGGACCAGAGACCTCCTGTGTTGTATGCCAAATTTGGGTATCATGACGGAAGAACAGCGGGTTATCAGTGTGACGGGGTCACGTTCTGAAGCTTCCCGTCCAAATTTTTCGCTAGTCCCCAACTCAGTGTTGTTCTCCTGTTTTCTTGAAGGATAAACCATTACCAACAAAGGCTCCAGTCCTTGTATTTTAAAAAGAAGTTCGCCGAGAGGGTTGCGGAAGTCAAACCCAAAGTGGAAGGTAGGATTTGTTTTATTGTCCAAATGTGCTAATACGAAAGCCAAGCGAAATTCTCTTTTCCCCCTTCTCCTTGCTCTTTCTCTTAAAGGTTTTTAATCGGGAGGGGAAGTGCAGGGCCTGAGCCCTGGGCACAGTCTGGACAAGGGCATAGATGGTGGCATTGGAAGGTACTGTTAGTAGATTGGCAATGGCAAAAGGAAAAGACTTAGGGCCAAACGACATGTTACCTTTGACCCGAGTTCACCACAGGGACTAACAAACATAGTTCAGTTGCAAGTTCCTGGCGCTGACTCCATTTAGAAGTGTCGAAGGGTCCCCATTCAGATCGAAAACACGCATGGGATGGGGAGGGGCTTGGCCCTTAAGTGCAGAAATGATTCCGCTATGTGATTCCCCGACCCCCCAATTCCAATTGGAACAAATAAAAAAGGTTTTCAGGATCAGAGACATGAGACAAAGTGAGGGCAGCAGGCCGGTGCAGAGCGGCCTGGCTGCAGCTTCCAGTAGGGCCTCCCCGAGAGCCATGACATAATAAATTGCATTGAGTCCTTCAATACCACTGCTGAGAGTGGAGAAGATCAAAGCCATGTGAACACGAGACAACATCTCCCAGCTGGTGGTTTGCCTAATAGCATTTGAGTTGAACAAAGGTGTAAGACAGTAGGAACAGTCCTCCTGGACAGCGGGAAACCCCAGCAGTCAGTCAGAGAGGTAATGTGTTAGCCTGTTCTCTCTCATCTCTTTTGTTTCTTTCACTTTCCTGCTTGTTCTTAAGAGCCAGCATGGTGTAGTGGTTAGAAGCAGTGGTTTGGAGCGATGGACAGCCGGGTTTGATTCCCCTCTCCTCCACATGAGCAGCGGAGGCTAATCTGGGTTGGTTTCCCTACTCCTACACAGTAAGCCAGCTGGGTGACCTTGGGCAAGTCACACTCTCTCAGCTCCACCTGCCTCACAAGGTGTCTGTTGTGGAGAGGGGAAGGGAAGGTAAGCCGGTTGGATTCTTCCTTAAGTGGTAGAGAAAGTTGGCATATAAAAAACCAACTTCTTCTCCTTCCTCCTCTGCTTCTTCTTCTGTCTGCCCTTCCCTTTCTTTCTCTTTGCAATTTATGCCCCAACAGGCCCTGGGGACTGGAACGTAGCTTTGGGGGGCTCGGTTTAGGCAGAGAAACCAATGAATTATATAGGTCAAGTGTCCCTTATCCGGACATCCCATATCCAGACCCTTCAAGCCGGCGTGCAGGCAGATCCATGTGGCCCAGCCTCTCCTGACTTCCAAGAGGCCGAGTGGCGCTGACATGTGTCGCAGCCATGAGGCCTGGTCTTTCCGAAGTCTGGAGGGGCTGGACTGCATGGCTGCGAGTCTGATCGAACTTCGACCGTGGCAGGAAGGGAAGCTAAACTGATGTCTAGGCTCTCTTGCAGCACACCCAGACTTCAGTTTAGCTTCCCTCCCCGCCACAGTCGAACTTCATGAAACATGAACACACTAAGCTGCCTTATACTGAATCAGACCCTTGGTCCATCAGAATCAGTATTGTCTACTCAGACCGGCAGCGGCTCTTCAGGGTCTCAGGAGGAGGTCTTTCACATCACCTACTTTCCTCGTCCCTTTAACTGGAGATGCTGGGGGATTGAACCTGGGACCTTCTGCATGTTGAGCAGAGGCTCTTCCACTGAGCCACGGCCCCTCCCCTTCAGATCCTGAATACGGACAAATTCAAAATACGGACCGCTTCTGGTCCCCAGCTGTCCTGATGTGGGATATTCAACCTGTAACACCACTTTAAACCTGTACCGTTGACCGGGTTGTGTTTTCTGATGGCATTTCTTTCCTTCCTTAATTCCCACGGCAGCCATCCGCGCGGCTTCCAAGGAAGTGTTCCACAGCAAGAGCCTGAAGCAGCTGCTGGAGGTGGTTTTGGCCTTTGGCAACTACATGAACAAAGGCCAAAGAGGGAACGCGTACGGCTTTAAGATCTCAAGCCTGAACAAGATCGCGGACACAAAATCCAGCATTGACAAGTAAGCAGTTGTGGCCTTTGCGGGCACTTGGTTTCTTGCAGGAGCCAAGGAGATAGGGTTGCCAACCTCCAGTTGGTAGCTGGAGATCTCCCGCTATTACGACTGATCTCCAGGCAACAGAGATCAGTTCCCCTGGAGAAAATGGCCGCTTTGCCAGTTGGACTCTATGATATTGAAGTCCCTCCCCTCTCCAAACCCTGCCCTCCTCAGGCTCCACCCCCAAAATCTCCATGTATTTCCCAACCTGGAGCTGGAAACCATAGGAGGAGACCCTCAAGAACCTCCCTTTTTTTTGCTCTCTGCTAGAAGAACAAAAGAACAGTTACTTGTGGAAAAGCCCCATATGACTTGGAGCCAGCATGAAACCTAACTTAAGGGCTTCCTTCTCCCGTACGCACCTGCCCATCAACTCTGGTCGTTTTCGGAAGCCCTGCTTCGGGTGCCCCGCCATCCGAGGCTCGATGGGTGGCAACTTGGTCATGGAACCAAAACTTTGAAACTCTTTCCCTGTCTGTTTCCTCTGTCGTTGTCTTCCGATAGCAAGTGAAGACTTTTCAGTTTTGCTCGGCCCCCAACCTTTTCCGGCACGATTGTCTTTTCCAGTGACTCTTGCCTTCTTGTAATGTGACCGAAGAACGACAGCCTTAGTTTAGTCATTTTAGCTTCTGAGGAGAGTTCGGGCTTGATTTGATCCGGAACCCACACTGATCTGTCTTTTTGGCGGTCCATGTATAGTTGCACGCTCTCTGTCCATGTATAGTTGCACGCTCTCTGTCTCGTCATAGGAACATCACCCTACTGCACTATCTCATCACCATCGTAGAAAAGAAATACCCCAAAGTTCTCAGCCTGCATGAAGAACTAAAAGACGTCCCTGAGGCTGCCAAAGTCAAGTAAGTTTATTTGGTTTTTTGTTTTGTTTTTTTAAGTGTATCCTGCTTTTCTGTTAAAGATAGGACACTTTGGAGGACAGGATGTGTGTGTTAAGTACTATCAAGTCGCTTCCGACTCATGGCGACCCTATGAATCAATGTCCTCCAAAACGTCTTGCCTCTAGAAGTCTGTCCCCTCCCCAAACCCTGCCTTCCCCAGGCTCCACCCCCCAAAATCCCCAGGTATTTCCTCCACCCAGAGCTGGCAACCCTAGTTGGACCTCCTTGTTCTCCTGCATGTGAGAACCCGGCCTTACTCTGACCCGTTTGAAGCTTAGGGCCCATCGCCCTCCATACAGTATGAAACTGCCATTTACAGAGTCAGGCCCTCTGTCCATCAAGGTCAGTGTTGCCTACTCAGACTGGCAGCGGCTCTCCAGGGTCTCAGGCAGAGGTCTTTCACATCACCTCCTACCTGATCCTTTTACAAGAGATGCCAAGGATTGAACCCAGGACCTCCTGTGTGCCAAGCAGATTCTCTACCACTGAGCCACAGCCCCACGTGGACATCGCCATCCATGGCTGGTGCCAACTTGCTGCTTCTGTGGTGATCAGAAAGTGGGTCACAATGCTTGAATGTGGAGGGGCTGCAGCTCAGTGGTAGGGCATCTGCTTGGCATGCAGAAGGTCCCAGGTTCAAGCCCCGGCATCTCCAATTAAAGGGACCCGGCAAATAGGTGATGTCAAAGACCCTCTGCCTGAGACCCTGGAGAGCCGCTGCTGCTCTGAGTAGACAATACTGACTTTGATGGACCAAGGATCTGATTCAGTATAAGGCAGCTTCATGTGTTTGATGTGTATCTCCACCCGCCCCCCATGGGAGAAACACAAGGACTTAAGAGTTGCATTCTGGAAATTTGCTAGGAGCAGCTTTGCATACGTAACGTCTTTCCTTTATTTCCGATAGCATGACGGAGCTAGATAAGGAAATTGGCAACCTGAGGAGTGGGCTGAGAGCAGTGGAGACGGTAAGTGTGGCTTGCTGACTTCATGGTGTGTCCCCCCGTGTGTGTCCCCCATGAATCAAAGGAGGGTTTTATTTTTTAAAGCATCTAGCCTGAATTGGCAGGAAGCAAAGCTTTTATCTCACTTCCTAGAGGCCGCCTGCTTTCTCTTTCCTGGCCTGCATCTCATTATTTCTTATTACGGTTTTATAAAACTTCTAATTGCCAGAATGGCTTCCCTTTGCGAAGTTCCTTGTTATTTTTCCAACATAAAGTTTACTCCAGGGACACTGGATCATGTATATAACCTGTGTGGACTTGCATGTTGTGAAATCCCTTAATATATATTGACCACAGCGAATGGTAATAGAAGGTGCAGCAAAGAGAAGCCAACATGATCAGGGGGCTAGAGCAACTGCCCTACGAGGAGCGGTTAGAATGTCTAACTTAGGGCTGTTTAGCTTGGAAAGAAGGCGGTTAAGGGGAGACATGATAAAGGTCTATAAAATTATTCATGGTAAGGAGAGAGTGGACAGGGAGAAGCTTTTCTCCCTCTCTCGTAATACCAGAATGCGGGGTCGTCTGCTGAAGCTGGAGGGTGAGAGATTCAAAACAGATAAAAGGAAGTATTTCTTCACACAACAGATAGATTGTGGAACTCCCTGCCCCAGGATGTGGTGATGGCTTCCAACTTAGAAGACTCTAAGAGGGGAGTGGACATGTTCATGGAGGAGAGGGCTATCCATGGCTAATAGTCAGAATGGATACTAGTCATGATGCATACCTATTCTCACTAGTATCAGAGGAGCATGCCGAATATATTAGGTGCTGTGGAAGGCAGGATAATGCTGCTGCAGTCATCTTGTTTTTGGGCCTCTAGAGGCACCTGGTTGGCCACTGTGTGAACAGACTGCTGGACTTGATGGACCTTGATCTGATCCAACATGACCTTTCTTATGTTCTTATGTAACCCGACTGTGCCGAATCTGCATCCTGCTGGGAGGGAGGGATAATCTTTAGATGGGGAAGACTCAGATGAATCCACCCCTTGTGGTTGGTTGTGGTATCTGGGCACCTGTCTTTACCACAGAAATGAAAGAGGCTTCACCCCTCTAGCTAAGAGCGTGATGTGGGTCTTGAGGACTTCCTCAGTCACCACCAGCCCCTTGGATTGCCCCCCCCCTTAGTTCCTCCCTCACTCATGGAAATAAAATTGTTTCTCCAAAGGAGCTGGAATACCAGAAGTCTCAGCCGCCCCGCCCGGGAGACAAATTCATTACTGCTGTCAGCCAGTTCATCACCTTGGCCAGCTTTGGCTTCTCGGACGTGGAGGATCTTCTGGCAGAGGCCAAAGAGCTGGTAAGAGACAGAAGTTTCTGCAGCTTTCCCAGGTCATTTCCTTCCGCTTCTAAGCTGTGCCTGTGATTCTGCTCATGACAATTATGCCCATTTTACAGCTGGTTATACTGAGGCCGAGAGAAGGCGACTTCCGCAGGCAGGAGGCTGGTTCTCCACAAGATGCCGCGCAAGGTCAAAGTCCCTCAGGGAAGTGCTTTCGCCTTGCCAGCGGGGCATGTGAGGGTCGAACCAGATGAGATGCTGAGGGTTCTGGGAACAGAGTCCCAGTGAGATTTTTTCCCCCTCTTCAAATACCATGTTGGGAATTCTGTATACGGGACTCTCAGACACTCCTCTGGTTGGGCTCTAAATCCAGTTTAACCCAGAGTCCAAAACAGTCCACGAGAGTGGGATAAAAACAGCATTAGGAAATCAGCTGAACGCTTCTGGTGTGTGTCTTTCCCTTTCACGGGCACCTGGGGTTATTTCCCAGGTGTACCCTCTTTGATTTTAGCTGGGATCTAGTTTTCCGTTTCCCCTCCTGTGCTCACAGCTGTCTTTTTTAACAACTTCCTGCTTACATAGATGTGCCGTTTCTTCCCCTCAGAAAAGAAGGGGTGGGGCAGTGGATAGGAAAAATTTTCTTATTTACAAGCTCCGCTGCCACATTTGGTTCCAATACGGGTGCATGGGGGCAGCAATAAATAACATACGAAGTGCAGACCTTCAAAGAGAAGTGGAAAGTGCAAATTCTCCCTCTCCCTGCCGTGGGTGAGTTTTTTATGTCTCCTTTGCTGCAATATGGGGGTTTCATTAGTTTTTACGGCTCCTGAGTTAATAAAGGGGAGGAAAGGCACTAAATAATAAAGGCCTTTAAGCAGAAACAGAGGTGCGGCTTCCGAGAGGACTTTTCTAAACGTAGCCGGTGCTAGTTTGGCTTTGGGAAGGCGTTAGCCGGCACTGTCTGTGTCGTTTATAGCAGTGGTTCCGAAACATTTTGGGCCACCGTCCCCTTGGTTCCACAAACTCAACCCCAGCGCCCCCTAACCTATCCTATACAAAGCATTATTCAAAATAGGGGTTTGCCTGACGCACTAAAGAAGATAAGAACAATAAAATTTCAAAACAGCAACAATTAATGGCACATCTATTCAAAATCAAATTAAAACTTTTTAGTTGTAATTTGTTTAGCAAAACTGATGGACTTGATACAATGATACCAGCTCTTCAAAGTCTGGAAAAAAATTCTGATGGTTTCTACCAAATTTGCCACCATAGTGCCATAGCTTGATCTATTGTAAATTAGTAAGCAACACAGTTGAAGGGGCCCACCTCTAGCACGCCCCTGCTGCCCCCTTGCCTCTTCATGCCCCCTAAGTAATCCCCCCCCGGGGGTAGTACTGCCCACTTTGGGAACCACTGATTTATAGTATAGTTAGACAGTTGGCATCTGTATGTGTAATAGCAACATGTGGCCCCCATCTGCGGATATCTAAATCCCCAGATTGGGGCCACTGTGAGGCTAAACAGATTTTCCTGCAAACTTGGGGGAACTCCTCAGGTGTACAGAAAGATCTGAAATCGTTAAAAAAAATACATTGAGGGGTGTAAATTCCCCCCAAAATGAAAGAGTCAAGCACTCACCTTACTTCCAGAGAGCTGGTGGTGGTGGTGTGTGCCAGGAGCTGCCCCAGGCCCAGACACGGCATGTTAAGCCGGGAGACTTTCCAGTCCAGCCACGGCAGCAGTGGATGCTGGAAACCGCTCCAGGCTCAGAGTGGTTCCCAGACACTGCCACATAGGGTTGCCAAGTCCCTCTTCACCACTGGCAGGAGGTTTTTGGGGCGGGGTTTGGGGAGGGGAGGGACTTCAGTGCCAAAGAGTCCAATTGCTATGATGGCCATTTTCTCCAGGGGAACTGATCTCTGTCGGCTGGAGATCAGCTGGAATAGCAGATCTCCAGCTAGTACCTGGAGGTTGGCAACCCTACCGCCACAGTTGCTGCAGAGCTCAAAGGTGGAGGGGGGCTTGGAGCCACACTGGGCTGAGAAATAGGGGGAGATGGGATTCCCCCCCCCCATTTTTTGCGGGCCCTCCCCTTGTTTTCTAATTTTGTAGCCCTCATCCTACTGCCTTGTTCACTGGTTGTCATGTGCTGTGTGATTTCGCTGTCTTATATCCTGTAAGCCAGCTGGGTGACCTTGGGCCAGTCACAGTTCTCTCCGAACTCTTTCAGCCCCACCTACCTCACAAGGTGCCTGTTGTGGGGGAGGGGAAGGGAAGGCGACAATAAGCCGCTTTGAGACTCCTTAAAGGTAGAGAAAAGCGAGGCATAAAAACCAACTCTTCTTCCTCTTAATTGTTTTATTTATGTTAAATTGCGGAACTCCCTGCCCCAGGATGTGGGGATGGCTGCCAACTTGGAAGGCTTTAAGAGGGGAGTGGACATGTTTACGGAGGAGAGGGGTATTTATGGCTACTAGTCAAACTGGATACGAGTCATGATGCATCCCTATTCTCTCCTGGATCAGAGGAGCAGGCCTATTATATTAGGGGTGCTGTGGGACACAGGCAGGATGGTGCTGCTGCAGTCCTCTTCCTTTGTGGGCTTCCTAGAGGCACCTGGTTGGCCGCTGTGTGAACAGACTGCTGGACTTGATGGACCTTGGCCTGAACCAGCATGACCTGTCTTATGTTCTTATGTTGTTTTTATGTTTTTATTATAATTGTTTTATTAATATTGTAAGCCACCTTGAGTTCTACAAGTGAGAAAGGCAGCTAATAAATGTTTTAAATAAATAAATAAATGAAATATTCATGATGGAAAGTTACTTGAATGAGTTCCGAGTGCCTAGGCTTTAAAAGGACAGCAGACAAATGCATGGAGGACAGGGCTATCAGTGGCTACCAGTCCCAATGGCTACTAGCCATGATGGATATCTACTCCCTCCAGTACCAGAGGCAGTCTGCTTCTTTATATCCATTGCTGGGGAGCACGGGCGGAAGGACGCCGTCCTAGTCAGCCTGTTTGTGGGCTTCCTAGTGGTAGCTGTTTGGCTGTTGTGTGAACAACACGCTGGACTAGATGGGCCTTTGGTCTGATCCAGCTGGGCTCTTCTTATGTTCTAAGACCAACGGGCCAGTGGTTTCCCCCCCTCCCCCAATAACCTTCATTTTCTTTTCCCAGTTCACCAAGGCTGTGAAGCATTTCGGAGAAGACGCGGGGAAAACCCAGCCTGACGAGTTCTTTGGGATTTTTGACCAGTTTCTTCAAGCTGTGACAGAAGCCAAACAAGAGAATGAAAACATGAGGAAGAGGAAGGAAGAAGAAGAGCGGCGGGCACGCATGGAGGCACAGGTGAGTGCGTGTATGTATTGGGGGGAATCCTGCAGCACTTCTCAACCCTACAGGGTCGGGGTATCCATACCGAGTCGTGCTCGCAATAATGGGTTTAAATTGCGGTGGCTAGATATTAGGAAAGGTACCGGCTAGATATTAGGAACAATTTTCTTACAGTAAGAGTTGTTCGACAGTGAAACCAGCTACCTAGGGAAGTGGTGAGCTCCCCCTCACTGGCAGTCTTTAAGCAGAGGCTGGACAAACATTTGTCAGGGATGCTCTAAGCTGATCCTGCATTGAGCAGGGGGTTGGACTAGATGGCCTGTATGGTCCCTTCCAACTCTATGATTCTATGATGCTGTGTGATGGGAAAGACCTCTGCCTGGGACCCTGGAGATCAGTAGACAGTACTGGTTTTGATGAACAGCAGGTTCCTATTAACTCAAGTTCCTCAGCTTGGTTTAGTTGAGCCAGTGAGGTTTAGCGGTTTGGAGCGGTGGACTCTGATCTGGAGAACCAAGTTTGATTCCCCACTCCTCCATATGAGCGGCGGAGGCTAATATGGTGAACTGGTTTTGTTTCCCCACTCCTACACACGAAGCCAGCTGGGTGACCTTGGGCTAGTCACACTGTCTCAGCCTCACTCACCTCACAGGGTGTCTGTTGTGGGGAGGGGAAGGGAAGGTGATTGTAAGCTGGTTTGATTCTGCCTTAAGTGATAAAGTCGGCATATAAAAACCAACCACCTCCTCTTTTACTTCCATTAATTTTTGTGGCATTACGATCCCCTTCTAAGCCCCTATCCTCGTTTTCCCCTCCCGCCCAGCTCAAAGAACAGCGTGAGAGGGAGCGCAAGGCCCGGAAGGCAAAAGAGAACAGCGAGGAAGGCGGGGAGTTCGACGACCTCGTCTCCGCCCTACGGTCCGGCGAAGTCTTCGACAAAGACCTTTCCAAACTGAAGCGCAACCGCAAGCGCATCACCAACCAGCTGGCGGATGGCAGCCGCGAGCGGCCCGTCACAAAGCTCAACTTCTGAACTCCTTTCGGGCGGAAGAGAGCGGGCGCATTGGAAGGACTCTGCCGAGCAGCTGTGCTGAAAAGGCCGGCCTTGTGACTCGAGTGAACCAGCTCGTTCTCTGTTCTCATTTTGCGCGTGTGTGCTCATCGGAAGCGTGTGTGCGAAAGTGCCATAAATGCGTTGGGTTGGGTGGGTGGAGAGTCAGGAAGTGTGTTGGGGGGGTGTCTTCATGCACGCAAGAAACCCGCACACATGCCCTGCTGCCTAAACCAGTATTCCCTTTCCTTTCCCTCCACCGAGGTAGTATTTCCAGACAGTAGCTTCTCCGCTGTCCAAGCACAAACTTTAAGAGAGAGGAGGTAAAAAAACATTCCCGCTGGAAATGAATGAAGCTTCTAATGGGAAAACAGGTAAGAGAACGGGAATTCTGTTTATGGTGCTTTGTGTTTTCCCTTTCCTTTTCCTGCGGTTCTCCTAACCCAAAACGATCCTGCAGGATTGTTAAACTGCAGGGGGGTGCTGCAGTCCTGGTTTGAATGGGGGCCTTGTGCCACCGTTTGAAAGGAAGAAACGCTGAGAAGCTCCATGCGCTGAATTCCAGGCATCTTGTCTGGTTGGACCTGACAAACCTGTAAAGGGGGATGTGGGGGGAAATGTGGGAAGATTAAAGTGGGGGAGGGAGGGTGAAATAGGGGGGCTGTATGTATGAGCTTTGGTCGAGAGAAGCCGAGAGTGAGCTGTTGAGATTAGGACTGCCAGCAGCTTGAAGTCCATTAGAAACTCCAGAATCGTTGCTGGTAAGAATTGAAGTGATTGGTTTCTGTTATTCAAAACTTGAATTAACGCCCTCCCTCCCCACCTTGTGGTGACTGTGCCGGTTCCAACATTCTTCTCTGTAGCCCCCCGCCCCGTCTCGATGGATTCCCCTTCTGTTATCGGTTTCAAACGAGATGCGTTTTTTCTTCCAAAATCCTCGCACGCCTGCTGAAGAAAACTTTCCCGGAGGACGCTCTCCTTGCTGTGACAGTACATACGTGGGAGTTTGCTCATTGTCTTGCCCGAGTTGGAGGGGTGTTTTGCGCTTCTTTTTAAATTATGAGGCAAAGAGCTCCATGTTTAAGTTCTCTTCCCCCCCTTCCCCATCACCACCCAATGGGACAAAAGCGTATTCTCTGTAAATATAGGTCAGGATTGATTCTGTCTGGGCCGGTTCCGTTGCAACGCTCACCTGAAGCCAGGCAGCCTCTGGAGAGACTTGAGTGTTTAGACCCAGGCGCAAAGCTGAGGGTGTCCTTTGTCACGCACATTAGATGCTGCCACATGCGCACACAAGTATGGTAAAGCTGCATTTTCGATGCAGTCTTTCTCCCCCCCCCTTCTCTTCAGGTAGACCAACCTGTTAAATGTATTATAGTTTTTTTTGGGGGGGGGGCTACTACAACCAAAATGGTTCTTAAGGGCCCTGATCCCAATGTTGGAGACGTGTCCTCTAATGTAGCCTGCTCCCTGGTGAGCCCATGAACCACAGTGCCACGGAGCCTGGGTTATTTTGCACATGGAATTGTGTCTTCATTCCAGAAAGTCAGAGGCTGGTTTCTTGCAGAGGGAGTTTCGGAAAGGGGCTGGCGTCAGTTGACTTTCTAGGGACTTTAATTTATAATGTAAAAGTAGCCGGGGGGGGGGGGGGGAGGGGAGAAAGGCCAAAACAGTTTTTATTTTACTTTATTTTATTGTTTGTTTCTTTAGACATGTGTTTCGCTGTTCATATTTTTGTCTTGCAAATCCATAAGCAGAACTACCTGTAAAGATGTCGATCCAAAATTCTACCAAGCCCAGATTACTCAGGGAGTAATTAATAATTTAAAAGTAGTAATACAAAAAAAGAAGAAGAAATAATTGGGATACTTTTTTGAAAAAAAGGCCAATACAATAGATAGCACGGCTTAATATTCTTAAATTATAGATAATATAGACTGTTACTTTTTTGTTTGTTTTTCTTTTATTTATTTGTGGGTTTTCTCTTAAGTGATTTTTATACTATCATCGCTGTGTTGTGATCCGAGATGTAATGGGGATATTGTGCGTTTGTGTGTTTTTCTTTTCCTGTGGAGGTTTTTAGTTGATCCCTGTTGCACTTGCCGTTATTTTGAAATATGCTGGTCTTGTAAAGGATATTTGACTGGTGAGGAATTTGGATGACATTTCCCCCCTCGTGTACCGAACATCAAAATGTTCTGTTTTCTATAGTTTGTACAGAATGAAGCTCTCGACGCAGGGCTTTACAGATCCCGTTGTGGCGTGGAAACTGTGAAGATCGCTTTGTAGAGAGCTGTCAAAGAGAGAGTGTTTGCATAAAAGCGTGGGTGCATGTGCGTTTTCTTTTTACAACTCTAGCTCTTCTTCAGCTTTTGGATGTTCCACATGTGCAGATGACTCTTCGAATAGCTTGCGAAGCAGTAAGAATGCAAAAGCCGATTCTCCGAACCGCTGTGAACCCCTACCAAATGTGCAAAGGCAGCACGTTTGCGATAAAACTTGGAAACGTCGTCGATCCGTAACTGTTCCTTAACTAAAGTGCCTCTATTTTTTTTTATATGGTTTTCTTTTTCATTTATAGCCGGAAGAAATTTGGTCGGATTACGATTTGAGGAACTGGCTGATTTTTGTTTTTGTTTTTCAAAACAAGTTTGGACGATCCAACAGTTTGTATTTAATGGTTTTGAGGTTGTTGTTGTTTTTTAAAACAAAAGTGCATTTTGAATTTGGAAACAAAAATAATAAAAGAGGAATGGGTGCTGTCTATACAGTGATCAAGGGGACCTTTTCTGCCCCGTAGCTCAAGAGATATGAGGTGGCATGCATAAACTGGCCATTTCTGGCGCACAACCGGGTCTGCAGAATGTGTCCTGGGAAAAGGCGGGTACCTTGTTCCCCCAGGACACTCCCGTGTTAACTGCAGGAAGACATGTGCCTCGTGCCTGTTTACAAGGGCCATGTAACCCAGCAGAGGATGTGGGAACACCTTGCATTCTTCCATGTGGAGGTTGAGACTGCGTTTCTGATCTCCTAAGGGCGCCATCCGGAAGCGTGCTCAGTTCTGGAAAACCATTCAGATAGGTTACCTTTACTGCGGCAAACGGTGCTTTGTGTGGTTGGGAACGGGTCTCCTCTTCCCCCCCCTGCTCACGCATGCTGCAAGATTGCTTGTTGCAGCTAACATGGAAATCCATATGCTTGTGGTGGGAAAACTGAACCATGCAACCCCTCCCCTTGGGGGGGGGGCTTTGTGTTCAAATTGGCGAGCATTAATTGAACGGGGGGTGTAGCAGAGGGGGTTTCAGAGCCTTGCCCTCCCGATCAGCCCAACTGTCCCGTTGTAAACGAAGAGAGGTCACTCCATTCAGAGCACTCATGAAAACGCTTCAGTCACGATCCTGCCCAACATGATGGACGGGAGGACAGACAATGGCTGATAAATTATAAACCCTAAAAGAGGCCATGTGTGAATTGAGTCGTTGGCTTTTTAAGAGGCGGAGCTCGATTCTCTTCCCTTTGGGATCAGCGGGAAAGCGACCCCAGGGTTCCGGTTTGGGCCCGTAGCACGTCCGGGTTCTGCAATCCAGGACACCGCCCTAGCATACTGCTGAAGCTTTGTCCAAAAGTCTACTGGTGTTTGAGCGCACCGAGAACCAACCTGTACAGAGTCGGGTTTGTGCCGTACAAAACAAAAGAAGTGTAAAAGTGTTCACAGTTGTGTTTGCTTCAGTTTTGCAGCCGAGGTCCCAGCATCTCCCGGGATTCCCAGGAATTACTGCTGCAAAGATGGCAAAATCGGGAAGCCAGACATTGGCTACAGCCTTTTTCTTTTCTTTCATTCTTGCGCTTCCAAGACTATTCTTACTTTACAGCAAACCTCGATTATCGGGCTGCTCCTGGCCTTTCTTTTGTGTTCTTTCCTTAAACAGAAAAACAAAAAACAGGCGTGTGCAGGTAAATACGTGCCATTTCTTGCAGCCTACATTTAGTCTGGTGCTGAGTGGAAGTAGCCACTCCTTTTAATTTTTTTATTTTCCTCTGTCTCTTCCCCGGGTGTGTAATTTTGAAGATTTTTTTTAAATTCATGCCAAAAAAAAAAAAAGACAAAAAGTGATAGTTTGTAAACTGAAGTATACTAATGTAGCTTAGTGGTAGCAAAGAGTTTAGTGGTTCCTAGGTGCAAGGATGTTTCTAGCTAGCAGGACATGCTGTGTATGTTATGAGGCTGTACATTTTAAAAAAAAGAAAGATGGCAATATGCAATAAAGTGTGTAAATAATACGGATGCGTGGACTTATTTGGTCACTGTGGATCAGGTTTTCAAGCAGCTTTAGCCTTGGCTAGTAGGCGTTGCCCTTGGTCTGATCCAGCATGGCTTTTCTTATGTTAACAATCCAGTTGCAAACCATTTCTCTCGTGCGCCGAGAGTGCATTGCTCATAGGGTATAAAAGCAGCCCAAGTTCATTGCTGTGTATTAAAAACTCCCTGCAGATGGAATGCCAGAATAGTAGAGAGAAGCTTATTTATTTATTAAAAGGTTTTATGCAAAGCCTTTCCTCTTAGCTCCAAGTTACACACACACACACACACACACACAAACACACACACACACACGGGGTATGGTTGCTCATTGTTCTGTCTCTAGAGGTTTTAACTCAGGGGAGTATTTGATGCCTCTTCCACTTACAAGTAGGACCAATCCAGTCTACCACCACCTCGTGGGGCCGGGGGCTGTGTCTCAGTGGAAAAGCCTCTACTTGGCATGCAGAAGGTCCCAGGTTCAATCCCCGGCATCAGAATTAAGTACCCCGAGGTCAAGAACAAACAATACATTAGGGCCAAAATTAATACTAAGTACGAATGATGTTCTGCAATGATATATAATGCATTATATACTGTTAAACCTTATTCAGACTTGGTGACATCTTGACGACTGGGATACCTAGATCAGCGCACCATAGTAGGCAAGAAATCAAAGAAATCTCCCCATTTAAGAGGGTTTTATAAAAGAAGTTAAATTTTCAGATTTATTGAAGTCTAAAATTGAAAAGGAACACCTGGAAGCCTAAAATTGAAAAGGAAAAACCTGGATGGTGTTTAGAAGTAAACTTTGTATTTTATAAACACCACTTTTACTCAGTCATAAAGATTGCTATACTGACATATTTGCATATCTGTATAATGGTATAATTGCATTCTGGATTTTAATGGATTTAGACCACTGAAGAAGGCCACATGGCGTTTGGCCTGTTTTGGTCTAACTGTCTGGTTGTTAGTGTCTTTTGTGTAGAGGTTATAGCAGGGCTGTACACAAGTTATTGATTTTTGACTGTAATAAATTCATTATATATCATTGCAGAACATCATTTGTACTTAGTATTAATTTTGGCCCTTATGTATGTTTGTTCTTGACCTTAGGGTACTTACTTCTGGGGGTTTTCTTTGTTGGCATATCAATCCCCAGCATCTCCAATTAAAAGGATCAGGTAGTAGGTGATGCAAAATACCTCTGAGACCCTGGAGAGCCGCTGCCGATCTGAGTAGACAATACCAACCTGAATGTGCCAATGGTGTGGTTCAGTATGAGGGAGATTCATGTGTGTTCGTTCCCATCTCTCCTGCATGTGTCAAGCAGGCCTAAGACAGGGCAACGGTGACCTTAGAGGCCCGATTGTTTCGAGGAGAGATCTTTTTGAGCCAGCATGGTGTAGTGGTTAAGAGTGGTGGTTTGGAGCGTTGCAGTCTGATCTGGAGAATCGGGTTCGATTTCCCACTCCTTCACATGAGTGGTGGAGGCTAATCTGATGAAGTGGATTTGTATCCCCACTCCTCCACATGAAGCCAGCTGGGTGACCTTGGACTAGTCACAGCTCTCTTAGAGTTCTCTCAGCCCCGCCTACCTCACAAGGTGTCTTTTGTGGGGAGGGGGAGGGAAGGCAATTGTAAGCCGGTTTGATTTTTCCTTAAGTGGTAGAGAAAGTCGGCATATAAAAACAAACTCTTCTTTTTCTCTGGCTAGGCAGAGTACAGCAAACATTTAATCCACGTTCATAAATTCCTGTCAAACGGCTGCCTTTGGGGCCACGGCCAGGAGATTTATTACGTCCAGAAAGTATCTCCTAGGGAGATGTACGTTCGTTAAAGGAAAAAATGAGAGGATTTCCTCCACAACTTCCTTTAGTTTCTCAGGAGAGTCCTCTGCCGGTTGCAATTCCTGGGAAGATTTTTTGAAGCTTTTTGAAACAGGCTAATTTAAACAAGATTTCATGTGCGTATGCGCACGCCTCTCAATGCGTGGACCAAAAAACAGCCAACAGTGCCCTCTGGAGGACAGAGTGGCAACTTTTTTTCCTGTTCTTTGCACACATCTGTTTAGCTTGGAAAGAAGGCTGTTAATGGGAGACATGATAGAGGTCTCTAAAAGTATGCATGGTAGGGAGAAAGTGGACGTGGAGAAGCTTTTCTTCCTCTCTCATAATACCGGAACACAGGGTCATCTGCTGAAGCTGGAGGGTGAGAGATTCAAAACAGATGAAGTATTTCTTCACACAACAGATAGATTGTGGAACTCCCTGCCCCAGGATGTGGTGATGGCTTCCAACTTGGAAGACTCTAAGAGGGGAGTGGACATGTTCATGGAGGAGAGGGGTATTCATGGCTACTAGTCAAACTGGATACTAGTCATGATGCATACCTTTTCTCTCCAGGATCAGAGGAGCATGCCTATTATATCAGGTGCTTTGGAACACAGGCAGGATAATGCTGCTGCTGTCATCTTGTCTGTGGGCTTCCTAGAAGCGCCTGGTTAGCCACTGTGTGAACAGACTGCTGGACTTGATAGGCCTTGGACTGACCCAGCGTGGCCTTTCTTATGTTCTGAACAGCAGCTCATGGGCTTAGTAGCTTTCTTAGGGCCGTTGCGTGTGGTGCTTTACAGAGGAAGATATGAAACGGGTAAAAATGGCTTGAAGGTATTCGTAGTCCAAAATTATATCCTGAGGTGGGGGACAGACACAGGGCAGAGCTGGTCTCCTTTCTTACTGTGATCAACCCTGCAGTCTATATGCTAAGGACCGTTACACACTCTGTATGTATAGAAGTCCCTTTCCTATGGACTCTGACCCGCTTCGGTTTCTGAAAGCAAACAGGGCTCTGTAAATGTTTCACACACCTTAAGGATAAAATGCGGCCCTTCTATCGTTAATGAAGCTTTCCCAACTTTTTGAAGTAAAAAAAAAAAAAAAAAATTTAAAAACTATTTAAACATCTGATTTGAGTCCAGTAGAGTCCTTAGAGACCAACAAGATTTTTGGGGAGTCTATGCTTTTGAGAGTCAAAAGTTCCCTTCATCAGATATGTCAAGTAAGATGAACTTGTTGTTATCTTCCCGAAGTCCCGAGATCATCGAATCTGTAGCCAAATTTTTTGATGATGTAATTAAGAGACGAGGTAAAATGACGTACAGTAGCTAGTTTTATTCTTATTGATTGTACTTAGTATGCCAATAAAGGTATTGAAATTGAATTGATATGTCAAGTAGATTGGATCAAGGGGTCCAAAGGAGCTTTAACTCTCAAAAGCTTAATGCAGCAAAAAAGTCTTGTTGGTCTCTAAGATGCTTGAACCTACCTGTTCTATAGGGTGGCCAACCTCCAGATACTAGCTGGAGATCTCCTGCTATTACAACTGATCTCCAGCCGATAAGAGATCAGTTCCCCTGGAGAAAAGGGCCGCTTTGGCAATTGGACTCTATGGCATTGAAGTCCCTCCCCAAACCCCGCCCTCCTCAGGCTCCACCCCAGAAACCTCCCACCGGTGGCGAAGAGGGACCTGGCAACCCTACTGTTCTACTACAGACCAACATGGCTACCCCCTTAAATTAAAAGTATCAGTTTGCCTTCAGGAGCCCAAGCAGGTTAGAAAACCCATACAAAAGGGGTTTAGGTCTGGGTTTGTTACTCCACCACAGTTAGGCTTGGAGTGTTTCAAGCAGGCCTTCAAGCTGAAAATTGGCTCACCACGGCAACCAGTTTACTACTGGTTGTAAAAAAATCTTGGCATAAGCATCCCTGAGGGACACGGTTGTCCTCTCCATCTGGTAGACAGAAACCTGGCTGTTGGGACACTTCTTGTATCCGGAATAACCTTCCACAAAACGCACATCCGTGAGGGGTTGATGTTTTCAGTAGGGTTGCCAGGCTTCAGGTGGCACCTGGAGATCTTCCGTTATTACAGTTGATCTCCAGATGACAAAGATCAGTTCCCTTGGAGAAAATGGCTGCTTTGGAGGGCGGAGTCCATGGAATTAAACCCTGCTGAGGTTAAGGTTGCCAACCTCCAGGTAGTAGCTGGAGATATTCTGCTATTACAAATGATCTCCAGATGACAGAGGTCAGTTCACCTGGAGAAAATGGCCGCTTTGGCCATTGGATTCTACGGCGTTGAAGTCCCTCCCCTCCCCTAACCTGCCCTCCTCGGGCTCCGCCCCAAAAACCTCCCGCCGGTGGCAAAGAGAGACCTGGCAACCCTAGATCTTTGCTATCACAACTGATCTCCAGGTAACCAGGATCAATGCCCCTGGAGACAAATGGCTGCTTCGGAGGGTGGCCTCTATGACATTAAACCCTGCTGAGATCCCTCCCCTCCCCAAACACCAACCTCCCCAGGCTCCATCCCCCAAATCTCCGGAAATTTCCCAACCCTGAGCCGGCAACCCTTGTGTTCATGGTTTCAGCTGGGTTCCTCCCGGGTGCACCATAGCTAGTTGCCACCAGTGTGCCTCAGCTACCCTTAGGGTTGCCAGCTCCAGGTTGGGAAATACCTAGAGATTTTGGGGGTGGAGCCTGAGGAGGGTGGGGTTTGGAAAGGGGAGAGACTTCAATGCCATAGAGTCCAACTGGCAAAGCGGCCATTTTCTCCAGGGAAACTGATCTCAGTTGCCTGGAGATCAGTCGTAATAACAGGAGATCTCCAGCCACCATCTGGAGGTTGGCAAACCTAGCTACCATTAAAAACTGGCTTGCGGGGAGACTTGAACCGGGATGTGCTGAAGTGTCTTCGTGAGTAAGAAAAGACAATGGCTAGATCTCTTGCAGAAAAGGAAGTTTATTTATTCCCTTATGACATGGATGACATCACTTTCACCGAGATCACAAATAATGAAGGGAAAACGGAGAATGGAACAAAGTCAAACTCTGTTTTCCAGTCCTGTCAAGAAAACGAATATATGCTGCACTTTGGTTGTACATGAAACCATTTCACTGGGGTGGGATTATTTGCTATCACTTCTAGAGAAGAAAACAGCAAGAATTCTGCACATCCAACTCCTGCGAATCTTTGCACTGGTGGAACTAAGCATGGCATTGGGCTTCCTGGTCTCAACACACCGGGTATCATGAACACTCCACTGCTCCAAACCACTGCTCTTAACCACTGCACCAAAAGGCACTTCCTGTTAGTGGACCAAAGCCTCCCTGCCTCCAGCTTCAACCCACTGATCTCCATGAAATGCTGCTGCTTGTTGTTCTTAAAATGCTTTTTAATTTGGCAATTGGGTTTGGGGGGGTTTCTCTTACAGTAAGCTCTACAAAGTAAGCCAATTACAAAGCAGCACCTAAAGGGGCGGAGACTTGGTTTGAGCTTGGAGACTGCTGGTGCAGAGATTTCCAACAGGAAAATGTGTGTCCAGCCAGCAGCAAACCTCAGGTAAAACTCCCATGCATAAATGACCCTTGTCCACCAAGGGCTCCCTCTCCACATAAAGGAGCCAGCGTCGCAGCGCAGCCTCTCCCCATGCACGTAACATGTGCATCACAAGGATTTTTCTGGCCTCCGGAAAGGCACGCAAGTGCTCATCCACATAGAATAACAAACTTGAAAACTCCCGACTAAATGAAAGAGGACAGGGAAGGCCTATGAAGTTTTTTTTCCCCACAGTGTGCTACGATTGTGTTTGTTCTTGATCAAGAGAGTTTTTCAAGTCTTTGTGTATTTTTGGCGCTTGCGCTGCGAGCGAGGGCAGTCAAGCCGTGCACAATCAGACGCAAACCCACTCCAAGGCTCGGCAGCGCTTGGAGAAAAAAAAAACTCATGCCAGAACAGAAGCCAGAGGGATTCTCATTCGAAAGCACTGCGGTACAGTTGCACGGCCTCCGTCGCCATGCATATTCTGAAGCGCATTTAGCCGTGCGTCAGATTTATCGCTGCGGCAAAGGCGCATGCAGACATCTGCTAAAATATTTCCTTTGTTTGAAAAACCGGAGGGGGAACCTTTCCAGACAATAGGTTTGTAGTGTGAAAGTATTGTTTCCAGTAGGTACGGATGGTTGTTCTTGCAAGAAAGATTCTATTTGCTTAGGGCCTGATGGAGCCCAATACAGGGCTTCTTCAGTCTCAGTTTATTTATTTACTTCATTTATACCCTGCCTTTCTCCCCAATGGGGCCCTAAGGCAGCTTACATCATTCTCCTCTCCTCCGTTTTGTCTTCAGCATGGTGTAGTGGTTAGGAGCAGCAGACTCTAATCTGGAGAACCGAGTTTGATTCCCCGCTCCTCCACATGAGGGGCTGACTCTAATCTGGAGAACCAGGTTGGTTTCCCACTGCTCCACATGAGTGGCAGACTGTAATCGGGAGAGCTGGGTTTGAGTCCCCACTCTTCCACGTGAAGCCAGCTGGGTGACCTTGGGCTAGTCACGGCTCTCTCTGAACTCTCTCAGCCCCACCTATCTCACAAGGTGTGTGTTGTGGGGAGAGGAAGGGAAGGAGATTGTAAGCCGGTTTGATTCTCCTTAAAAGGGAGAGAAAATCAGCATATAAAAACCAACTCTTCTTCTTCACAACGACAATCTTGTGAAGTAGGTGAGGCTGAGCATCTGTGACTGGCCCAATGTCACCCAGCGAGCTTCCATGGCAGAAGTGGGGGTTCGAACCTGGGTCTCCCGGATCCTAGTCCGACACTCTAACCACTACGCCACGCTGTCTCTCAACGACAGATGAATGACCGAAATAAAAGAGTTGGACATCTGATGCTACTCTAGACTCAGTCAGACCACTGGTTGCTCTTTTTGAGAGAGTGGCTCTGGGTTTTGGGCCTTTCTGAACGGCTGCTAGAAGGTAAAGCATACCGTTAAGTCACAACGGACTCGTGGCGAACCCATGAAGTTCCACTCATGAGGTTTTCAAGGCGAGAGATGTTCAGAGGTGGTTTGTCATTGCCTGCCTCTGCACACCATCCCTGGTCGTCTTTAGAAGGAGAGTTGGTTTTTATGTGCCAACTTTCTCTACCACTTAAGGAAGAATCAAACTGGCTTACAATCACCTTCCCTTCCCCTCCCTACAACAGACACCCTGTGGGGTAGGTGGGGCTTAGAGAGCCGTGACTAGCCCAAGGTCACCCAGCTGGCTTCCTGTGTAGGAGTGGGGAAACAAATCCAGTTCACCAGATTAGCCTCCACTGCTCACGTGGAGGAGTGAGCAATCAAACCCGGTTCTCCAGATCAGAGTCACTGCTCCAAACCACCACTCTTAACCACTACGCCACGCTGGGTCCCATCCAAGCACTGGCCATGTTTAGCTTCTAAACTCTGATGAGATTGGGCTTGTCTGGGCTATTAGGACTGTGACCTAATCCTGGAATTTAGGAAGCCAGGGATTGACTCTGGGACCTGCTCCAGGCGCGACAGGCACTTTGCCACAGCCCCTCCCCTAAGCATGTCCAACGCAAGCTCACCTGTCTACCACTGAACTGTGTTAACTTTGGGCTTCACGGTGCTTGCATTTACTCATGTGGGAAATGTACACTTTCCAAACGTGCAAGGCTGCGGCTCCGCAAACGAGGCTTGCCAACCTCCAGGTACTAGCTGGAGATCTCCTGCTATTACAACTGATCTCCAGCCGATACAGATCAGTTCCCCTGGAGAAAATGGCTGCTTTGGCAATTGGACCCTATGGCGTTGAAGTCCCTCTCCAAACCCCGCCCTCCTTAGGCTCCGCCCCAAAAACCTCCCACCGGTGGCGAAGAGGGACCTGGCAACCCTACCGCAAACTAAGGCTGCAAACAGCCCGACAGAAACAAAAACACTGTATTCAAGCAGCGAAACTGCATTACTTTAAAAATGCAAGTTCCCCTTCAACTACCTTAACAGAGAAGAAGAGTTGGTTTTTATATGCCGACTTTCTCTGCCACTTAAGGGAGAATCAAACGGGCTTACAATCACCTTCCCTTCCCCTCCCCACCACAGACACCCTGCGAGGTAGGTGAGGCTGAGAGAGCTCTAAGAGAGCTGTGACTAGCCCAAGGTCACCCAGCTGGCTTCATGTGTAGGAGCACCAAAAACAAACCCAGTTCACCAGATTAGCCTCCGCCGCTCATGTGGAGTGGGGAATCACACCTGGTTCTCCAGATCAGAGTCCACCACTCCAAACCACTGTTCTTAACCACTACACCACACTGGCTCTCGAGTGGGCTTTTCCGCATTCTCATTTCTCTCACAATAGGTGCTCCCAGTCAAAAGCCACGCAACGCCCCCTGATCATTTCACTCTAGGCTTTTCTGCATTCTCATTTTCCCCACTTGCAAGTTCCTGTTCCTTTGGGGGTGGGGGTGTTCAGTTCCATATGTTTTTTGCTCCCTCTCATGGTCAATTCGGTATCACACAGGTTTATGTCTGGCATCGTCACCAATTACTTATGGCAACCCCTGTAGGGGTTTCAAGACAAGGATCTAACAGATTGTTTGTCATTGCCTGCCTCTGTGTGATGATCCCGGTATTCCTTGGTGGTCTCCGAAGCAAATACTAATTAGGGCTGACTGTGAACACATGAACACCTGAAGCTGCCTTCTACTGAATCAGACCCTTAGTCCATCAAAGTCAGCATTGTCTACTCACACCGGCAGACAGGCTGAGGTCTTTCACATCACCTACTTGCCTGGTCCCTTTACCTGGAGATGCCGGGGATTGAACCTGGGACCTTCTGCATGCCAAGCAGAGGCTCTACCACTGAGCCACAGCCTTTCCCATGTCTCATGTGGATGAGGCTATTCGGTCACTGTTCAGTACCCCGGGTTCACAGAGCTTGCCACGACGCCCACTGTGGTCCAGGCCACGACCGCATTTCAAAGGCTGGTATCGACGGTCTCCGATTTGAGGTGCGTGCCAACCTCAGAGAGGGTGTCCAGCTGCCCGTCGCGGCAGAAGAGCACCGCCGGGTTCTTGCAGGCCCACATGGCCACCTCCCCTCCGCTGGCCGGGCTGGAAGAGCCGAGGGTGCTGCCCGCGGTGCCACCGTGCCCGTGGCTGGCGTAGCGCTGGGCCCGGCTCTTGGCCTCCGGGCGGTGCTCCCGGGCGGCCGCCAGGTAAGCGGCCAGGTCCTTCCTAGCCCTGTAGCCGCCCTCCCGGTGGCGGCGCCCGAAGAGCGCGGCGACGTGGGGGTTGCGGACGGCGTAGATGAGGGGGTTGACGGCCCCGTTGGCCCAGGCCACCCAGCTGGCCACGGCGTGGGCGGCGGGCGAGACGGAGAGGCGGCCGGTGGCGGCGGCCAGCCCCAGCAGGCAGCAGGGCCCCCAGCAGCAGATGAGGGCCACGATCATGACCAGGACGGTGGTGGCGGTGCGCATCTCCCCGCGGGGGCGCGGCAGGGGGCCGCAGGGGGGCAGGGGGCGCACCCGGCTCTCGGAGAGGCGCAGGGCCCGGCAGAGGTGGTAGTGGCAGAAGCACATGAGGGCGAAGGGCAGCAGGAAGCCCAGGGCGATGAGGGCGGCGCCGTAGGGGGCCCCCCGGCGCGGGGAGCCCCCCGGCAGGGCGTAGGGGCAGTGGGGGGCCCCCAGGCCGGCCTCCTCCCCCTCCTCCTCCCCCTGGCGGGCCAGCAGGGGCCAGGGGGCCATGAGGCCCAGGGCGGCCAGCCAGGCGGCGGCCAACAGCTGGGCGGCGCGGCGGCGGCCCATGGCGCGTGGGGGCCGGCGGGCGAGGGCGCCGTAGCGCTCGACGGCCAGCAGCGCCAGGCTGAGGGCGGCGGCGGCGCCCAGGGCGGCGTGCAGGGCGGCGGCGGCCCGGCACAGGCCGGCCCCCCAGGCCCAGGCGCCGGGGGGCCGCCCGCGCAGCACGCCCGCCAGCCCGGCCGGCAGGCACACCAGCCCGCCCAGCAGCTGCGCCAGCGCCAGCGACAGCACGAAGGCGTTGGGCACGGTGCGCAGCTGCCGCCGCCGCCCCACCGCCACCACCACCGCCCCGTTGCCCAGCGCAGACAGCGCCAGCGTCAGCAGCAGCAGCGCCGCCGCCGCCGCCAGCCCGGCCCCCGGCCAGCCCCGCCACCCCGGCCCGCCGGGCTCCGACCCGTTGCGCCCCAGCGCCGCCCACGACGCCTCAGCCATGGGCGCATCGCGGCCGCGCGCGCCCTCGCTGCGCGCCAGGCCCGGGAGGAAGGGGGCAGCGGGCGGGGCCCCCTCCCCCCCTCCCCCAGCTGTGCTGCGGCTCCCGCGGACGGAGGGAGGGAGGGACGGAGGGAGGGAGGAGGCCGGGCTCGGGACCCTCTGGCCCTTCGGCGCTTGACCCGGGCCGCTTTGGGCACGGCGGCGCAGGGGGAAGAAAGCCGCCCCCGGAGCCTTCGCCCCTGGGAAATGACCCCGGTGGCGGAGTTTTTTAAAATTGCGCACTAGAGTAAAAAAAAAAAAATACATGGGTCTATCCCTTTTCCTGGCAGTTTAATGAATTTTATTTTTAAAATATTCCTTATTAATTTTATGCTAGGAGAAGTGGAGGGCAGCAGGGAAAGAGGAAGACCCAACAAGGGATGGATGGACTCAATGAAGGAAGCCGCGGCCTTCAATTTGCAGGATCTGAGCAGGGCTGTCAAAGATAGGACATTTTGGAGGACTTTCATTGATAGGGTCGCCATGAGTCGGAAGCGACTTGACGGCACTTAACACACACATTAATTTTAACTGACTATATATGTGATTGGATAATAGATTAAAATGGGTAGATGATAGAATGATAGATGATAGATGATAGAAACAAATAGAAAATTATAAGTAAATACTCATTAATATGTTAGGAATAGACAACTTTTAAAATAAAGGAGTGACTAAGTTAAGAAATGGGTAAGAGGGCTAGCCATGGCTACTAGTCAAAATGGATACTAGTCATGATGCATACCAATTCTCTCCAGGATCAGAGGAGCAGGCCTATTCTATTAGGTTGGCAACTGTGTGAATAGACTGCTGGGCATGATGGGCCTTGGTCTGACCCAGCAGGGCTTTTCTTAGGTTCTCCTTAGTGTGATCACCAGAAGCAAAAAGGAGGGCTCCTTACAAGAGCCACCGGTCCCATGGGCTGGTTCCACTTCTCCACTTTAGCCCAGGCAGGCTCTGGCTAAAGGCTCCCGGCTGGATATGAGATGCAAGACATATTTGTGACCACAGTTGAAACAAGCAGAGACAACACCCCATAAAATCCATTTTACCCGATACTGGGGATGCCAGCCTCCAGGTGGGCCCTGGGGATTCCCAGGGATTACAGCTCATCGCCAGACTAGGGATCAGTTCCCTGGGGGACACAAATGCTTTGGAGAGGTAGGCTCTGTGGCCTTATACCCCACTGAGGTCCCTGTCCTCTCCAGGCTCCATCCCCAAATCTCCAGGAGTTCCCCTACCTGGATTTGCCAACCCCACCCCCATCCCTATGGCCAGTGGCTAAAGGTGAGACCTGGCAACCCCACCAGATAGCCAGGATATTCTAATTCAGGAGTGCCCAACCTTTGTGAGGCTGTGGGCACGTTTACAATTTTGAGAGGTAGTAGTGAGCACCCCCCACGTCTTCCACAGGAAGTTGAACTAAACAGAAAACCTCCCTCCTTACACCTCCTGGGAAGAAGGAAATCCCAAAGGGGGAATAGAATCACGCTCCAACTAATGAAAGCCCAGATGCTTGCCAGTTCTCATCTTCCAATGAATGAAGAAAAGCTCTGCCTTACAGCGGCCTCTACCCATTTTCTGAAAAATTCAGTGGGCACTACAGGAAGTACTGACTGGTGCTATAGCAACCATGGGCACCATGTTAGGGAACCCTGCTCTAACTAATGATGCAGCCACATCTTCAACTTTCCAGTCCATATCCTATGGAATAGCATCTGAAACTAATTTACACCCCCTTCTCTCTGGCATTTCACGGCTGACTGCGTAAAACTAATTTCTTACAGATTGAAGAAGAGATGGTTTTTATATGCCGGCTTTCTCTACCACTTAAGGAAGAATCAAACTGGCTTACTATCATCTTCCCTTCCCCTCCCCACAACAGATACCCTGTGAGGTAGGTGAGGCTGAGAGAGCTCTAAGAGAACTGTGACTAGGTCAGGGTCACCCAGCTGGCTTCATGTGTAGGAGTGGGGACTCAAACCCGGTTCTCCATATTAAAGTCCACCGCTCCAAACCACTGCTCTTTCACAAACATAAGGCAGGCAGGTAAGTCTGTGCTAGGCTGTGCTATTTCAGAAAACTTTAGGATTTAAAGACTTCAAGCAAAGGTGCAGTATGACACAAAGTCATATTTTGAGGCAAGATCTCAATTTATAATTTATAATTTTATTATGAGAAGAAATGACCACTTGTATAAAATTCTTGGGATACGACAGATAAGTAAAATTTGGTTACTTGAAAGTAAATGTAATTGGTATATAAATGAAAGCAAAACAGTTGTGAAGCAAACATCCTGGTTTTCACACAAAAAACCCCCTAAAGATTATTGCAGTGAAATAAGCCACAGAATTTTACAGTAGATTGAAAGCCAATCAATCCACGAAGCAGGAATTAAAACCCAAGAGAGAAGTGTTTGGCAACAAACTTTGTGCTGTGAGCTAAACAGAACACTGATAATTAAGGAAAGAAGCAAGAATTTCTGTTAGCACAACAGTTGCTAAATATAAAGGCTGTTACCTCTTGCCCCTTCCCAAGTGGTCACATTTGGACACGACATTCAACAGATGACAATCCCCACTGCACACACTGGGTTTTTCCAGGGTACCAGTGCTATATATAACATACTTTCTTGCAACAGTGATGGAAAGTGGGAGGTGTGTATATGAATGAATGATTTACCGTATTTGCAGCCATAGACCATCAAATAGAGCGAATTTACATAAGTAAATAGTATTGGGTAAAACAAGTACAAAATACAATTGAAATTAAAATGGTTAAAATGGCAACGGTTACAAAGGTATCTAGCTAGTTATTATCAAATTATGATGTATGACAAGCAGACGAGGGCCCCAAAAGGACAGCACGGGTTAGGGAACTTGTAGATGCAGCATCTGCAGTAACCGGAGGGGCCTGGAGACAAGAATCAAAGGAGTTGGTTTCTATATGCCAACTTCCTCTACCACTTAAGGAAGACTCAAACTGGCTTACAATCACCTTCCCTTCCCCTCCGCACACCCTGTGAGGTAGGTGGGGCTGAGAGAGCTCTAAGAGAGCTGTGACTAGCCACCGCTCGTGAAGGAGTGGGGAATCAAACCTGGTTCTCCAGATCAAGAGTCCACTGCTCCAAACCACACCACCACACTGGCTCTCAAACATGGAAGTACTGGAGACATCCAGACTGGCACCGCTGGTGTGCAACAGGCCACTTTTATTCTGACTCTCCTGCTGTCAATCTTTCTGTGTGTGCTTTGTCACCGAGCTCTCTTTGGATGCTTCTGCTCCTGTAATGAACAGAAATCTTGCCCCCGTGTTCCTATACGCAACCTAATACAGTTAGCTTGGCTAAAAAAGTTGGAAAGGAAACAGTGTAGATCATAAGAAAGTCGGGGTTAACTTCTGTAGAAAGAAAGTTTTCAGGCACCTGTTTAGTTCACAGATCTCACCCCCAACACCTTTATTAGGACCAAAACAACAGAAGCTTGTGAGCAACTCAGAAGACTTATCAGGCTGGATGGTTGGTGCAAAAACACACGAAACGGGCGAGGAGGAAAGAGAAAAAGACATTCCAAAGGCATGATGGAAAAGCCCCCATCCGCAGCTTTCTGGAGTTGAAATGTTGGGCTATTTAGATTTCACTTTTCAGATTCCCAAATGAACAACAGGACGTTGACCTGTTCAAGGGAGACAAAACAGACCTGGGAGCCTTAAAATGCCAGCCTTGGGTATTCCCCCAAATTTCCAGAAATATATGAAACCTGGATTCCCAGAAATCCTGGACACTGCAGATACCAAAACATACTGCTGTTTTTCATGTAAATATTTGGACTGGATATATCCGAAAACACATCCTGGCTTATAACCGTTATCAGGCTTTTATAAAGTGTCTGTGTTTCAAGAAGTTCATGTATGTTGCCTTAGCAATTCTTACAACAGTCCTGTGAGAAAAGTCAGTATGATTAGTCCCACGCTGCAGATGGGGAGGCGGAGAGGGTGTAGCTAGCTTAAGCCACCGAATGAGGACATTATGGTAGATTAAATCTCAACGAGAAACTCAGCTCAGTCACCAGGTAATATTCATTCCCCTTATGCATGGACAGGCCCTTCAGAAACCTTTCCATGAAATCAAATTACAAGTGATTAATGTCTGAAATTTAAGGCAAAACAGACCACTTTTTTGATCACGGTTACTAGAAAGGCTGAAGCTAAAATCATTTCAGAAGAAACCCAAATTTCAGCGGGTCGTTCTCCTCCAGAGTGAAGGTTGACGTTCCAGTATAAAAGGATTCTCCCGAGACTTCGACTATAACAGCATTGTGGTCGCCGCTTTTAGCTTCCTGAGTCAAAAAGAAAAAAGACAGATTAAATCGGAAAAACAGATTAGTAGTGATTAGTTTACCGTGGCAAACGTTTTGACAAGCAACAGCCAGCTATGCAAGATGTATAATATAGACAAGGAAGAAGTAAAGAACACAGAAAAGGACCACTATTGTACTAAATCTAAATCCAATATTCAAGAAGGGGGCAATTTCCCTCTACCACTGGCAGCTACCTTCTAACCCACTCTTGAAAACTAAATTTGGGGAGGGGCCATGGCTCAGTGGTAGAGCGTCTGCTTGGCATGCAGAAGGTCCCAGGTTCGATCCCTGGCATCTCCACTTGAAAGGATCAAGTAGTAGGTGATGTGAAAGACCTCTGCCTGAGACCCTGGAGGGCAGCTGCCGGTGTGAGGAGACAATCCTGACTTTGATGGGCCAAAGGTCTGATTCAGTAGAAGGCATCACGTGTTCAAACTGAAGGCATCATGATGGAATCACAAAGATAATCTGTTTTTTGTGGCTTGTTTGTGGCATTTGATCAAGAGTCGATCTTTCTAACTAGGCCAGAGAAGGATGTAGGCCCGTCACCTGATACTCCTCAACGCAAACTTGTTCATTCTGCAGATTAGGACACATACACAGTCCTTTACAATCCATATTTTTACCCACCGTCCCAACAATCCTACAAGGTAGGTCAGCACTACTCCTATTTGAACAGCATGCTCAGAGCAGCTCACATCACCCCAGAGCTGACCGAGCTGACCTGAGACCCGAAGCCAAGTCTTCCTGCCCGCCGCACCCCAGGGGCTCTAAGCTGCTTCAAGCCTCATCATTTCCTCCATGACACAAGCAGATGCCCAAGGACAGGCCCTGCTCACCTGTGGATGCTTAGGGGCCGGTGCCCTCAGATCAACAGTCCTTGAAGCAAAACCATCTACTAGTCCACAAGTTTCACCGATATAAGGGCAAAGCATTTCTACATGACCTCCCCCAGAGGTGACAGTCCCAGCTTACCTTCACGGCTTTCCCAGTGAACAAGGAACCAGTTGTGCTGCTTCGGAAAGTCCTCGTCTGGCCCAGCTGAATGAGTCCTTTATGGTACTGTAAGGCAATGCGAGCTGTCACACCTGACCCGGTGGGGCTTCGGTCCACCTAGTTCAGAAAGAGATGAGCTGTTGCGTTTCCACATTCAGAACACAAAAGACAAGCCTCCACCACTGAAAAATCAGTATTTCATATGCACCAAATTGCAGGCGACATACCGTGGAACATTCAGACAACTTTAGGAACATAAGAAAGGCCCTGCTGGATCAGACCAAGGCCCATCAAGTCCAGCAGTCTGTCTACACAGTGGCTAACCAGGTGCCTCTAGGAAGCCCACAAATAAGAAGACTGCAGCAGCATTATCCTGCCTGTGTTCCACAGCACCCAATATAATAGGCATACTCCTCTGATCCTGGAGAGAATAGGTATGCAGCATGACCAGAATCCATTTTGACTAGAAGCCATGGATAACCCTCTCCTCCATGAACATGTCCACTGCCCTCTTAAAGCCTTAACATAAGAACATAAGAAAGGCCCTGCTGACTCAGCACAAGGCCAATCAAGTCCAGCAGTCTGTTCACACAGTGGCCAACCAGGTGCCTCTAGGAAACCCACAAACAAGAAGACTGCAGCAGCGTTATCCTGCTCGTGTTCCACAGCACCTAACGTAATAGGCCTGCTCCTCTGATTCTGGAGAGAATAGGTATGCATCATGACCAGAATCCATTTTGACCAGTAGCCATGGATAGCCCTCTCCTCCATGAACATGTCCACTCCCCTCTTCAAGCCTTCTAAGTTGGCAGCCATCAACACATCCTGGGGCAGGGAGTTCCACTTTGGGATGCTTTGGTTCAGAACTAGATTGGCTTTTGTCTAAATGTGCAAGGTGGAGAGCTAAATATACTTTTCCGTACGAAGTATCACCACATGAAAGAATTAGCACTCAGGGATGTTGAGATGGGGCAACTAAGGGACATATTGGGGGAAGGCTCTCATCACCCTGGGAGATGGACAAGGCACTGCTGCTACGTGGCTATGGATTTACAGCCCCTTTTGAGAGCAATAGTAGGGAGACTTTGGGCAAATCTCCATCTAGCCAGTATGGTGGAGTGGTTAAGAGAGGTGGAGTCTGGTCTGGAGAACCACTCCTCCACATAAGTGGCGGAGGCTAATCTGGCGAACTGGATTTGTTTCCCCACTCCTACACATAAAGCCAGCTGAATGCAGGAAATTCACAACTACCTCCCCCCACATACACCCAGTGACCCCTACTCCATGCCCAGAAGATGGCCAAGGTGCCCTCCCTCTCATGATCTGCCTAAGGTCATAGAATCAGCATTGCTGACAGATGGCAATCTAGCCTCTGCTTCAAAACCTCCAGGGAAGGAGAGCTCACCACCTCCCGAGGAAGCCTGTTCCACTGAGGAACCTCTCTGTTAGAAAATTCTGTCTAGACGGAAACTCTTTTGATTTAACTTCAACCCATTGGCTCTGGTCCGACCTTCTGGGGCAACAGAAAACGACTCGGCACCATCCTCTATACGACAGCCCTATCATACTATCATCCCTATCAGACTATCAATCTATCAAGGTCAGAACTCGGACTGGCAGCAGTTCTCGAGGGTCTCAGATGGAGATCTTTCATATCATCTGCTACTTGATCCTTAACTAGAGGTGCTGGGGACTGAACCTGGGACCTTCTGCATGCCAAGCAGATGCTCTACCACTGAGTGATGGCCCCACCCCACTGCTTCCCCAGCTATTATGCAGGAATCCCTATGGCAAAGTACCAAGGGACAACTTCTCCTGTACTGAGTGAAATGGAACATACCTGTGCATCTCCAAACACACAGATGTTGCTGGTTGGTTCATCACTAAAGGCATCCTTTCCATCTGTCAGGATAGTCCCATAAAGGAAGCTCACGTCTTTAATAAGAGGATGGCAAACTTCGAACTAGAGAGAAAACATTTTACTTTATTAAATATACAACCAGACAAATACAATAATGTAGTCCATCGTGGCACATTCCCCTCATCTTTTAGATCTGCACAATTACACCACCATGCTGCGATAAATAAAACTGGCTGTATTCACACATACACGGTGCAGTAACTGATCAGCACTGCTGGATAAGACTACCCATCAGGTTCCATACAAAATCTTGAAGCTGGCCAAATACAAGATTGTTCAATACTTTTTTTGTTTGTTTCAAATTGCCATCTTGAAGCTCAGAGATCTGTCCCATAATTATCCACCTTTGTAATATAAAGTATCGTATCCAGGTCTACTTACAACAGTGAAAAGGCAAAAACATAGAATTCCCTCACTGGCTTTCTGCTCGAATGATACTGACAGGGCTGTCAGCTCGCCAGCCTCCCAGCATTCTGTCCCAAGTTCAATTACTTTGTACTGCGGTCAAATTAATGGCTTGCTAGCTCCAACTCAACACCAGTTATGCCTGGAAGTCAACCGAGGGGGAAGTACAGATGCCAGAGCTCTGGTGTTCTTTGTTCCTAGCAACCCCCCACCCCAATCAGGAAGCTGGGAGAGGAGGCAAGGTAACCAAGATCACAATTACATTTCAGTCAGTCATTGAGCATTTCCTCAGTTTCTCCTGTTCCTCTCTAGCATCCATTACCCAGTTGCCACTCACAGTTGCTCTGATTACATGAGAAGCAAAATACTTTTGACACCCATTCAGAGTGGATGACTAGAAAAATGTCTAACTGGGACATGCTTGTTCAATATTACCTTTTTTTGCTATTATTGGCTTGATTTAACTGCATTACAATTAGCATTCTGCAAAACGTGTGTGTGCTAAGTGCCGTCAAGTCACCTCTGACTCATGGCGACCCTATGAATCAATGTCCTCCAAAATGTCCTATCTTTGACAGCCTTGCTCAGATCTTGCAAATTGAGGGCTGTGGCTTCCTTTATTGAGTCAATCCATCTCTTGTTGGGTCTTCCTCTTTTCCTGCTGCCCTCAACTTTTCCTAGCATGACTGTCTTTTCTAGTGACTCTTCAATTACTGAAATGTAATTGTGATCTTGGCTACCTTGCCTTCTCTCCAAGCTTCCTGATTGGGGGGGGGGGTGTTGCTAGGAACAAAGAACACCGCAAAGCATACATTTTGATATTTAACAAGTGATGCAAGGTGACCGGAAATAAATGTGTATAATTATGTGGCTTTGTAAACAGCAAGTTGCGGTCACCTGCCTCCAAGTGATCTGGCAGGAAGAATTTTTTAAAAATGGACCATTTAAATCACAAATGATGCACTTTGATAAAATACGGACAACAATTCAAAGGACTAGTACCGTAGGCTTTTATGAAAAGCTACACATGTTGATTAGACTATACAATATGGGCAAGTCTGATGGTACCTGGGCTTTCACTGCTTCGGTTACTGCAGATGCTGCATCTACAAGATCCCTATGCTTCGAAGAACAGACATCAAGGCCCAGCCTTTCAGCATTGAGAAATGCATAAAATGCACCACCATACGCAACGTCAACCACCACTTTCCCATAGCCAGAAACATCAACTGTTAGGTCTGAGAATGGAGCAAAAGGCAGAAAAATAAAATTATTGTGTGTGTTATCTCCTCACGTTTCTTGCAGTTGATTTGCTCTACAGTAGGCTGCGATAACCACTCAGCTGAACACTCTTATCTGTGGATCTATTTCTCCTTAGAGCAGAGGTAATGACACTTTGCAAAGTACTCTGGGAACTAAGAATAGAAGCAAACAAATAAATAAAAAAATGACTTTTCTCAGCTATCGCCAGCACATTCCACTCAGGCCACTGGGCCTCAATGTGCTGAAGATACCTGAGAAGTCACAGGCTGAAGCCTGTGTTATCCCCAAAACAATCCTGATTTTTTTTTTCATAGAACACAATATTGTACCTAACCAAAATAGCCTTACGCAAATTATTTCATTTTAGCCTTAGGCCACAGGGCTTACAGCAATTTGGGGAAGGCACAATAAAGGGGGTTACCGAACTTGTATTCCCAGCGATGTATTAAGAGTTTGAAAACGTTATAAAAAATACTGTTCGCACTTTCTATGTATTCCCACCGATGTATTAAGAGTTTGAAAACATTATAAAATACTGTTCACACTTGGTTTGGCCCCTTTAGCTGTGAAGACGTCTTCCAACCATTTATAAGCCATGGTATCCAAACACCCTTTTAAAGTGATGTTTTTTACAACATTTTCAAACTCTTAATACATCGCTGGGAATACAAAGTGCAGTAACCCCCTTACATTGTGGAAAAGGTAAGAGAGAAATAGTTCAAATCCTCCACCCCAAGTGCTGCTTCCCTGACCAAACTACTACAACTGCCAAGTTCCTTTGAAGATAAAAGAGGGAGAATCCAACAACCAGTCCTCACACCCTGTCCAGTCTGGCTCAAGTGAAACTTGAGTGAGTCACAAGTAACTTTGCCATGGGACTTGGTTATTAGTTGAATCAGCGACTGTTAAGGCAGATAAGTATTGTTGTACAGGGTACAAGCCTTTAGTTTGATCTTCAGAAGACGCTAAAGGATGATCTAAACAGGTAGGTATGATATAGTAATCAGCACGCAACACCAATTCTGTAGCATCAAACACAACACATCTAACACAACACATAACTCACGAGGCCAGTTGCAAGAGGTGATGTAGCATAGAGAGGCATTCCTTCCAAGATGCAGAGTAACAGCATGGGCAATATTAGTCAATCTTCATCAACCTATGCAGGTCAGAAAAAGAGAAAGGAAGCTCACATCCCCCACAGTTTAGATAATTCTTGGTTCTTCCTTGTGAGAAAGCAGCCAGTAAAAACATCCGTCATGGCTTCCCACAAAGGATCCTTTGTTTAGTAAGGGTGCTAAGAATTCAGTTAAAGATCTTTAACATGCACGCACCAGAAACAGCAGAGAGGAAGCCAAGACAGGATAAACGGTAAAGTCAGGGGTCCCCAACATAGTGCCCATGGGTACCATGGCACCTGCCAATGTTTTTAGGAAGTGGGTGTGGCCAGACTTTTGCCCAGCAGGGCTTCTGATTCGCCTCTGGGGTTCTGATGGGTTGTGCAGATTTTTAAGAAGTTGCTTCTGCCAGCAGTTGCCACCAAAGCACAAGGACATTACTGCCTGACTGAAGGTAAGCTGTTTGTATGCAATTAAATATTTCCAAACAATATGTCCATTTAAAAAGGCATCCTGTTAATCAGAGCTTCTGCCTGAAATGTTTCCAAATTATACACAACCTCATTCCCTGATATTTTGTGGTTGGCTCCACCATTTTGTAGTTGCGCCTACCACCCTGTGTCAGAATTCAAAAGGTTGGAGACCCCTGGGTTACGTGTTGAGCACTGAAAGCGATGACAACAGAAAAAGAAACATGCATTAATATTTGATGGAAGGAATGGCTCAAAAACAGAGGCCTATGGATGGAACTGAAATAAGGACGGAAATCTGAAGCTGTGGTGAAGCCCCAATGAACTTGGTAGGACTTGCTTCTTACAATCGGGTGTCAAACATGCGGCCCGCGGGCCAGGTCTGGCCTGCGGAGGGCTTTTCTCCGGCCCGCGGAGCCCAGGCAGCTAGTCCCCCTCCCCACCCCTCCCCTGATCCACCCGAAGATTGGCAACCCTATCCCTGGAGAGCCTCTGTCAATCCGAGTCCAGTGCTAGACAGACTAATGTTCTTGCTGGTTACAGGGCAACTTTTAATGGTCACATGATCATTACATCTCAGAACTGGGATTTTGGAGAGAACTGAGATTTGTCATGTCGACATAGAGGAAGAGAACTGGGGGTTAGCGAATCCACCGTGCTCTTTTCTTGTTGGATCCTCCCTACATGTTGCCTTTTCTAATAACCCAGTGGTTCCTCATATTACCTACTTGCAGGGCCAGGAATAAGTTTGGTGTAGGCAACTTCCCCTCCCCCGGTAAGAGTTACCAGCTCCAGGTTGGGAAAAACCTGGAGATTTTAGGGGTGGAGCCTGATGATGATGGGTAGGGTTGCCAGGTCCCTCTTTGCCACCAGAGGGAGGTTTTTTTGGGTGGAGCCTGAGGAAGGCGGGGTTTGGAGGCCGTAGTCAATGCTATAGAATTATGGTTGCCAGGTCCCTCTTCACCACTAGCAGGTTTTGGGGGCTGAGGAGGGTGGGCTTTGGGGAGGGACCTCAATGCCATAGAGTCCAATTGCCAAAGCGGCCACTTTTTCCAGGTGAACTGATCTCTGTTGGTTGGAGATAAGGTTGCCAGGTCCCACTTTGCCATCAGTGGGAGGTTCTTGGGGAGGAGCCAGAGGAGGGCGGGGTTTGGGGAGGGACTTCAAGGCCATAGAGTCCAACTGCCAAAGCGGCCATTTTCTCCAGGGGGACTGATCTGTATCGGCTGGAGATCAGCTGTAACAGCGGGAGATCTCCAGCCACCACCTGGCGGTTGGCAACCCTCCACATTGTACTAGATCATAGCTGTGGCGGCAGCTATTGCCGAAGTAGCTTCTCAGGGCTGTTAGGAAAGGCGTCCCAAGGCGGGGCCGCGGCCTACCGGCGGCGGCGACGAAGGCGGGCACGCTGTGGAAGCGGACGCGGCTGCCGCTGCGCTGCCCGTCCCAGGAGGCGAAGGCGACCACGGGCCCGCAGGGGCAGTGGATGGGGACGGGGACCTCGGCGGGGGCGGCGGGGGGCGGCGGGCGGAGGCCGTAGTCGAGGGCCAGGCGGGCCAGGCAGAGGACGGCGTGGCCGCACATGGAGCTGGCGCCTTGGTTGTGGACGAAGAGGGCGCCGGCGGCCGCCTCGGGCCTCTCGCTGCGCACCAGCAGCGCCCCGTACATGTCGCGGTGGCCGCGGGGCTCGTGCATCAGCAGGCGCCGCAGGCCGTCCAGCTCGGGCGAGGCCAGGAGGCGGCGGCGCAGCTCCAGCAGCGGGAGGCCGCCCGGCGGCTCCAGCCCGGCCAGCCCGCCCGGCAGCACCGCCCGCAGCGGCTCGCCCCCCGCGTGCATCTCCACCGTGCGGACCACCGGGCCGCCCGGCGCGCGCGGGGGCAGCCCGTCGGCGCGCGCCGCCATCCTGGCCTAACGGCGCTGCCCTAACGGCTGTAACGGAATTTCGGCGGCCCGTTCGCGGATAGCCCCAGCCCCGCCCCTCGGCTTGCTGGACGGCGATTGGCCAGACGGGCAGCCCCCTCTGGACGCGATTGGACGACGAAGCCCGCGAGTGTGTTTGAGGGCGGAGGGAAATTGGCCAGTTCACAGATGGCCCCAGCCCGCCCCGCTCCTCGGCTTGCTGGACGGCGATTGGCCAGACGGGCAGCAGTCTCTGGACGCGATTGGTCGGCGAAGTACGCGGGTGTGTTTGAGGGCGGGGGGAGGAATTGGCAGCCTCACGTAGAGGTAGATGCAGACGGTAGGGCGATTCTGCGCGACTCTTCCGGTCAATGGCGTGACAGACCACAAATAAAACTGGAGGACAAAACGTATTCGCTTCCATGCAGTTGGGCTTTTGGGAACTCCTAACTTCCAATGCGAAGTAGACAAAAGCGGCTAATGGGGGGGGGGCGATGGGCTCCTTGCCCACTAAGAATACAGGCTATGAAATGCCCATCGTTACCGGCAGTTGAGGTTGTTGTCAAACGTTCTGCAGCCGCTGTCAGAGCGAGAAGCCCCAATGACCAGTACGGGGGAGGTGTGGCAGAAAGCCACGCCCCTCCCTTCGTCTCCACGCCTCGCCCAATAGGAACGGGCCTCTCGCCCTCCCCTCCAATGGCGAACAGGCTTTAGTCAAAGAAACGACCGCCCTCTACGCGTGAAGCGGAGCTGAGGAGATTGCGAGGGCGCGCCGGAGTCCATTTCAGGACTTTCCGTGAGGTGAATGAAAGGACAGGCTTTAATGTTTATAATATAATTAAGTGCCATAAAGTCCCAGCCGACTTATTTGGTATGTTAAAAACACAGAGAAGAGCATAGTCACGTGCAGGGGGCGAACCAATCGACGAGCAGTGGTTGAAGCCGAGCGGAAGTGACGTAGTGAATAAGCGTCCCGGACCGCAGTCTGGGTCTTGCGAAGGACCCGGATGATGTTTTTGTAACGGAGGCGGGCGGCGGCTGGAGCGGGATGGGTGAGTTTGGCGAACGGTCTTTCCCGTTGATCGTCGGCTTCTTCCTTCCGGGGCCGACTCTGGTAGCGGTTGGGCGGGCCTGTTTTCAAGCCTGAGGAGAAGGGGGATGGAGCCTCCTTGGTCTATGAGCCGTCGATCCATTACCTAAAATGAAAAGGGTTCCCAGCCTCTAGGTGGGGCCTGGAGATCCCCCCGAATGACAACCTCCCCCCCCCTTTATTATTAAGCTCGCATGACCAAAGGTCTTGTGCATAAAACCATTCAATACATCACAGGCGGTCAAACAGACAAACCAATATAACATGACCAAAAAAAAAAAAAAGAGAGAGAGATACCAAATCTATAAAATGCATATGTCTCACTGATTTCTTGGCTGCAGAGATCAGTCCCCCTGGAGAAAATGGTTGCTTTGCATGGTGGACTCTATGGCAATATGCCCCACTGATAGGGTTGACAGGTCCCTCTTCGCCATCAGCAGGAAGTTTTTTGGGGCGGAGCCTGAGGAGGGCGGGGTTTGGGGGAGGGACTTCAATGCCATAGAGTCCAATTGCCAAAGCGGCCATTTTTTCCAGGTGAACTTATCTATGTTGGCTGGAGATCGGTTGTAATAACAGCAGCTCTCCAGCTAGTACCTGGAGATTGGCAAGCCTACCCACTGAGGACCCTCCTCAAACTCTCCCCTCCTCGAGCTTCACCCCCAAATCACCAGGGATTTTCCAACGTGGAGCTGGCAACTCTATTCCAGAGAGTGCCCTGATAATGGGAGGGGGGGAGAGAAAAAGCTCTGCCTCTGGTTTTTATTTATTGCAGCTAGGGTCAGTTGGAGTGGTGTGGAGGGGCTGTATCTCAGCAGTAGACCCTCTGCTTGGCATGCAGAAGGTCCCAGATCCAACCCCTGGCAACTCCAGCATAGAAAAGGATCAGGTCATAGGTGATGTCGAAGACCACCGCCTGAGGCACCAGAGAGCTTTTGCTAGTCTGAGGAGACAGCGCTGGCCTTGATAGACCCAGGGTCTGATTCAGTAGAAGGCAGCTTCATGCTTTCATGTGCTTTGAGAGCGCTCTGTGGTGCTTCTCTGGTAGCATCACCTTTGCACCAGCCTTGTGAGGAATGGCAGGAAAAGGGAAGTCTTTCTTCAGCTGAGGAATTCGTTCTCTTTTTTTGTTGTTAGTCAGGTGTCCCTAGGCTCCCGTTTATTGTTGAGTCATGGAGTCCTCTTTTTTTCTCCCTGCCCTTTTTGAGTTTCATCTGAGCCATGCAGTGCTTCTTTCTTGTTTCTGACTGTAGTCACTTATAGTTCTTATTCTTAGAATCACAGAATTGGAAGGGACAACCAGGGTCATCTAGTCCAAACCCCTGCACAATGCAGGAAATTCACAACTACCTTCCCCCCCAAACGCCCCCCAGTGACCCCCACATCATGCCCAGAAGATGGCCAAGATGCCCTCCCTCTCATGAACTGCCTAAGGTCATAGAATCAGCATTGCTGACAGATGGCCATCTAGCCTCTGCTTAAAAACCTCCAGGGAAGGAGAGCTCACCACCTCCCGAGGAATCCTGTTCCACTGAGGAACCACTCTTAACTGTTATTCTTTCCCTGGCCCCTTTAAAGATTGAATAGTTTTTGCAAGGATGCTGGTTTTTGTTTTTTTGGGGGGTTGGGTATGGTCCGTCATATGACCAGAAGGCAAAGGCTTTGAGTGCTCCTCAAGCTAGATGTCCTCAGCGGAAAATGTTTAAATTGTTTTCTGTATATATCTGTATTTAAGTTTAGCTCTGGCCTTTTTTATGTTTTGTGAAAGCCGTTGACATTCAACAAGCCTGCCTTGGACTTTATTGCGGGAGAACGTTAGAAATTGTGAATGGGACAGAAATCCATGGAGATTGTGGGGTAAGTAACAAGGCTATGAAAGCCTCCTGAATATGTGAAATAGGCTTAGAGTAAGATTTTGGCATGAGTAGAATCCCCTGGGCTCTGTACAGAGGTTTATGGAAACGTCCCTTGCAGGGCGAACTGGGGTCATTTGCAGTGGATCAGAAGTTGATGTCTCCTGTGTGTGCGAATTTGTTAAAAGCACATTTTTCAGCATGCTTTGCATATAAAGGTAAAGGTCCCCTGTGCAAGCACCAGGTCATTCCTGACCCATGGGGTGACGTCACATCCCGACGTTTACTAGGCAGAATTTTCTTTACGGGGTGGTTTGCCAGTGCCTTCCCCAGTCGTCTTCCCTTTACCCCCAGCAAGCTAATTTTACCCCCAGGTACTCATTATACCGACCTTAGAAGGATGGAAGGCTAAGTCAACCTTGAGCCGGCTCCCTGAAATTGACCCCTGTCGGGCTCAAACTCAGGTCGTGAGCAGAGCTTGGACTGCAGTACTGCAGCTTACCACTCTGTGCCACAGGGCTCCTGCTTTGCATATAGCATTTAGTTTAGTTGTGCTATGGTGGGTAGAGAGTAAGCCACAGTTTGGCCAGAGCAATGTACTATAGCTTGGTATTTATACATGTTCAATTTCTTAAGGGAGGGGGCTGAGGATTCTATGGGCCCGTTCTCGTAGGACCAAAGCATGGTCTGTTACATGTGAATCTAGCTATTGTATAATATTTATTCTCTGCACTATTCCATGAACAGTTTCCTCAAACCTTGAGTCCTCTCGGATTCTAAAGGCACCAGAGTATGGATGAGATTAAAAAAAAAACTAGGGTGGCAAACTAAAAACAGATACTTCTGGGGTTTTTTGCTCGTTTACATTTTTTTGTCCCACTCTCCCCTCTCTTTCTTGGGATATCAGCTGCTTCTTAGTTCACAAGCAAATCTTAAAAAGGAAACCAAAATATTCCTTTGGTATTATTTTTCTCCTAGGCTGCTTTCAAAACTATATCTAGGCCTCAAATAGCCTGCTCTGTAAGGGTAGCTATCCAGTTTCAGCTAGTGGAAAGCGGGGAGTATTGTGTCTTTACTCCTTCCACATCTTCAGGCTGTTGGCTCCATATGCTTGTTAGGAAGTAACGAGGCCCCAAAATGGAGATAAACCCATCTGTGCTAGTGTGTGATCTGCTGGCAGTTGCAACATTTGGGCCTTTATGGAGCCCATGCTGTTAGCTTAGAGCAAGCTTAGGTTTGTAATAGATGGTACAGAGCAAGGAAAAGGATGGCATGAATGCACCTTGTGCAAAATTTCTACTTTTTAAAAAGGAACATTTCCCAGTCTTTATCTTCTCTAGAACACCTGTGTTTAGTAAAACCTTTTTGTATTAAATTATCTGCGGTGAATCCCTTTAGGTATGTCCCAGAGGACAAAGAACAGATGACCAAAAAATCTGCCGGCCGTGCGAGGGATCTCCAGAACGCTACGACTGGCTTTATCTCGGCTTCATGGCGATGCTTCCTTTGATTTTGCACTGGTTCTTCATTGAGTGGTATTCAGGCAAAAAAAGGCAAGCGCCGATTAAAATCAAATCCTGTTTCCCTCCGATGAGAGACCGAATGTAATGTATGTATTTATCTTAGCCCTGACCCAGATAGCCCCAGGCTAGCCTGATCTTGTCAGATCTGAGAAGCTAAGCTGGGTCGGCCCTGGTCAGAATTTGGATGGGCCGCTGCCAAGGACTACCAGGGTCGTGGCGCGGAGGCAGGCAGTGGCAAACACCTCCAAACGTCTCTTGCTTTTGAAAACCCTATGGGGTTGCTATAAGTCGGTTGTGACTTGATGGCATGCACAAATCTTAGCATGGTGCGGGGGGGGGGGGAGATTGGTTCTTTGGTTGCCCTTTGCTCTCATCCACCACTGATTTCTGGAAAGGAAGTCTGGGGAGGGGCCATGGCAGAGCATCTGCTTGGCTTGCAGAAGGTCCCAGGTTCAGTCTCTGGCATCTCCAGTTAAAGGGAGATGCCAGAGACTCCAGTTAAAGGGACCTCTGCCTGAGACCCTGGAAAGCCACTGCCGGTCTGAGTAGACAATACTGACCTAGATGGACCAAGGGTCTGGTTCAGTATAAGGCAGCTTCATGTGTTCATGTATTTCATCTGTGTTCTTTTTTAATCAAAGGGATACAAAAGGAAAAAGGGGGAAACAAAGGGGTATCCACAATGCAACTGAAAGGACAAAGATATATAAATAAGTCAAACAGATTGCGTTGCCACGCTATTCATCGCCACAGTACTATCAACTAGTTACCCAAGTAGTAGAAAAACTATTTAAGCGTTGCTAATCATATAATATGATCAAAACAATGATCACCTTATCGCATCTGTCAAACATATTTAATATCTCTGCAATCAAAATAGTTATCTAAATATGAAATTAAATTAAATCGCTACTCTCTTATTTTGTTTTTGTTAACAGTGGGCCTCAGCATATTTGTAGAATAATTTCCATTTTTTCATGAAACTGTTCCAGATTTATGTCATTGCCTGTATTTATCACGTTGGTCATTTTGACAAAGTGGGCTGGAACAATTCTGGTTTGTTAAAATTAAGTTTTCCATGGTGTCAGAACAAAGCATTCAGGTTGGGGTTAGGGCAGAGGTCGGCAAACCATGGCTCTTGAGCCGCATGCGGCTCTTTGGCCCCTTGAGTGCTGCTCTGCCACTTGGTTTGGAGCCCCTGCTCTCGCGCTCACTCGCGCCGGCAGCCGGGCTGCGGTTGCTCCCTTTGCGCCGGAGCCGGCATGCCTGAGAGAGAGCAAGAGAGAGCGAGAGTCGAATCCTCCCCGGCGTTTTCCCTCTCTCCCCCTCTTATCCTCCCAGGCCGTGAGGTCCCACCCCGCCCCAACTCCCTTCCCGGAAGTTCCCCCCAAGTCTTTGGGAGGCGAAAGCCTCCACCTTTGGCTCGGCCCAGGTTGATGAGCATGGAGCGTGGCAATTCCAGCTCCGGGCTCGCCTGCCGATCAGCTGTTGGGCGAGGCGGTTTCCCTCCGCCCGCTCGCTCACTGTGGCGCCCGCCCGGCCCTGCTCCGTTCCCGTTGCTGCGGTGGGCCGTAGCTCCTTCGGGGGAACAGTGGGTTCTGGCCATGCCAGCTTCCCCCCCAGGAGGCCGCTGGCCTGGGGTGTCTCTGCCTTGCCCCGGCCCGCCTTGGGCTCGGAGCCGGCCCCCTCTGAACGCTCCCGGCGTGCCTCCGTCACCAGGGAGAGGCTGGTGCTGGGCGCCTTTGCGCCGAGCCCGCCCATCTCCCGGCCAAGTTCCAGCCGCGCCGGACAGGTGCGGCCGCTGTGCCTCCCGCTCGGACTCGTTGCTCCGGCCCCCCCTCGGCGTTCTCCGGGGGATTCTGGTAAGTGGGGTTCTGCTTCAGCGGAGGGGGCGGGGTTTAGTCCTGAGGTTCAATGCTGGGCATCGGCCTCGGGACACATTCCCAATGAAAATTCACACAAAGCCAGCCATTCCAGGTCAAATCCCTTCAAGACTTGAAACAATATGCCCATATATACATGACCAGAACTCTTCCCTTACTAAAACATTATCTACTTGACGTGGGCGGGGGATGGGGGGGAGAAGGGAACCAGAATTCCATCCAAAGAACACAGCCACAAAACAGTTTTGATTCTCCCAAAGCAGATGAGGGGTTAAAGCAGAAAACTAAAATAGTGCTAACAGCAGCAATTTGTTAAACTTGTGATTTGTTAAAAATGATTTAATTTTATGGATACCTTACTTACAATTTATTTTTATCAATAAATAAGATCATTATTAAGTATGATATCAAGTTTTATTCGTTGTACCTATAGTTTAATTAAGATTTAAAACTTTAATTAAAGTTTATTAAGTTAATAAACAGTGTACCTACCTATATAGTTTAAGTTTAAGAAATTTGGCTCTCAAAAGAAATCTCAATCGTTGTACTGTTGATATTTGGCTCTTTCGACTAATGAGTTTGCCGACCCCTGGGTTAGGGAATCGAAACGATTTGGAGGGGGGAAGTATTGTGTGGTTGCTTTAACGTGTTCCTTAATGACAGTGTGACTCCTTTTAGCAATTCAGTGTAACTGTAACTGGGTGCATTTGAATGCATAATAGGCTATATTCTACTGATTTGCACAGCTAATAGCAGCCTCTTATGCCAGAGGAAGACGCTTTCATTAGCTAAGCAGAGCGGTAGGCCACAGCCCATTATCCTCAGGGTATTCAAAGGGAGCGGTTAGGAATTTAGAATCCGTTTGCTTTATTCGCAAAGCTGGTTTTCTCTCCCTCCAGCTCCAGCGCGCTGTTCCAACACATCACTGCTTTAATTGAATGCAGCGTGGCGGCGATCGTCACGCTGCTCGTGAGCGATCCCGTGGGCTCCCTGCAGATCCGGTCGTGCAAGGTGAAGATGTTGTCTGACTGGTACACCATGCTGTACAACCCGAGCCCCGACTACGTCACCACAATTCACTGCACCCACGAAGCTGTCTACCCTCTGTGAGTGTGACTTCCGCAGCCTCTCCTGTGGTCTCTGTAACAATGTCAGTAGCTGCGATGCATTGTGGGTTTTGTCAAATGCCCGGATGTTAAGGGTGTGTGTGTCCCCAAATGGGTGTTCCTGGTGCTTTGCTCCTGTGCTAATGACTTACACTGCTGGAGCTTAGCTTGTACCTCAATAGCCAAACAGAACCAGGTGGCTCATTGCTCCTTCCCAGAAATCCTCCAGATTGTACAATGGGTGAAATATACTCTTGTCATTATCCTGCTGGCTCTGGTAAGCCTGGTGAGATATCAATGATGGGAAACTACTTCAGTGGAAACTCTGCCCTCTTGACTTCACCGCAGTGGTCCATTTTCAAACTACTACGATGGCTAACCATCAGTAATCGGGCTCAATTAAAAGTATTGGCTATTACACACAAAGGCATTCTTGGATTTGGGCCGTCTCCCCCTACACACCACAACAGCCTCTCTCATCTTTGCCACCCTGCAAATGGGCAAGATCAGCCATTGCCCAGTCACTTCTCTGTTGTGGCCCCCATAAGTCAGTTGCGACTTGACGGTGCACACACACATAGTGTAAGTTCTCTGAGGACGGTAACCTGATTTTGACATATGCAAGAGGAGAAGCCTAGCAAGGAATGTGTCAAATGGCGCTCTGCTGCAAGGGAGGGGCTGTGGCTCAGTGGTAGAGCATCTGCTTGGCATGCAGAAGGTCCCAGGTTCAATCCCCGGCATCTCCAGTTAAAGGGACCAGGCAAGTAGGTGATGGGAAAGACGTTTCTGTGCCTGAGACTCTGGAGAGCCACTGCCAGTCTGAGTAGACAAGACTGACTTTGATGGACCAAGGGTCTTATTCAGTATAAGGCTGCTTCACGTGTTCATGTGTTCACAGTTGGGGGTGGGGATGTCGCATGGGTGGCACGTCGGCTGTCGACCATATCAAGAAAATAACTTGCAGCTCTCAGCGTTCCACTCCTGCACTCTAATACTCCTGATCCCCTTTCATTTTCTTGCAGATACACCATCGTGTTCATCTATTACGCCTTCTGTCTCGTGTTGATGATGATGCTTCGGCCGCTGCTGGTGAAGAAAATCGCTTGTGGGCTGGGGAAGTCGGATCGGTTTAAGAGCATCTACGCAGCTCTCTACTTCTTCCCGATCCTCACGTTGCTTCAGGCGGTCGGAGGGGGCCTGCTGTGTAAGTCGTCTTATTTTCCAGCGGCACGACCATAGCTGGTGACAGGTTGGCAGTGGGCAAAGGAAATAGCTCCTTCCGGTGTATGCCGTTAAAATCACTGCAGCACACAGATATCTTGTGCACACCAAAGTGGTTGGCTCTTCTCTTTCCAGGAAAAGACTAACCAAATATTTTGGGAAACCGATTGAGGAGCACTTAGGGCTGTTTAGCTTGGAAAGAAGGTGGTTAAGAGACATGATAGAGCTCTATAAAATTATGCATGGTCTGGAGAGAGTGGACAGGGAGCAGCTTTTCTCCCTCTCTCATAATACTAGGACGTGGGGTCATCTGCTGAAGCTGGAGGGCGAGAGATTCAAAACAGCTAAAAGGAAGTATTTCTTCACACAACGCAGAGTTAAATGGTGGAACTCCCTGCCCCAGGATGTGGTGATGGCTGCCGACTTGGAAGGCTTGAAGAGGGGAGTGGACGTGTTCATGGAGGAGAGGGGTATTCATGGCTACTAGTCAAAATGGCTACGAGTCATGATGAATACCTATTCTCTCCAGGATCAAAGGAGCATGCCTATTATATTAGGTGCTGTGGAACACAGGCAGGAGAGTGCTGCTGCAGTTGTCTTGTTTGTGGGCTTCCTAGAGGCACCTGGTTGGCCACTGTGTGAACAGACTGCTGGATTTGATGGGCCTTGGTCAGATCCAGCATGGCTTTTCTTAGGTTCTTATGTTCTTAACACAGGCAGGAGAATGATGCTGCAGTCATATGAAGCTGCCTTATACTGAATCAGACCCTCGGTTCATCAAAGTCAGTATTGTCTACTCAGAGCAGCAGCGGCTCTCCAGGGTCTCAGGCAGAGTTCTTTCACATCACCTACTTGCCTAGTCCCTTGAACTGGAGATTCCGGGGATTGAACCTGGGACCTTCTGCATGCCAAGTAGAGGCTCTGCCACTGAGCCATGGCCCCTCAAATATTAATCTCCTTGTTTGTGGGCTTCCTAGAGTCACCTGGTTGGCCACTGTGTGAACAGACTGCTGGACTTGATGGGCCTTGGTCTGATCCAGCAGGGCCTTTCTTATGATTTTAACGTTACTCTCTCTGCCAAAAACAGTAGGCCCAAGTCAAGCCTCCTGGACGTTGGCCACAAAATCTCAGGCATACTGATTCGAATCCAGTAGCATCTTAAAGGCCAACGATTTTCATGGTGTAAGCTTTTGAGAGATACAAATAGGAATGACGATCTGTATCTAACAAAGGGAGCTTTGACCCTGGAGAACTTATCTTGTCGGTCTCTAAGGTGCTGTTGGACTCAAGCAGTGGAATCAGCTACCTAGGGAGGTGGTGACTTCCCTCTTACTGGCAGTCTTTAAGCAGAGGATGGACAAACACTTGTCAGGGATGCTCTAGGCTGATCCTGTTTTGAGCAGGGGATTGGACTATATGGGTGGTATAGCCCCTTCCAACTCTATGAGTGGATGAATCTTGCTCTTCTACTGTAGACCCACACAGCTACCCCTCTGAAACTATGCTGAAAGGCAGTTGGGTTTGACATTTTGTTGCTTTCTAGCAGGCAATCTGAGTTCCTCTGGCATACTTTCTAAACTTCCATTGAAGTTGCCTGAATAGGGCTTCTCTGTGCATTGTTAATTAAATCAAGTTCATAGAATCCAATAATCAGAGTTGGAAGGGACCACCAGGGTCATCTAGTCCAACCCCTTGCACAATGCAGGAAATTCACAACTACCTCCCTCCCACACCCTCCGTGCCCAGAAAATGGCCAGGGTGCCCTCCCTCTCATGATCTGCCTAAGGTCATAGAATCAGCATTGCTGACAGATGGCCATCTAACCTCTTCTTAAAAACCTCCAGGGAAGGAGAGCTTACCACCTCTCGAGGAAACTTGTTCCTCTGAGGAACAGCTCTGTTAGAAAGTTCTTCCTAATGTCTAGATGGAAACTCTTTTGATTTAATTTCAACCTGTTGGTTCTAGTCCGACCTTCTGGGGCAACAGAAAACAACTCGGCACCATCCTCTATATGACAGCCCTTCAAGTACTTGAGAAAAGGTCTTTGAGAAAAGCACTTCACCTCCCGGAAATGTGCTCCTTTCTAGACAGTTTCATCCTAAAAACATGGCAGAAAGCCTCTGGAGGCAGGAACTAAAGGCTCCTCCCCACAGAGACTTGTTTAAATTAAGCCAGGCACCCTCGGACACGTCAGGTAAGAGTCACTTGTGTGCCTTGTTTTGGAGCAGCGTTCCAAGGGCAGTCTCCTCTTCATTATTCCAAGTCTAGCCTCTGCTTAAGAGTGAGCGATGCATTAGATCAGAGATTCCCAAACTGTGCTCCAAGGAGCATTTGGTGCTCCGCGAAACATCTCCTAGTGCTCCATGAAGAGACTGGGAAGAAAAATACTACTGTCGTTCAGTTTAGTGTGAAGGTGCTAGGTGAAAATTAGTGCTCCGTGATGAATTTCTCTCCTTAAAAGTGCTCCATGACTCAAAAAATTTGGGAAACTGTGCATTAGACAGACTTGGTGTTGCTATGTCAAGGTGACCTCCTGCTATTTCCTTCCAGACTATGCCTTCCCCTACATCATCCTAGTGTTGTCCCTTGTTACCCTGGCTGTGTACATGTCAGCTTCCGAAGTCGAGGTAAGTAAGATGTTGGCTTGCTTTTAAAGTTGCATTTGGGTTTAGAGCTAGAATTCGAAAGCTGAGAAGCAGGAGGCAAAATGGAGACAGCAACAAATGTAGGCTCAGAAGCGGCTGGCTGTATTTGCTGTCTGGAACAAGAATATTGTAAGCTGCTTTGATAGTTGTTGTGAGCTGCCTTGAACCAAGAGGAAAAGCGGGATATAAATATTTTAACAAATAAATACAGAGTGGCCTGTTCCATCGTTACCTTCCGCGTGCCTCAAGAACTGTGTGTTTTGGGTAGAATTAGGCTTTTTACTCATTAGCTCTTGGGGCTGGCTCAGTTCAGGCAGTCATTCCACTGTGTGGATAAGGAGAAGCTGTTGTGTAGAACTCATGAGTAAAGGAAGGGTCTTAAGTGGAGAGCCAGCATGGCGTAGTGGTTAAGAGCAGTGGTTTGGAGCGGTGGAGTCTGACCTGGAGAACCGGGTTTGATTCCCCATTCCTCCACATGAGCGGCAGAGGCTAATCTGGTGAACTGGATTTGTTTCCCTGCTCCTCCACATGAAGGCAGCTGGGTGACCTTGGGCTAGTCACAGCTCTCTTAGAGCTCTCTCAGCCTCACCTACCTCACAAGGTGTCTGTTGTGGGGAGGGGAAGGGAAGGTGATTTGATTCCTCAACAGGTAGAGAAAAGCAACATATAAAACCAACTCTTCTTCTTCTCACATCCGTCAGCATTCTGAGCAGCCAGCAGGGCAGAAGAGGCCCAGAGGGGGAGGGAGGAGAAAGGAAAGTGCCGGAAGGCTTTCTTTTCAACTACGGTGGTGTTAAGTTTGCAGCTGATTTTACTGTGTTGGGCAAAGACAGGCCCCCGCAGAGCACATGACAAATGAGAGAAGGTTGATCAGTTATGAGATGGTCCGCTGCTTCTCTTTTGCCCTGGCTACTGTAGGGCAGTAAGCCAGTCAATTCCCAGTCTCTCTCGCCCTGCCAACTGCTCTGAATGGTGATGGGTGTATACCCCCCCATTTTGGAGTTGTTCGCATCCAAAAAATGGCTCCCACATACGTTGTGGAGAACCAAATCTCTTGTTTTGGCCCCGCCCCACCCCCGCCCCTAAGACGAAGGAAAACGGGTTGCTTTAAAACTCCTGGGACTTTATCGTATTTTTCCGTGTATAAGATTATGTTGTTTTCTTTTTAAAAATTAGTAAAAAAAATTGGGCGTCATCTTATACTCAGAATACACGGGAAAATATGGGCGGGGAAGAGAGCAGGGCCCATCGGAAGGCTGACAGGCGGGGAAGAGAATGGGCGTCCAGCCTTCCGATGGGCCCCACTCTCTTCCTCTCGCATATTTTTCCATGTATAAGCCGCCCCCATGTATAAGACAACCCCTGATTTCTTAATTTTGGATTAAAAATAGGGGGCGTCTTATACACAGAAAAATACGGTATTCTGCCCCTCTCTTATTGAATGTTTCTGACCACAAAATGGTTAAAAAACACACTAACGAGAAAAAAAATTATATTCCGCTCTGCCAGACTTTCAAGGATCTCTTCGTCCGGAAGAAGCGGCTGATCGTGCTGTTCAGCCACTGGGCCCTTCACGCCTACGGGATCATCTCCATCTCCAAGCTGAATTACATTTACCAAGATTTGCCCCTGCTGGCTCTGGTGCCAGCCCCGGCTCTTTTCTACTTGCTCACCGCAAAGTACACCGAGCCTTCCCGGATACTCTCCGAAGGAGCCAACGGACATTGACCTTCATGGGTGCCAAGCCGTGCAGGCAGCGGGGCTCTATGATCTTTGGAGCGACTTGGGCCCATCTGTCCTTCCCGTGTTAGAGAAGTTGTTGGTTCCCTCTGGAACATCTCCCACGTACCGCTCTCTGGGGTCACCTAGGCTTCAGCCCCACAAAGTGGGACTCTTCCCTCCGCGAGCTACGGGCAGGCCGCCCGTTACCTGGAACGTCTCCACGGTAGGGTCCAACGGTCCTGTCGACTTCAGTGGCAAAGGATCAAGGCCCATCCCTGTACAGACAGTTGTGTGTATGACGCGTGAATGTGGAACGTTTTGTACAAGGTACTCGGAAACACAGTCTGAATAACTTATTTATTTCACCGGTACTGTATTGTAGTCTCATCTTTATTAAAAGCAGTAAAATAGAGCTTCCGTATTGTAATGGCTCCCACGACCCTCCCAGATTCTTCGTTTCTAGATAAGAGAGATTTGACAGAACGCTATAACAGAAACTCTCCAAATCATGTAGGCATTTTTGGGGGGATCCACATAACAACGTAATATCTTTTGTGTTAATGGGATTTGCACAATGAAGATTCCTGGGGCAGACGGTGCCTTTTCAAGCACCGTTCAGCTTGCAAAAACCGGGCATTCCTTTGCTTGCCTCCCACGTTCCACTGGGATCTGCTACAAGGTAATGGAGGATGGGACTGGAGAGCGCCCCTACAAGTAACATAAGAGTTGTGTGAATGCATGAACAGATGCACCAAATAAACAAAACGCTGTGCCAAAAGTTTTAAATTCCACACCAGGAAAAGCTGAATTCTGCAATGTATTTGACATCTCTTATTTTGTTCAGTCTGTCGGCTGTCTTGGACTTCCCAGTCAAGGGGAAGGAGAAGAATGAAAAGGATATTAAGGCTCCGTAAAGGGATCTCACTGTTCATGGCACTTGGTACGGATTGCCGTGGTAGCCCTTCCGAACGGCCCTGTATGGTGGGCCTTGGTCATTATTATTTGCTTTTGCGTTTCATGATTGTATTTTTAAGTGGGGCCACCTTGAGTGTGTATTGTAGGGAAAGCTGGTGCTGAAATTCTCCAAATAAGGGTTGTTGGTGAGGGAGGTTAAAGGATGTGGACCAGTGACTGGCTGGGACCTTTAAACCAGACATCCCAGTGCATTCTCGTAAGGGTTCTGTTACACCCGCAGCATAAAATGGAAAGAAAATAAATACACAGCCGAGGGAAAGGATTTTTGCTGTTCTACCAGATCTGTGGCTCAGTGGTAGAGCCTCTGCTTGGCAGGCAGAAGGTCCCAGGTTCAATCCCCGGCATCTCCAGTTAAAGGGACTAGGCAAGTAGGTGATGTGAAAGACCCCCGCCTGAGACCCTGGAAAGCCACTGCCAGTGTGAGTGGACAATACTGACTTTGACGGAACAAGGGTCTGATTCAGTATAAGGCAGCTTCATGTGTTCGTGTGTCGTCCCCCCCCCCCCACCTTTCTTGTTAGCTCATTTGCAGTAAGCATTACCTCTGTAGGTGTGCTTACGTCCCTGGCAGAAACTGCATCGGGGCTGGGCTACGTTCAGTTAAAACCCAGGCCTGTCTTTCTGGTGTCAGGATAAATCTGGCCAGCAGTGGCTTAACCAAGGGGGTAGTGCTTGAGGCAAATGCCCCCCAGCTCACTGCAACCCTGTGGAAGAGGCGAAGGACCTAATGGTCCTTCCCTCCTGGTTACCAAGGTGTCCTTTAACACGCAGTGTAAGGATTGTTTTTGTGTTAGACATCGTCACCAATCACTTATGGCAACCCCAGTAGGGTTTTCAAGACAAGGGACTAACAGATTGTTTGTCATTGCCTGCCTCTGTGTGATGACCCTGGTATTCCTTGGTCTCCGAAGCAAATACTAATTAGGGCTGACTGTGAACACATGAACACCTGAAGCTGCCTTCTACTGAATCAGACCCTTGGTCCATCAAAGTCAGACCGGCAGCGGCTTTCCAGGGTCTCAGGCGGGGGTCTTTCACATCACCTAATTGCCTAGTCTCTTTAGCTGGAGATGCTAGGGACTGAACCTGAGACCTGCATGCCAAGCAGGTGCTCTACAAACTGAGCCACGGCCCCTCCCCAAACATCTGGTGGTCATCTTGGAAGAGGCTTAGCTTCCAAGATCTGACAAGATTAGGCTAGCCTGGGCCCTCCAGGTCAGGGCCTGGATTGTTGGCGGGGGGAGGTTAAAGGAAGAGGGCCAGAGAGCAGCCAAGACCTCTGACCCAAACATGGGAGTGGCTCCTAGCCACTCTTGTTACCCTCAGAATAAGATGGGAAACAACAAATACAGAGCAGAGAGCAAAGCAGAAAGAAGTGTTTTAAAGGTACCTTAGTAACGATGGAAGGACTGTTAGGTGTTTTGGCTCCTCCCCAGGGTGGCAGGGACAACGCAGCGGGAGTGAGGCAGTGGAGAACGTTGCTCCTTCCAGAATCTCCCATCTGAGCTTCCCCCGGGTTGCCTCCCTCTACAGCCGGCAATACGTTCTGGACCATGAACATCTGAAGCTGCCTTCTACTGAATCAAACCCATGGTCCATCAAAGTCAGCATTGTCTACTTAGACCCGCAGCGGCTCTCCAGAGTCTCAGGCCTTTCTTTCAAATCACTTAATGCCTGGTCCTTTTAATGGGAGATGCCGGGGATTGAACCTGGGACCTTCTGCATGCCAAGCAGATGCTCTGTCACTGAGCCACAGCACCTTAGTCTCCAAGGGTTGCCAGTCTCTAAGGAGTACAACAATACAAGCCTATGCTGAAATTTGTTTGCAGTCTCTAAGAAGTGGCTGGAGAATTTCCAGAGTTACAACTGGTCTCCAGGTGACCAGAGATCAGTTTCCCTGGAGAAAATGGCTGCTTTGGAAGGTGGACTCTATAGCATGCTACCCCATTGAGGTCACTCCCCAGTCTCCAACCCCCAAATTTCTAGGAATTTTCCAACTCAGAGATGGCAACTCTAGGGTGGAGCCTGGGAAGGTCAGGGCCTGGGGACAGGAGGGACCTCAGCACACATGAAGCTGCCTTATACTGAATCAGACCCTTGGTCCATCAAAATCAGTATTGTCTACTCGGACCTGCAGTGGGTCTCCAGGGTCTCAGGCTGAGGTCTTTCACATCGCCTACTTGCCTAGTCCCTTTAACTGGAGCTGCTGGGGATTGAACCTGGGACCTTCTGCATGCCAAGCAGATGCTCTACCACTGAGCCATGGCCCCTCCCCTTCTGCTTCTGCCCTTGGATGTAGTTCTGGTGATACTGACAGCCCTACTTGGTGAGGTAATATGGCAGCTAAGTACCTGTGCTAAGAGTGTAACTTTTGCTGTTTGCGTCTGAGCGACCCTGAACTGGTCCCATTCCACTAATCTTGGCTGGGCCCCAATAGAAACGTTACCTCTATGCTGGGTTTGCTCATTATCAAAGACACCAGTCCCTCGTAGTTCAGCTGCAGCCCGTCGCTCACGTAGTCCACCACCCCACTTCGTCCCTTAACTCTCACGATGTGCTCCTTGAGGGCCTTCAAGACTTTATGCTGCACCTTCAGGAAGAGCTATGGAAGGACAGAGTGAGAAGGTTCACCTTTGGACTGGGTGAGACATTCGATTACATTCTTTGCCTCGGGCCCTTCTCTCCTACATTCCCGTCCACCTGTTTCCTATCCTGTTTTGTCGGAGCTGAAAAAGGTGAATGTAGAGCCCTGTGGCACAGAATGGTAAACTGCAGTACTGCAGTCAAAAGCTCTGCTCACGACCTGAGTTCGATCCCGACAGAAGTCGGTTTCAGGTAGCAGGCTCGAGGTTGACTCACCTTCCATCCTTCCAAGGTCGGTGAAATGAGTACCCAGCTTGCTGGGGGTAAAGGGAAGATGACTGGGGAAGGCACTGGCAAACCATCCCGAAAACAAAGTCTGCCTAGGAAACTTTGGGATGTGACATCACCCCATGGGTCAGGAATGACCCAGTGCTTGCACAGGGGAACTTTATCTTTACATAAGAAAGGCCATGCTGCATCAGACCTTAGGTCCATCAAATCCAGCAGTCTGTTCACACAATGGCCAATGCAACACATCTTTTCTTCTAACATGCCGTGGAGGAGGAGAGATGTCCAAAATGCTGTTCTCTTCCTCTCCTGTATACCAAGTCTTAACTCTTTACACAGGCTTCTAATTCGGCTCTTTGCTCTTTTCAACCAGTAAGAAATTCTGCTGGGGTGGGCCGTAGGACACTGTTGTGGCCAAACCGACACAGAATCTCATGGCTCCAATGCTTCTATTGTGACGTGTGCGCTTGGCCTTCAGAAACTCCTTTGTCCCCTGGCCATGAAGGGTCATACTCAGGGGACAGACATAGACACAAGGATAGGCATTTTGCAAAGGGAGTCCAAAAGTGGCACTGTTGAGGTCAAGGGCCTATTCTTGTGATGGTCCATATTTTTAATAAGTGCTACTCATTCATAAGTTTAGAACATAAGAAAGGCCCTGCTGGATCAGACCAAAGTCCAGCAGTCTGTCCACAATGGCCAACCAGGTGCTTCTAGGAAGCCTGCAAACAAGACCATTGTCCTGCCTGTGTTCCACAGAACCTAATATAATAGGCATGCTCCTCTGATCCTGGAGAGAATAGGCATGCATCATGACTGGTATCCATTTTGACTAATAGCCATGGATAGCCCTCTCCCCCATGAACATGTCCACTCCCCCCTTAAAGACTTCCAAGTTGGCAGGCATCCCCACATCCTGGAGCAGGGAGTTCCACAATTTAACTATACGTTGTAGGAAGAAATACTGTGGAAGCACAATAGGTGTGAGTTTCCCAGGGCAATAAGCATTTGTTCATCCACATTATTCAGGCTCAGCCCCCCCCCCCCCCATGCACAAGAGTCACAATCCACAGATGACTAAATTCTGAGGATTTTTTTAAAACTTGGCTTTGGCTCTTAGCAACAGATAATTGGAAGAAGCCAACCAGAGATTTGCAGACATCCACACCTTATTTGTTCTGCTCTTTGCAAAGCGTGCTAGAAAGTTTAAAACATTTGTATGCTGCCTTTCCACCCACTTTGGGCCTTCAATGGGCCAATCAATTAAAAGACATGAACAATAAGCTTTGAAAAACCACTATGCAAATATAAAGAAGACAAGAAGAAGGGTGCGTAAGGGTTTTACTGTACAAAACAGAAAAATCTTCCACAGCTTGATGGAAGACAGTGAATCTCCTTGGGAAGGAATTCCACAATTCTGATGCCACGAATGAGAAGGTCCTGTCTCATGTTCCCGTTCATCCAGCCTCAGATGCTGGGGGCACCCAAAGCAGGGCTTTAAAATAAGAAGAGTTGGTTTTTATATGCCGACTTTCCCACTCTGAGTGACAAGGGCATCTTGCAGCTCGGGTTATTCACGCCCACTGCTCGGGGAGGCAGGACTAATTTTTAACTTCCTGTCTCCTAGGGCGGGAATAGCCCCAGCTTCCAGTTTCCTTCCTGCCTTGCCGGGGAGCACTTGTGTACAGCAGAGCTGCTGTAGATTCTTAGCTAGAATAGGGAAATCTCTATATCTGTTACCTTTATTCATCTAACTTTTATCTAAGTCTATCTATTTGTCTTACCTAAATCTATTACCTAAATCTATCTATTTACAAAAAAAAAAAAAAATTTAAAACTCTCTTGTGTGTCTTCCATCTGTGGACTCAAACCCTTTTTCGTCTTCCCGTTCGTCGACTTCACTCCTTTTACTCTAAATATTCCCTCGGAAGCCATGGCTACTACCGCCGCTTCCAGAGGGCGGGAGGACAATGACTACTTATTCGAGGCCAATCACGATTGTGCCCTGCGCGCGAAGCAGAAGACCGAGCCACTGCACAGATGGCCACAGAAACAATGGAGCCTTCCGATTGCCGCACAGGCGGTCCCTCAGAATGGCAAAAGCCACCCGGAGACCAAGCCAAATACCGGCCCGTCTCCAAGAAAGCAACGTCCAAGAAGCATCATGGCAGCCGCGGTAGAAAGAGCGCGAAACAGCAGCGTCCCCTGACGTCTGACGCCACAACCGTAGGCAAACACAGCCGTCCCTCCAAAACAAAACCGGAGGAAGAACCGGCCGGGTCTCCGCGTGCAGATTACCCCCCTCTCATGATGACGACGGAGGGTAATGTAGCCCCCCCACGGGTGGAGCAGGGGGAGGGAGAGCAGCGACCATCGTGTGCCTCCAAGTCTTCAAGATGCTGTTGGACAGATTTGGAAACCTACTGGTGGACCTGTTCGCTTCCATACAGAACCGCAGGCTGCCAAGATTTTACACCCGCTTCTACCATCCTCAAACAGAACAGACGGATGCTCTGACATCTCATTGGCCTCCGGGAACCCTATATGCCTTCCCTCCCCTCCCCATCCTGCAAAAAGTCATCAGGAAAATATGATCAGACAGAGCGACTGTAATTCTGATCGCAGCAGACTAGCCAAGAAGACCATGGTACGCGGCCCTAACAGCCATGGCGATCCAACGACGGTGGCGACGGCCTATCCTACCCAACCTACTACAACAGGGACCAGTTCAACATCCCAATCCCGAATGGTTCAGGTTAACCGCTTGGCCATTAAGCGGCACCAACTGACAACTCTAGGTTTGAGCCAAGAAGTGATTGATACTGTTCTGAGCCAGGAGGCCATCCACCAGGAGAATCTACGACTATACCTGGAAGGCTTTTGCCAGATGGTGCCGTAGAAAAGGTCAAGACCCATTACTCATCGACCTTCCTCACTTCTTATCTTTCTTACACAATGGGGTAAAACAAAAGCTCCGACCTGGCACACTACGCAAGCAGGTGGCAGCCATCTGGACAGTCTTACATCCTTAGATGGTTTCACCTTATCGGGGCACCCACAAGTGAAAGCGTTCCTAAAGGGGGTCACCCAGACTAACCCCCCAGCAGTACACAGATTCCCAACCTGGAGACTCAACGTCGTGCTGACAGCCTTGACCAAGCCTCCGTTTGAACCACTCTGCGAGATTCCACTCCGCCTACTGTCCATGAAGGTCCTATTCCTCACCGCCATCACTTCGGCCAGGAGGATATCCGAGATTCGGGCACTATCAATCCGCAAAGATCTGTGCATTTTCCACCAGGATAAGGTGGTCCTTCGGCCGGACCCCACCTTTATTCCTAAAGTGAATTCTCTGTTCCATCATCAACAGGAACTTCATCTGCCCTCCTTCTCCACTAATCCTATCACTCCAAAACAAAGAGAGTGGCATACCCTAGACGTGCATAGAGCAATTGGCACATATATTCATCGTACAGCTCCATTTAGGAAGTCAGAGGCACTGTTCATATCTCCATCGGCTCCTATCTGGGTAACAAGATGTCTCGACAATCGACTGGTCAAACAATGCATCGCAGAAGCTTACACAGCATCTAAACTTGCGGTACCCATGGGCATAACGGGCCACTCGATCAGAAGTGCCGCAACCATGGCAGCACACAACAATCAGGCATCCATTGATGAGATCTGCAAAGCGGCCACCTGGTCCACCATCTCTACCTTTGTGAAACATTATAAAATTAATACCTTGGCTTCCACGGATGCCACATTTGGCAGAAAAGAACTGCAACATGTCACAAATGACTAGACAAGCCTTTTCCCACCCGGGATTTAGCTTTTGGACATCCCAAGCTGCAAGATGCCCCTGTCCCTCAGAGCGAGAACGGACCCTTGTTTACTCACCGAGAAGGTTCCTTCCGCTCTGAGGGACAAGGGCATCTTGCCCACCCAAAAAGAATCAGGCCAGGGTGGTGCTCTGTTTAGAAAAATTTCCTCAAATATTTGCACCAAAAACATAGAGATGCAGGAAAAATGCCTTCACCTTACTATTCTTCTGTATATAACGTTCAACTCTTGTTCTGTTATTACTTCCACTTAACACTCAGTTGGTTATTGTTACTGTTATCCAAAGTTATGGTTACATGTTTTTTCTCCTGTCTCTAGTACCTGGTTAGTAGGTAAAGTGGAAGCTGGGGCTATTCCCGCCCTATGAGACAGGAAGTTAAAAATTAGTCCTGCCTCCCCGAGCAGTGGGCGTGAATAACCCGAGCTGCAAGATGTCCCTCTGAGCGGAAGGAACCTTCTCAATGAGTAAACAAGGGTCCGTTCTCTACCACTTAAGGAAGAATTAAACTGGCTTACAATCACCTTCCCTTCCCCTCCACACAACAGACACCCTGTGAGGTAGGTGGGGCTGAGAGAGCTCTAAGAGAGCTATAACTGGACCAAGGCTTCATGTGTAGGAGTGGGGAAACAAATCCAGTTCACCAGAGCAGCCTCTGCTGCTCACGTGGAGGAGCGGGGAATCAAACCCGGTTCTCCAGATCAAAGTCCACCACTCCAAACCACCGCTCTTAGCCACTACACCACGCTGGCTCTCTTACTGGTCTTACTGGTTGGGCAGGTACTCCTGAGTCAGGTTCTTAGTTTCAGCATTCAAATGCCAACTTTTAACGGCAGTTCTGAGAATCAGATGCTGCTCTCTTTTCTCCAAGGTTGCTCCGACCACCTGCTTTCCGTCTGAAATCTACTGTGGCTTTACATGTCTACAAAAGTTACCAGCGCATGTCATCTCCTTTTCTGATAGGATGCTCTGCCCTAAGACCTGCCCTAAGACCCGGCCGTTTCAAAACGATTGGCACAGCAACAGCTCCCAGTGTGCTGTGCGTGCAGACGTTCTTCGTACCACGCCGCCAAAACATACCTCCCAAAGATGTTTATCCTGTGTCCACCTCTTGTCAAAAAGATCTAAAAGAAATTCAGGGGTTTTAAAGGTTGCTCGCAAAAATAGTGCAAATTCAAAGCAATTTTTAAATGTTCAGATATTTGCAAAAGAAATTACTTATACCCTACTTTTCTCCCCGGTGGACACTCAAGCAGCTTACAACCTTCTCCCTTTTTCCATTTCATAACATCCCCTGTGAGGTAGGCTATGCTGAGCATGTGGCTGGGTCAAGGTCCCCCTGTAAGCCCCAGCAAAGGGGGGGGGTTAGAACTTGTGTCTCCCAGATCTCAGTCCAACACTCTAGCCCAGGGGTCCCCAACCTTTTTGAGCTCACGGGCACTTGGAATTCTGACTCAGCAGGGTGGGCGCAGCAACTAAATGGCCATCAAAAATGGCTGCCGCAGGAGGAGGAGCCAGACACAAAATGGCGGCTGCAGTTTACCTTCAGTCACACAATGAAGATCCATGTGGTGGCAGCAGCTGCCAAAGCAACATTTTGAAAAAAATCAGCAACTCAAATCTCTAATAGCCAATCAGAAGCCTTGCTGGGCAAAAGCCCTACCTGGCCACGCCCTCTTCCTAAAAATGCTTGGTGGGCACCATGGCACCCACGGGTACCACACTGGGGACCCCTGCTCTAGCCAGGGTTGCCAATCTCCAGGTACTCAGTACAGGGGCGACAAAAATGTACAATAACAATTACTGTTAAGTGCAACCAATGTTTATCCTATGGAGTCTAAATACAACTATACATATAAACATACAGTGTTATGTACAAGCATACAAAAATAACAAGCACAACCAAACAAGTCCACATGGATGGTGACACAGACACTAACAAAATTCACAAAAATGCAAGGTCTTTGGCAAGGTGTTGCATTCTTCTATAAGTCCCATGCAGGTAAGTGTGCAATTCTAGCAGAAATACCAATTTTAGAGGAGTAACTTGATGGAGGATACGACCGTTTCAAATTCTTATGGGTAGAATTCTTCATCAGTCCTTCATATAGATTCCTCTAATATTGCACATCTTAAAGATTAAATTTCAAAATACTGGATGCATGTTAGTTCCCACGAAGGGTAGTTATCCTTAAGGCAGCCCCAAAAACCTCCTGTTGGTGGCGAAGAGGGACCTGGCAACCCTAGCTCTAGCCACTATACTAGGCTGGCTAGAGTGTTTTTAGCTTTAGGCCCTTAGCTATGGCACTACAGCCCGAAAAGGCCAGCCCTGCAAACGGTGCTTCTGCCCCTATTGTTGAAGTTGGTTTCGCCTGTTCATTTTCAATAGTTCATCTGGCTGCAGAACCACACACAAAGAGCAGTGGTCAATGGCATTTCATCTGAATGGTCCAGCAGGGTGCCACTGGGTTCAGTTCTGGGCCCGGTACTTTTCAATATTTTTATAAATGATCGGGATGAAGGTGTGGAGGGGCTACTCGTTAAATTTGCAGACGACACCAAATTAGGAGGAGCAGTGAACACCCCAGAAGATAGAGATCAAATCCAACAAGATTTTAACCACTGGAAAAGTGGGTGGATGTGAACAGGATGCAGTTCAACAAGGATAAGTGCCAAGTTCTGCATCTGGGTAACAGAAATGAGGGACACGCGTACTGGATGGGGGGGCGGGGTACACTTCTAGGTAGCAGTGCGAGCTTCCTCCTCACTGGCAGTCTTTAAGCAGAGGCTGGACAAGCACTTGTCCAGGATGTTCTAGGCTGATCCTGCGTTGAGCAGGGGGTTGGACTGGATGGCCTCTATGGCCCCTTCCAACTCTATGAATCTATGATTCTATCTACCCCCACCCCACCCTTCTGCAGCTACCAGCTCCGCGCCATCTGTTGCTTACTGTGAAGGACTCTCACATCCTCCTGGGCTTGCTGCCGCTTTGATCGATAGACTTCTGCCTCCGTCTCCAGATTGGAAATTTCTGCTCTCAGGTAAGCAATGGCCTGTGGGGGTTATGGAAAGCGCCATCAAGCCGCAGCTGCCATATGGCGACCCCCGCTGGGCTTTCGAGGCGAGAGACAAACGGTGGTGGTTTGCCCTTGCCAGCCTTTGCGTAGAGAGCCTGGACTTCCTTGGTAGTCTCCCATGTGATGGACAAAGGGCTGACCCTTGAGAGAAGTTCAGAGAAAAGGAGTGGGCGGAGCTAAGGAGCTTTCTCAGTTCTGAAGAAAGGAACTGTATTCTGGTTTTAGTAACCTGCGTGTTCAGAAGCTGCGTTTGACTCTGGGAACCTGAAGGGTTGAGATTTGCCTCAGCTGGTTGTAAAACATATCCTGTGGAGTGACAGGCAAAGATTGGGAGGAAAAGGGGCCCTTTCTCAGTTCACTAGAAGGGAATAGGCTCTGGGGAGGAGATATTCCAAATGCAGGGTGTTGTCTAGGGATTACTGCCACAGAGAACTGGAGAGTGAGATAGTGAGAACGAAGAGAGATTTGAGGAGAAATCTCCATACTTGTGTGTTTCTCTGGGGTAAGAGAGATTGTATGGTCTCTACCTTCCCTGTTAGCTAGGCAGCAGAGTCTGAACAGAAACATCTATTAAGACATTCTGGGAACTGAACTGAAATAGTGAACTTAATCTAAGAACTCTAATTGTGTACCAACTATGCCATCTAAGGTCTATGCCTTTTCTGAACTGAAACTTATAAAATTAGCTCTGGTTCTAGGCTTTTCCTAACCTAGAGGGGCTGTGGCTCAGTGCTAGAGGATCTGCTTGGCATGCAGAAGGTCCCAGGTTCAATCCCCGACATCTCTAGTTAAAGGGACTAGGCAAGCAGGTGATCTGCCTGAGACCCTGGAGAGCCGCTGCTGGTCTGAGTAGACAATACTGACTTTGATGGACCAAGGATCTGATTCAGTATCAGGCAGCTTCATGTGTTCATCGTTTCCCCTCTAAATCCATCGCTTGTACCAGGTTCAATAAATCTCTGCAACTTGTTTGTTAACTTGGAAAAAAGCCTCTGGGGTCTCATTTCTTCTGAGGTAAAAATAAGTAAAGGGGACTAAGAAGGAGAAAATTAAAACTCCAATCAAACATTTTGACAACAGTCTCTCTCTCTCCCTCAGCACTCACACGGGGGGTCGTGATACTCATCTAAGCATTAACCAGGGCCAACCTAGCTTAGCTTCTGAGATCTGACGAGATCGGGCTAGCCTGCGGTTGGGGAGAAATACCACCATGTTGGCCATTGGTGGCAGCAAGCAGCACATCTGTGGCGGTCTCCTGTATTTCCTGATCAGCTCAGGCTGTTCGAAGTGCCCCCTCTATGGACGCAGATGCCCTTGCGGGAGGGCACTAGAACAGAAGAAGAGGAGGAGGAGGAGGAAGAAGAGAAGAGAATAAAAGAAGAGGAAGAAGAGAGGAGGAAAAGGAGAAAGAAGAGGAAGAAGAAAAGAAGTAGAGGAGGAAGAGGAAAAAGAGGAAGAAGAAAAGAAAAGAAGAAGAGTTGGTTTTTATATGCCGACTTTCTCTACCACTTAAAGAAAAATCAAACCAGCTTGCAATCACCTTCCCCTCCCCACATCAGACACCCTGTGAGGTAGGTGGGGCTGAGAGAGCTCTAAGAGAACTGTGACTGGCCCAAGGTCACCCAGCTGGCTTCATGTGGAGTCCGGTTCACCGGATTAGCTTCCGCCGCTCATGTGGAGGAGTGGGGAATCAAACCCGGTTCTCCAGATCAGAGTTCACTGCTCCACCGCTCTTAACCCTACACCATGCTGGCTCAATGAAGCTCACTTTCTGCTTTTCCCAGCCTTGGCAATCCTTCAGCTGTGTGCCCATTCTTTTCCACTGGGGGCCTGCCCCTTAACGCTTGCTCTGCTTGCCCACCCTGACGCTCCCAGCACTCGCAATATTTAACAGCTCTGATAGCTCATGGAAGTTCTTAAACTCCCTCTGAACCCATGAAGCTGAATCAGACCCTTGGTCCATCAAGGGCAGAACTGTCTGCTCAGACCGGCAGCGGTACTCCAGGGTCTCAGGCAGAAGACTTTCTCGTCACCTACTGGCCCAGTCCCTTTAACTGGAGACGCCGGGGATTGAATCTGGGACCTTCTGCATGCCAAGCAGAGGTTCTTCCACTGAGCTAAAGCCCCTCCATGTTTGAATGCATGCCCTCTGACTTGGGTCTGATGCTTTCCTTTAGTTTGTGCTGCACTCTGTTGTAAAGGAGGCACTCCATTGCTGGGGTGCTCCCGTAACACTAAGCACTTCTAACACTAAGCACTAGGGGAGAGGCTGTGGCTCAATTTGTAGAGCATCTGCTTGGCATGCCGAAGGTCCCAGGTTTGATCCCCGGCATCTCCAGTTAAAGGGACTAGGAAAGTAGGTGATGTGAAAGACCTCTGCCTGAGACCCTGGAGAGCCATGGAGAGGGGCTGTGGCTCAGTGGTAGAGCATCTGCTTGGTGTGCAGAAGGTCCCAGGTTCAATCCCCGGCATCTCCAGTTAAAGGAACTAGGAAAGTAGGTGATGGCAAAGACCGCTGCCAGTCTGAGTAGACGATACTGACTTATATGGACGAACGGTCTGATTCAGCTTAAGGCAACTTCATGTGTTTATGTGTTCTTCTTATCAGTTTTCTGAGGCCCATGCCCAGGTTCAATCCCTGGCATCTCCAGTTAAACGGACTAGGAAAGTAGGTGATGTGAAAGACCTCTGACTGAGACCCTGGAGAGACGCTGCCGGTTTGAGTAGACGATACTGACTTTGACGGACCAAGGGTCTGATTTAGTAGAAGGCAGCCTCATGAGTTCATGTGCCATCGGACTTGCATCATTGGGGGGGGGGAGCGATAGGGCTAAGCAAATAGAAGCAAGGTACAGAATCCAAGCTTGTATTTTCTACTGTTAAAGGACAAAGTGAAAATTTCAAAGCTTTCCCTTGGCTTGGCCTTTTAAAGGTTTTGCTCCATACTGCCATCAGGCAGTTTAAGATATTTTTGTTGTTGTGCAAGATCGGGGTGGTGGGGTGGTCTCACAGCAATACTCACTTGTCTAAACCGGGCGTTCTCCGCATTCGCAAGGTAGAGCTTCCTGTTCGCCTCGTAGTTGTCTCTCTCGAGAAACTTCAGAGACACTGAAAATGCTTTCAGCTGCTTCTTTGCCTCCTCCCGCTGGGTGTCGACTTCGGTTTTGAGATGGGTCTGTGAGTAAATGAATGGCTGATTGCGCTGGTTCTCTGTTGCCATCGGACTAAGATGCGTTAGATGTGCATCAGGCGTGTATCAGGGGCGCTAGGAGCTGAACCTCAACACCAGTCTGCACAAACTGGCTAGTAATTCTTTGTCTCGAGCATCTGGTGTGAGGGAGCCATGGGGAGAGGGGGATTGACCTGGTAGTACTTCTATGCACTGACCTAGGTGGCCCAGGCGAGGCTGATCTTTTTTTTTAGTAATAATTTTATTTTTACATTAAGAAAACAAGAAAAAAGAAAAGAGAAAAAGAGAAAAAATATTATACTTACGCCAGTCAAACATACACTAAATCAGACCCTCCAAACATTGGAAATCCAATACAATTTCTGATATTACAGAGTGGACCAACAAACTTTCAGATTTTGCTTTGATGGCCAAACTAACGCAACTGCTCAATATGAAACCAAAGGAAGAATTTGAGCTGAAATGGCAACCTTTTAATGATGACCGTATTTTTCGCTACATAGGACGCACCTGACCATAAGACGCACCTAGTTTTAGAGGAGGAAAACAAGAAAAAATTTTGTTTTCCTCCTCTAAAAACTTGTCTTATGGAGTGAATGCTGGCTGAGCGCGTCGGGATGGCGCGAGCCGGCGTTCCCCGCCCCGACGGCCAGCTGGGAGGCGGGCGGGGCCGCACAGAGCTGCGTGTGCGCGTTGGGATGGCGCGAGCCGACGTTCCCTGCCCAGACGACCAGCTGGGAGGCGGGCAGGGCCGCACAGAGCCGGCTGGGCGCGTGCGCGTCGGGACAGCGCGAGCCGGCGCACGCGCCCAGTTGGCTCTATGCGCCCCGCCCGCCTCACTGCTGGCCGTCGGGGCGGGGAACGCCGGCTCGCGCCATCCCGACGCACAAGCGTGGCTCTGTGCGGCCCCGCTCGCCTCCCAGCTGGCCGTCGGGGCGGGGAATGCCAGCTCGCGCTGTCCCGACGCGCATGCGCCCAGCCACCATTCACTCCATAAGATGCACAGACATTTCCCCTCACTTTTGAGGAGGAAATAAGTGCGTCTTATGGAGCGAAAAACACGGTATTATTCAGGTGATAATTAACCAATTTAACTTACTAGATAGTTATTTTGTAGAGAATTTGAAGTGATATATAAAATGAAAACATGTTTAGGACATTTGATAGGATGAATCGCGACTTTTAAGGTGTTTTAGGGTTTAGGATTAAGGATTGAATATCTGGAAATATTTTATATTTCCTTTTAAGTATTAACTATGTGAAGGCTCGGAGAACAAAATATGTTTAATTTTATTTTTCCCTTTTCCCTTTTTTGTACCCCTAATATAGAAAGTATTTTTTTTTAAAAAGACCTTTTTAAAAAGGGAGGGTCCGTGGCTCAGTGGTAGAGCATATGCTTGGCATGCAGAAGGTCCCAGGTTCAATCCCTGGCACCTCCAGTTAAGGGACTAGGCAAGCAGGTGATGTGAAAGGCCTCTCAGCCTGAGACCATGGAGAGCTGCTGCCGGTCTGAGTAGACAATACTGACTTTGATGGATCCAAGGGTCTGAGTCAGTATAAGGCAGCTTCACGTGTTTATGTGTACCTTCCATAATGTGCTACATATAACTGCCATCTATAACATGTAAAGTAATAAAAAATGCCTTACTTATTGTGCAATTATAATCAACTTTAAATCCCTTTACACACACACACACATACACACACACATATATATATATATATTTTTTGATACAGTCTGTTCGACCAGCCAAAATCCCTTTATACTGCCTAATAGCTTATATATTTAAACCTTATTTCACCTCAGCCTCTATTCTGCCAGTTTCTTTAAATGCCGACTTTCATTCTTTACACGATAATATACTTGACTATACACTAACTCTTTTGTTAATTTTTACCTTTAACAAAAGTTTGAAACTAATTGAATATAACATCGATACTTTCTACTTCTAATACCACTCCTATATTTCCTACATTTCAGTATCTTTTTCTGCTTGTATCTAATTGTTCTACCACTAAATATTAAGATTGTGTGTGTAAAGTGCAGTCAAGTCGCAGCCAACTTATGGCGACCCCTTTTTGGGGTTTTCATGGCAAGAGACTAGCAGAGGTGGTTTGCCAGTGCCTTCCTTTCCACAGCAACCCTGGTATTCCTTGGTGGTCTCGCATCCAAATACTAACGAGGGCTGACCCTACTTAGCTTCTGAGATCTGACGAGATCTGGCTAGCCTGGGCCATCCAGGTCAGGGCAAATATTAAGATTACACTGTGCATAATCTAGGCTAGGCTGATCCTGTCAGATCTTGGAAGCTACGCAGAGTCACCCCTGGTTAGTACTTGGACAGGAGAACGCCAAGGAAGTCAGGGGTTGCTATGCAAAAACAAGCAACCGAAAACCACTTCGGGCCACCTCTTGCCTTGAAAATCCCACGGGGCCGCCATGAGTCGAATGCAACTTGGCGGCACCTTCCCCCACCAGAACTTCCTGCCTTCCCTCGCTAGGATAAGAAAATAGGGAGAAGGGTACCATAGCCTAGAAAGGCATGGAAGAGGGCTTTTGTGGCCAGGACCAGCAGGATGAGAGAGCTCAAGCTAGGAAATGTGCGTGAAGGGCAGGGGGGACAGGAAGTGTTTCTTTACTTGACGCATAGTTAAATTGTGGAACTCCCTGCCCCAGGATGTGGGGATGGCTGCCAGCTTGGAGGGCTTGAAGAGGGGAGTGGACATGTTCATGGAGGAGAGGGCTATCCATGGCTACTAGTCAAAATGGACATTAGTCATGATGCATACCTATTCTCTCCAGGATCAGAGGAGCATGCCTGTTATATTAGATGCTGTGGAACACAGGCATGATGGTGCTGCTGCAGTTGTCTTGTTTGTGGGTTTCCTAGAGGCATCTGGTTGGCCACTGTGTGAACAGACTGCTGGACTTGATGGGCCTTGGTCTGATCCAGCATGACTTTTCTGATGGGAACTGGCCAGCTGTCAGGATGTGTGATGTTCGCAACGGAGGGAACCTGGCATGTGGAAAGAATGGGCCCTTCTCCTAAGCACATTAGGCAATCCATGTGGGCATCATTTTGGGCCATCTTTGTGCCGCCTTTTTGTCACTTTTTAAAATAGGTCCCCTTTCTTGCTCTTTCCTTCCATTTCGTCTTCTCAGGTAGACACCAAAGATGAAAGGGCAGGACCAGTAAAGCCCATCTTCTCTCTGCAGCGGTGGGAAAACTGAGGTAAGGAGCACTCCCTCCACCTCAGTCACGCTCTTGTTTGGGCAGGAAAATGCAACACGCGGCTGAGGGGAGGGGAAGGGGAGCGTTCGGCAGAGCCGACAGTTCTAGAAGTGAAAAGAACCTTTCCGTGGCTGGCCCGCGCATGCGCAGTCCCACGCAGGACTGCCCAGAAGCCACGAAGATGAACGAGGGTTACCTTCAGCCTCCTCAGCCTGCCGATCTCCTTCAGGGAATAGGCGATAGACTTGTTCAGCGTCGTCTCCTCCTCTTGTAACCCTGCCCGAAAAGAAGGGAAGTGGGTCTTGGAGCACCATGCGCCCTACTTAACGCAAGCGAGTGTCAAGTCCAGTCACACCTTAAAAGACCGACAAGATTTTCGGAGTGGGAGCTTTCCAGAGTCAAAAGCTCCCGTTGTCAGACACCTTGTTGGTCTCTAAGGTGCTACTGGAGTCGAATCTAGCTGTTCCACTACAGACCAGCATGGCTGCCCTCTGAAACCACTTAGAGTCATAGAATCATAGAGTAGGAAGGGGCCAGACAGGCCATCTAGTCCAACCCCCTGCTCAGTGCAGGATCAGCCTAGAGCATCCCTGACATGCATGCCCTTGATTAAGTAGTCCCTTAACTGTGAGGTCTGTCTGTCTGTCTGTCTCTCTAGCTAGCTAGCTAAATAGAGAGATAGAGAGACCTAACAGTTAAAGGACTCTACTTAATCAAGGGCATGCAGCTAGCTAGCTATCATTTTTATGCCACCTCTCCAGGAACCTGCCCATGGTGACTTACAAAATAGCAACAACAACAATAATAATAATAAAAATAAAAACAACATTGGAAGATATTGATTAAAATCCTGCATTGAAAAATCCTAGTCCAGCATAGAATCACAGAGCTGGAAGGAGCCTTACAGGCCATCTAGTCCAACCCCCTGCTCAATGCAGGATCAGCCTAGAGCATCCCTGACAAGTGCTTGTCCAGCCTCTGCTTAAAGACTGCCAGAGAGGAGGAGTTCACCACTTCCCTAGGCAGCCGATTCCACTGCTGAACTACTCTTTCTGTAAAAACATTTTTTCCTAATATCCAACTGGTACCTTTCTGCTTGCAATTTAAACCCAGTATTGTGGGTTCTATCCTCCGCTGCCAACAGGGACAGCTCCCTGCCTTCCTCTAAGAGACAGCCCTTCACATACTTCAAGAGAGCAGTCATGTCCCCCCTCAACCTCCTCTTCTCCAGACTGAACATTCCCAACTCCCTCAGCCTTTCCTCTTATGGCTTGGGTAAGGGGTTGAACCCAGAATATCTGGTCCTCGATGACAGGGTTGCCAGCTCTGGGGTTGGGAAATCTGGAGATTTTGGGGGTGGAGCCTGGGGAGGTGGGCTTTGGGGAGCGACCTCAGCAGGGTACACCCTCCAAAGCAGCCATTTTCATCAGGGGTATTGATCTCTGTTGTCTGGAGATCAGCTGTGATAATGGGAGATCTCCAGGCTCCATCTGGAGGTTGGCAACCCCATCCTCAAATGGTTGCACCTTTCCCAGCATAAGCAGCTTTCTCCTGATTCAAGGGGCTCTTCTGCCCTCCTCAGGCTCCGCCCCAAAAAGTGGTATTTCCCAACCTGGAGCTGGCAACCCTTGGCCCATATGCAGGATATCACAGGGCAGAAGGGTTGCCAGGGTCCCTCTTTGCCACCAGCGGGAGGTTTTTGAGGCAGAGCCTGAGGAGGGCGGGGTTTGGGGAGGGGAGGGACTTCAATGCCACAGAGTCCAATTGCCAAAGCGGCCATTTTCTCCAGGGGGAACTGATCTCTATCGCCTGGACATCAGTTGTAATAGCCGGAGATGTCCAGCTAGTACCTGGAGGTTGGCAACCCTACAGGGCAGGGTGGAAGGAGAAATACGGTCACGTGAATGACTTTCCCTCCTTCTCTTGCTCTCCCCTCAACATTCTGTGAGCCGGCAGAAGGCAACACATTCCGCAAACAGGCAGAAGAAGCTGCAGGCCCATGCAATGGATTCAAGGCATACCCGAATAGAAGTCCTTCTGGCTGTCATAGGAGACGTTTGTTTCCTGAAATGCCGTCTGCAGTTTCTCTGAGATCGGGAGGTTCACAGCGAGCTCTGCCTCCTTTTCTTGTAAGAGTTTTAACTTGGCGTGGTATTCGTCCTTGGGAGGAAACAAGAGTGTCCGGGGCAGTTTATGAACAGAGAAGACGATGAGTTTCCTAGAGATCTGATGCAGCGGCAGAAAGCCTGATTCTGGCCTTTTAAATCCACGCTCGGTTCTACTGGGATATTTGGTTAATATAGCCCAGTCATAGAAGCGTGCTACTGAGTGGAGTAAATAATTCTCCCAAGAAGCATACTGCAAAAAGTAAAGCCTGCTTTCATTCAAGTAGATTCAGTTCACATTCAGGGTGCAGTTGAAAGGAGAGGGAGAAGCCTAATCTAAAGAGTACTTTCCCCCTATCACAAGTGGCCAGCTGATCTGGAATCATGTGTATGGGAGTATGGGGCATTGTTTCTACAAGAGAGACCTGTAGAGACCTGTGACTCTGTACAAAGCCATGTGGAGAGTGGGAAGAATAAAGGACACACAGAGATAGGGGTCAGAGGGCAGCTCCCAACTTAAGACAAAGAGAGGGACATCCCATTCAAGGAGATAACACTTATACACACTTAGGTCATTTATGCATGGGTACTTTCAATCATGTTCACACACGCACCATCTGTCTCAGTTGTTCCTTGGAGTTATGAATGAGTTTCTGTTAACCCGATTCTTCCCTCTCCCCTGAGCTCAGCCTGGATGAAATCTCCATGCGTAAGGCAAAGCTCAGGACACCCAAGCTTAGTTTCGCTCACAGCTTCTTTCACCCTCGTATGGAGTCAGACCCCTGGTCTATCGAGGACAATACTGCCTACTGTGGCTGGCGGCAGCTCTCCAGTGGAGATGCCAGGAATGAACCTGGGACGTTCTGCATGCCAAGCGGCTGTTCTAATATGTAGTCTCATCCCCATAAATGTGGGGGCAGCCGTCCTGTTTGACTGTAATTGGTAGGGGCTCAAAAAGGGGTGTCACCCTCCATCTGCATCCCACTCCATTCATTTAAGGTGACAACCTCCGGGTGAGACCTGGAGTACAAGGACTCCGGGTGAGACCCCAGGTACAAGGACTTAGAAGTAGGCAATGTGGAAGACTCTTCTCTGCCTGAGACCTGGGAGAGCGGCTACCAGTCTGAGTAGATGCTCTTGACCTCGGTGGACTGATGGCCTGATTCAGTATATGGTAGATTCATGGGTAGGTTCATGGATGAGCAGAAGGGTCACTTGCGCTTAGTAAAACATACTGTAGTCCCACTTGAGTTTCTAGTGGTGCCAGATACAGACATATCTCGCTTTACTGTGCCTCGCAGATATTGCTTTTCCGAGCAAGTCGATTAGCGCTGTTTTCACAACAGCATTGTGCTCACTTTGTGTTTCTGTGTCACATTTTGGTAATTCTCGCAATATTTCAAACTTTTTCATTATTATTACAGTACATTTGAAATTATTGAAGACTTTCTATTCCTTGGCTCCATCATCAACCAACAGGGAGACTGCAGCCAAGAAATCAGGAGATTGAGACTGGGAAGGGCAGCCATGAAGGAGCTAGAGAAGATTTTGAAGTGTAAGGATGTGTCACTGGCCACCAAGATCAAGTTAATTCATGCCATCGTATTCCCTATTACTCTGTATGGGTGTGAAAGCTGGACACTGAAGAAAGCTGATAGGAAGAAAGTAGATTCCTTTGAAATGTGGCGTTGGAGAAAAATATTACAATTACCGTGGACCACCCAAAAAAATAATAATCAGTGGGTTCTAGATCAAATCAAGCCTGAAC